>NC_089824.1:67403701-67714773 GCF_035046505.1 Tiliqua scincoides
TCCTGCACTATCTTCAGCCGTTTCTGTCCAACGTTCCATATAGCAACAGGGATCAAATGTGTACACCTGTAAGCTGTGCAAAATTGGGTTAAACACCCACATTTGTTGTGGCTTATGTCATAATCTGTTTTAGTGCTTACATGCCTATGTAAAAGTTGAGTTCAATGGGGCTTACTCCTAGAGAAGTTGTGAATAGGATTTTAGCCTAAGGGCCCAATCCTATCCAATTTTTCCAGGGCCAGTGCAGCTGTACCAATGGGGCCTGTGCTTCATCCTGTGGTGGGGGGACAGTTGCATAGGCCTCCTCAAGGTATGGGAACATTTGTTCCCTTACCTTGGGGCTGCATTGTGGCTGCACCGGAGCTGGAAAGTTATATAGGACTGGGCATTAACTCTTTAAAGTACTGCAGGACTTTGCCGTTTCTTTGCAGTTTTCAATGGTTAGTCTTTCAGTAGCACTGTGTCATTGTGATCTGGAACATATTTATTTCAAATTAGTGCTGCAATCCTACACATGCTTACCTGGGAGTACTTCTCATTTAATTCATTGGTACTGTATTTATTTCTGAGTAAATACAAATAGGCTGGCCTGCATAGCCTGTTGATTCCAATGGGATATGCAGGGCAAGCTTTAGTGGGAATTACATTTTAAGAACATAAGAACAGCCCCACTGGATCAGGCCATAGGCCCATCTAGCCAAGCAAATGGGTACTGCAGGAGACTGTTGAGGCTGCTGAACCTGCAGAGAAGCCTCTGGGAGCTTAGAAGTGTCCAAAAATAAGAAAAAATTTTAAAAAATGGAGGTGCAGGGTTTTCATCACAACAGTGGCATAGCTAGAGGGGGTGCAAAGCACTAAGTTTTGCATGGAGCCTCACAGTGGCTCCCCTTCCCTTTGGAGGCATTCTGGGCGGTGGGAGCAAAACAGAGACCTGCATCCTAGTGTCTTCCCTTGCATCTGGGATTTTAAGGTAGCCTACTGCTAAAATCAGGAGCTTGCATATACTCATAATGGCTTGTCGCCTGTGATGGACTTTTCCTCCAGAAATCTGTCCAATCCCCTTTTAAAAGATCTTGGTCAGGGACCATCAACGCATCCTGTGGCAAGGAGTTCCACAGACTAACTTTGCCAGGGAGGGTGAGAGTAAGGGGCAGCCACATTGCTGTGATCAAATCCTGGTTTTCCCATTGTTGGACAGCTGACACTTCAGCCCTGAGGTCAAGACAAAAAAGACACCTTTGTCCACCGTTATTTACCTCTGTGTTTTTTTTAAGTCTATGTGAAACTCAGGGGATGGGGTGGCAAGTTCTACCTCCAAAGCCAAACATGCGGTGCTTTGCATTGTGGGATTTGTAGTCCTTTTGCCTATATGGAGTTCCCAAATGGGTTTCCTGCGAACTACAATTCCCAGCAAGCTTTGTGAAAATAGTAGCTGGGTGCCTGAGCTCCATGTTGCAGAGAGAGCCAGCTGCTGGGCAATGAACTGGCCTCCAGGCATGGGCCAGAAGGAGGTGTAGTCTAAGCACTGGCCCTTCACACTCAGTGTTAACCTCAGGATGCTCTCTTCTCTTGTCCATTTCAGTGACAGGCTCCTGGGATCTGCAGTGTGGTCTGCTCACCATAGGAAAGTATTGGTGAGGACTTGGGCATGCCTCAGGGTAGTAGGGCAAGGGCTGAGTCCCAGGGCGTCTGCCTTGCACCCTGGGGCAACCCTGGAGGACAGGAAGCGACACATCTGGACTCGGGAAGGGCCCCTGCGAGCTGGGAGACCTGAGAACAGCAGTACGCAGGTACCTATGCAAAGGAGCCAACCAGGAGGAGCCGCTCAGAAAGGTACAGGTGGGAGGCTGCAGTGACTGCTTCAAAGTGACTTAACCAGAATGCAATTAGCCTGTGGAACTCCTTGCCACACGATGTATAACTATAACGGATCTATTGTTGAGTGATCCTGAGTTTGTACTTTTACTTGAGGACACAAGAAGTGATTTGCTGGATAACAACAAGATCCACTTAGTCCAGTGCTCTTTGCAAGGTTCCCAGAATTTGGCAGCCAACCAAATTCTGGTGAGTGGTCTACTGTGACTTTAGAATATCTTCTGCCTATGTCTGCTCTAAGAAATTACTATTATTTATATACTACCTTTCACCAAATAAGTTCACAGAGTTACGGAACAAATTAAATGAACTCATTATTTTACTATTAGTTGCAATGTTCCAGTGCTAAACAATAATGGAAATTAAGGCTGCAATCCTATCCACTCTTTCCTGGGCATAAGCCCCATTGTACACAATAGGGTTGTGCTCTAAGCCCCACTCCTAGAGTGGAGCAGGAGTCAATGATTATCAATAAAAATTAGGAAAAATAAGCCTGTGAGGGAGTTAGCACAACTCTGCAAAGAAGTTAATTAAAGTTACTAGTCTGCACGTGTCTAAAAACTAGCCTGTCTGTCCCAACATACCTCTGTTGTTTGTGCCCCATTGATGGACCTGAAAAAGATAAAAATTATCTTCCAATTAACAAAAACTTCCTTGGCTCTTTTCCTGCTAGCCAGAGACAAGCAGGTGGCTGACTCCTTCCATGCTGGTTTAGCATTCACACAGACCTTTCTCAGTATCCTTGCAAAATGACAGTGTTTCTTGTGAGAACCTCTTAGCTCATAACTGTTATAGGTTGACATTGTAGATGTGAGTTGAATGCCATCAAGTTGGGTTCAGAATTAACACAGAGGAAAGGAGTATAGCCAGTACAGCTTGAATCCCTAAGGCTAAATTTATTATATCATATAAATATATTGAGCCCACTAAACTATTTCTATATCTAAAACATATAATGCTATATGCAAAGCAATTCCATGATCACTTTTACGTTTTGCTTGGTTTCTTATTCAACCATAGAAACAATAACAATCTATTTGCAGGACATGGCATGAAAATTAAAACCTGACTGGGTTTAACAGAGGTGGTGTTTCTTGGAGTAATCTGTTACACTTTAGCATTGGAAATAATATTTTTGAAAACCCTTTCAACAATATTTGGTTAATGTGTATCTCAGTTTATGTGAATGGCTGAGAAAGAAACACAGTCAAGGCTGAAGACTGGCAATCTGGTAACACAAATTGTTGAAGGTAATATGAGAGATTTCTTATTGCCTGAGAGGTGTACACTTATCTGACCTCTGTCTCTGGGCAAAATGATTCTTCATGTTTTTATAGTGCTTGAAAAGTTGGTCAAACCGTAGGAGAAAAGGCATGTGTGTTAGTGTGTGTGCACCCAACAGACTATACGCCTCTGAGTCCACCTTAAAAATCTATTGTATGTCTCAAGCTCAAGGTAGGGTCAATATTTGTGTCTAGGGAGGAGGGGGCATGAAAAACAGGTAGCTTCCCCTTGTGGTAAGAAAAGCAGGAAGATAACACAGGCTGAAGAAAAAAAGACTTCAGTGAACCTGCTATGTGCTATAGTAACTTCTAAAATGCTAGCACTAAAAATACTCATATACTAGATAACTGCTAATATAAAGAAATAGATTAAATAAGTGAGAAACGGACAAAATTAAAGGCTTTTTGAGCCCAGAGTATCCACCCATCTCCTCATTCCTGATGCAGAGGCATAACAGAATTTCTCACCTCAGAGGAGGCTGCCCATTACAACTCAGCATGAGTCTCTCCCAATCCATGATACACAGAAGCACTGGGGCTGGGCTCCTTGAATTTTATGCTTGAAAATGTACCCAAATCATATTGTTGCTTTTGGAGTATATAAGTGAAGTGTTCCTGTACATTTGATTCAGAAAAAGAGAATTGTTCCTTGAGTAAGTTGGGAAGCATTCAAATACTGTATTATAATTTACTAGTTAGGCAACAAGAAGGGATTCTGGACCTGCCACCAAAGTGTGACTGAATGGAATTGCAGACTGAGGGCCTGATCTAGAGCCCTGCGTGCCAGCTTACCACCAGCGCATACTGTCACAAATGTGCCATAAGGCATGTCTGCGACCATTACTGCAGACCCAGTGCCACAGCTAGCCTAGTCCTCCCCATCCCCACCCCAACCTGCCCTCCCCCACTTCCCCTGCCTCCCCCCACACCCCCACTCACCTCTCCACCATCCAGTGTTTCGGGTGAGCCATTGAGCACGAGCCTGCACTGGGCCAGCTCCAGTGCTGGGCCTGCATTCCGCTGCTCAATGGCTCACCCGAAACACTGGATGGTGGAGAGGTGAGTGGGGGTGTGGGGGGAGGCAGGGGAAGTGGGGGAGGGCAGGTAGGGGAGGGGAGGAGGGAGTGGGGCCAGAGGGGGGTGGGACAGGCAGAGCTCAGCTTCACCAGATCCTGAGCCCCATGTCGGGACACAAGGCCCGACACAGGACTCCTTGATTCTGCGCCAGCTCAAGAGCTGCCACTGAATTGAGTAGCCCCATTGTGGGGCTACTTCCCTTACCCAGGGGGAAGGGTTCCCTTCCCCCAAGGAGCCGGTGCAGGCTGCCCAGTGCACGTTGGGTGCCATAGTAGCTATTTTGGCTGTAAAACAACATGATTCAAAATGTAATCCTATATACACTTACTTAGAAGTAAGTCCAATTTAATTTAATGGGGCTTACTTCTGAGTAGATATGCATAGGATTATGCTGTTAGTAACTTTAGAAAGAACACTTCATTTTCTGCCTATCTAAGGAATACAAAGTTCAAAGTTACAGTCATAGTAGTTTTCGTTCTTGGGAGTGTGCTGTGAGATCAGTGATAGAATGATGGTATATTGAGACAGCCAGCATTCATGCAAACCTAAGTAATTTGTAGCTCATTCATGGTTCTGAGATGCAAACACAAACCAAAATTATTTTGGGGAGATTGGATTAATCTTATTACTTAGAGTGGGATGTTCTGGGGTAAGGGATAATGGGGAATGACACAGCCCTGGGACTAATGTAAAATCATTTTATGCTCCCCTGTTGTTCATGAAACAAAAAGCATACTACTGTCTTTTTGCTTTTAGGAGCGATTGAATGTGTGTGCACAAGTCAACAGAGTGGAGGTAACTCCTGTTTTGCTTTTTTTCTCTCTCTTTCAGTCAAAGAAGCTGGACGAGATTTTACCTACTTGATCGTGGTGGTGATTGGGATTGGTGTTACAGGTTGTTGAAGCAGGAAACATCTTCCTATCCTACAAATTCTTTACTATTGGTGATTTTGGAAGGCACATTCTTAGTTCAACTGCATTTGGTTTTCTTTTAGGTGGTTTATTCTATGTGATTTTCAAAGAGTTGTTCTCCTCCTCCAGTCCTAGTAAGATCTATGGAGATGCCCTGGAGAAATGCAGAGCTCACCCTGAGGTTTGTTTTATTTATTTGAGTGAAAGAGCTTCTCCATGAGAGCTGCTCTTTCTTGACTTTGGAAAGGAAAATTCTCCTTCTGTAGCTCATTGAAATCAATGCCATTTTCTTTTGCGTATTCCAGTCTTAAACTACCAACTCAATGCTATCTAAACCCTACCTCACTTCTGCCCATGCATCCCCACCACCTGAGGTCTCATCCACAAAAGGGAACATTTGTTCCCTTGCCCAGAGGTAAGCTTCCGTCACCCCAGTGTGTTTGCTTGTTCTGTTGGTTCATATCTGACTGGACCCGGGAAGACAAATCAAGGCCAGGAACGGGGATAGGATATTGGTGCTGCTGATTGTGCCAATACTTCCCCCTTTCTGGCTTCAACATGCTCCCTTCCCTGTCCTGATCTCCACCCATTCCTTGCACACCCCTGCACTTACTTACTGGCACTGGAGCTATTCCTAGTTCTTCTGGCTCACAGCGTCTTGCCACTTATGGTGGCAGCCTGGCTGTACTCTATGGTGTGTCACTTTTTGAGACAACCGTAAAGTGCACTGGGCTGCCAGAACAGGAGTTCTAGCGCTGTAGAGGCCCAATCAGATTGGGCTGTAAAGAACACTAATTCACAATATACAAAAGTGGTTTGAAATATGGCTTACAGAGCACATTCTATTTCTGCACTATAAACTGGGAGCTCTCTTGGGTGATTTTTCTGTTAGTTGTGCACACAACTTTGTGATCTTTTAGCCCTTTTCTGTGATAAATTAGTATTCCTGGAATTATTTTTTGCTATCTGCCACAGAACTATTGAAGGTAGGAGAGCAGTAACTGCAGAGACTGGCTCCCAAAGAGTCTTCTCTGTTCAAGGATGTTGTGAAATAACCTTGGTAAATTCCTGCATTACTGTTGACCAGGCTGCAGTCAGCAAGAGGCAGTATGAAACATTATATTTATGTGAGGGAGAGCAGATTGCACAAATAATCAAGCACATATTTTTTGAACGTTTGACATTTGCAATGAAAACCCTTTCCTCATTAACTCATCTGCCAAGGAACCCTTGCATCTTTGTTACATAAGCCCTGCACATACATTACAGAGGATTCTGAGATGACCATCCATTTCACATGGGGCAGTATTTCGTCAGTTGGACCTCACTGTTGCCCTCTATGAACTGCTAGAATATATCCAACATCCCTGTAGCTGTGTGTTTGATGGGAAGAGGAGTACTGATGGGGACATATTCAGAGAAACAATTCCTGATTGTATTATTGAGGATGCTGCTGCCCTAGTGGGGACCACTAATCATCCTATCCTATTGAATAGGTAATAGGTGTTTTTGGTGAACCCATCAAAGGTTACGGTGAAGCAACACGCCGTGGGAGAAGACAGCATGTCAGGTACCTGTTAATTCATCTCTAAGGAAAGCACCACTTTTCTCTACTAACGTAACTTTATTAACTTGTTAAATTCATCCATCTTCTGACTTTATATTTTTCATACTTGCTTGTTTTGTGTTTACTTAAATTAGGGGAAAGTAAAAGAGACAGTGTGCCTTTGGGGTAAATTGACTGTGAGCCTATTATCTGGTCTAACTTGGTTATGGATTGGGCAGCCAAGCCGCCGGACTCTGAAGACCAGGTAGAAGTAGGGCCAGGCAGGCTTAAGGGGGCCCTGAAAGTGAAAGAGAATTTCCTACTGCAAAGATGGAAAGTTCCTGTGAAAACTGAAGTTCTTTTCTATGTAGATTGATTTATTTAATGAATTTTTATCCCACTTTTCATTTACCAAGTAAATGCTCGAGGCGGCTAACTACATTCATAAAATCAATAAGTATCGTACTATAGAATAAACATTTTACAATTAAACCATAGCTTATAAACACCACACACATCGGCAATAAAACAAAGGAAACATTAACTAATAGAGAACTCAGGGCCCAATCCTACCCAATTTTCAAGTGCCGATGCAGCCATGCCCACGGGGGGGGGGGGTTAACTGTGGTGGGGAGACGGTCACAGAGGTCTCCTCAATGTAAGAGAACATTTGTTCTCTTACCCCAGAGCTGCATTGCAGCTGCACTGATGCTGGAGCATAAATCACAGAAGATTCATGAGAAGGACATTGTCCACCAGACCACAGCATTTGTCATTCTGGAAATTCCCACCTTCCTAACTCCCAGAACACATTCACACCTTCTGCCATACTTCAACAGCCCTCATTGTTGAAGATCAGAACTCACCAGTAAAATGCCAGATGCCCACTCTTCGTTCCTTATCTCTCCATCCTCCAAGTCACTGGTTGTACTGTACATGGATTTAAGTAATACTTGGTTGACCAGACTTCACAAGTGGAAAGTTTGTGCTATAAGAATGTAGCATGTGTTTTTTTTTTTTAACTGCAGTATTCATCGCTTTCAAAATCCTTTCTTGTTTTGTTGTCTTAGTAATATTGAGTATGTAAAAGATGGACTGAAATACATGCGCTTAAAGTTCTACATTGAAGGCTCAGAAAAAGGAAAACAAGGAACAGTTCATGTCGAAGTGAAAGAGGTACAGTGGGTCCTATGAACTACATGGACCAGGAGCATTAGTTAATGCTGAAATTACTGTGAACAAAATTAAATGATTTTTGTCCCCTTTCTGCAGAATCCAGCAAGTGGAAAATATGAGTATCGCTACGTATTTGTGGATATTGATGTCTACCCTAGAAGAACCATAATAATTGAAGACAACAGATAGTGACAACTCAAAGAACCGTTGACTACTGTGACACTTTTGAGTGGTAATGCAGTATGCATAAAAAGTTTGCAAAAATGGGATGAATGAAGCAAAGGAAGACTGAAAGGTCACTACATGGAAATTATAACCTTATGTAATATGCATGTAATGCCAGTGGAACCAATGGAACGTATAATTCTGCATAAATACTGGAAATAGGGAATCATGTTTTTAATAGAAAATGCAAACAGGGCTGGCACTCTTTATATAAATTGGTAGCAAACTGTGACAACAGCAAAGATATGATTCATCAGAATACTGGTAATAGTGAATCACAATGTTATATGTACACATGCCCTACAGCCATTGGCTTGTGAGATTTCAGGATGATTGCTTGCTCTGGATTTCACAGTGGTGCTGCAATAAACGATGTATAAACACAGAATATACTTGTTGTTTGGTTACATACAGTATTCACCGATAGAAGCTACTTCATTGCTTGTACTCACAAGAATCCTGAAAGCTCTCTCATTTTAATTTTTAGTAGTCCTTTCAGGAACACAGATATTTGCCCCCAAACGTTGTGAGAATGTTCATCTTACTCAATTCTAGTTGCTGTTATTTGTTTCCTTGATCTGATATTAACTTAGAACCAATCTTCTTCTTCTCACTACTGAGTGATCTTCCTCAATTTAGAGCCCAATGCTATCTAACTTCAAGAGCCAATGCAGCTTCAATGCAACTCCGAGGTAAGGGAACAAATATTCCCTTGCCTTGAGGAGACCTCCCTGACTGCCCCCTTATCACAGGATGCTGTGCATGCTGCATGGCTGCATCAGTGCTGGAAAACTGGATAGGATTGGGCCCTTAATCACATGAGTGATCCCACCCTGGATAGGATGATGTTACAAGCTACTCATCCCATCAGATTTGAACAGGTGAGAGTGTCACTGAGGGCAAACTGAGCTGGATGATAAAAAGGGCAATGTTTTTATCTAGATATTTTAATCCCTGCTAACTGGGCAAGAGACACTTTTTCAAGTGCTGTCCTCTTATGTGTAGCAAGGGGAGAGTAACTTTCCATCTTCACCTCCAGCACAGTGTCTTTTCAAGCATCTGTTCGCTGGTGTTCTTCCACATCTTTTTAGATTATGAACCCTTTCAGGACAGGAAGCCATTTAGTTATTTGACTTTGTCAGTAAACCACTACGTGAACTTTTTGTTGAAATGCATTATATAAATACTGTTAATAATAATCCCACCTTTCCATCTCCTAAAATACCCTCAAGGCTGCTCACTTTTGGCTTTCAGCACAAACATATGCTGTCCTCCTTTTCTGCACAGAGGTAGTTGATGGATCACTGAGTGGAGAGGGGCACAGTTAACGTTTAGAAGCAGAGCAGGCAGTGGTGACATCTGCTCTGTTGGCCTCTCTGCCTCTTTTCTTCGTCATGGAGACAGTAGATCCCTGCTTTCTTGGGTCAGTCAAGTGGGTCATAAGAACATAAGAACAGCCCCACTGGATCAGGCCATAGGCCCATCTAGTCCAGCTATCTCACAGCGGCCCACCAAATGCCCCAGGGAGCACACCAGATAACAAGAGGCCTGCATCCTGGTGCCCTCCCTTGCATCTGGCATTCTGACATAGCCCATTTCTAAAATCAGGAGGTTGCACATATACATCATGACTTGTAACCCATAATGGATCTTTCCTACAGAAACTTGTCCAATCCCCTTTTAAAGGCTTCCAGGCCAGATGCCATCACCACATCCTGTGGCAAGGAGTTCCACAGACCGACCACACGCTGAGTAAAGAAATATTTTCTTTTGTCTGTTCTAACTCTCCCAACACTCAATTTTAGTGGATGTCCCCTGGTTCTGGTATTATGTGAGAGTGTAAAGAGCATCTCTCTATCCACTTTATCCTTCCCATGCATAATTTTGTATGTCTCAATCATGTCCCCCCTCAGGCGTCTCTTTTCTAGGCTGAAAAGGCCCAAACGCCATAGCCTTTCCTCGTAAGGAAAGTGTCCCAACCCAGTAATCATCTCAGTTGCTCTCTTTTGCACCTTTTCCATTTCCACTATGTCCTTTTTGAGATGTGGCGACCAGAACTGGACACAATACTCCAGGTGTGATGGGTCAGTGATGCCGGCCAGTAAGAGATCTCAGGATCAAATCAGATGCCATCACAATTAAATGTAGCCAATCAGTTTGGGCACTGTCTAGTGTTACTGATGGTGAGTGAAGCTAATTCAGGAACCAATGCACTCATTCTGAATAGACAAACACTTTTACCTCCTTTCAGGGACGGGGCCAAAGGGCATATTGATACTGCTGAAAATATTAGCAAAAAGCACTCTCATTCTTTGGCTCAACCTCATAGCTGAGGGACTTAGCAATGTCTCATAACTGTTCAGTATATTGCTCATAACTGTTCAGTATTATTGCTTGAATAGAGATAATGAATACTGCCATCTAGTGGGCTTTATAGAAAACTGCATCACTTAGTCCTGAGAGAAGGAAAACTCTTGATTCCAAACCTCCACTGCCTTGTAGTTACATCCAGTTACGGAAAAGGCTTCAGGAGTCAACCTCGAGGCAAAATCCGGAGCCGGAGTCCCTGAGGCAGTTCATGGCTGAACACAGTCACGTTCTGGCAACTCCTGCAACACCGCTGGAACCAACCGTATTGGCCTCTGCCTTTCCATTGGACCATTTCAGCGACGTGGAGAGGGGGGATTTGCTGCATGGATAACAGCCTATCCTCCGTACCTACTTTACCCAGGCTTCGCGCACTGGAGAGGACACTCTGTTCCAGAACCATCATTCAGAGCGTGACACCATAGTCTTCTGAGACTGAAGGATGCCAACATGAAGTCCTGTTCAGCTCATTCTAGTCTGGGAACACAAAATGTTGTACTGCAATGTTTGATCCTGATTTTCTCATTTTATCTAATTTAGGACAAATGAGATGTAAATTTTGTTGGCTGATAACTCTGTTAAAAGAATAGAAGCAAGGGTTCCAAGTTACACACATTCTCCAGGCTTAATTTTCCGTCATTTTCAAGTCATTTTCCATAATAAGTCCTGTGGCCCTTGTAAAGGATACCAATTTTATTGCAGCATCAGCTTGTGAGGACTACTGCTCTCTTCCTCAGATACATCCAATAGCACAGGCCTACAAAAGTGAGGGTCAGAAAAGTTTTTCCCAAACTTTATGGTGGTTTGATATGAATTTGGGGTGCCGATTCCAAAAATGGCATCCATTTTGTCTTATCATGTCTAGTTTTGGAGAAATAGTATAGCCTCATTAGTGAATGGTTCAAGCAGCTTCCTCATGAGGAAGCCATGGTGTAGGCTTCCTCATGAGGAAGCTGCTTGAACCATTCACTAAAGAGGATATGCTGTGTCTCCAAAACTAGACGTTATAGGGCAAAACGGATGCCATTTTTGGAATCGGCACCCCAAATATACCCAGGAATTGGTGTAACGTTTAAGGAAGCAAAATGTGTGTTGGCCTGTGTAATCTCCTAAGATTGTAGTTCTCAAACTTTTTAGCACTGGGACCCACTTTTTAGAATGACAGTCTGTCAGGACCCACCAGAAGTGTTGTTGTAGCTGGAAGTGAGAAAATCAAGTAGAAAAATGTTTTAAAATCCTAGGCTATAATCCTATCCTCACTTGCCCAGGACTAAGCCCCACTGACTAATATTGTTAAAATCATATGTAAAGTAGTAGCCTGTTCAAAGTTCAAACCTGGAAAACTTTTCCCCAAATGCAGTCACATACAGGTAGCATCAAGTCTAATATATTAAAAATAAAATATTGAAATGAATGGGGACCCATCTGAAATTGGCTCACGACCCACCTAGTGGGGTCGTGACCTACCATTTGAGAAACACTGTCATGATAGCAGTAAATGTGCATGAGGTGCAATTAACGTATTATGGTCAAAATGTAATTTTGTTCAGAGTACTTGAGTTACACAGAAACATGATTTAAAATCCTAAAAGTATAAGATACCAGATAGTTTTTCTGCTGGGAAAGAGAATTGGATTTTGCTTTCATTGGGTTGCATCCAAAGGTTCCCCCTATCTAAAAGTTTCAAATATAGTTTCCCCTATCTAAAGGTTCCCCCTATAAGTTTTCAAATATAGCTCATATTACTTGTTCCATCTTGTCTGACTCTTGCTCTCCAAGAACAAGAGACCCAAATGGCACTAGAAATGAATGTCACCATTGGAAGATTGTACAGGAAGCCCATGTAAATAGTTCTTTTTTTAAGATCTTTGGAGAAATTTACATGAACTTTCAGAGCACTCATTCAATACAATAATACAATACAGGTATTTATATACCGCCTTTCTATGTCCTCAGATTTCTCCTCGGACTTTATTCAAGGCAGTTTACATTGGCAGGCAATTTAAATCCCTGTAGGGATTTTTACAATTTGAAAGGTTCTATCTTTCAAGAAACCACAACAACCAGATGTTTCTTTCTTGATCTGGCTGCACATTCTGGCCTCCATCCTCCCACGCTCAAAGCAGATAGAATAACTTAGCTCAGCTTGTCAGCTGCTTCAAGGTCACAAGGTGCCGGTGGCTTCGAACTGGCAACCTTCAGATGTTATCTTCAGGCAAATGGAGGCTCAACCCTCTAGATCAGACCTCTTGCCCTGCTCTCAGGGCACTGCTCTCTTTGGTTTTAACAATACAATATTATTTGTTTCCAGCCTGGCATAGATCAGCCTCGTTTTTATGGAAAAAGAAAACTGATACATATGAGGATCACCTCCCTGCATTACAATCTCTGCACATGAACTGGAGGTTGTGCATGACTTTGTGTACCTTGGCTCAACGATCTCCGACACTCTTTCTCTCGATACCGAGCTAAACAAACTCATCGGTAAAGCAGCTACCACGTTTTCCAGACTCACAAAGAGAGTCTGGTCCAACAAGAAGCTGACGGAACATACCAAGATCCAGGTCTACAGAGCTTGCGTCCTGAGTACACTTCTGTACTGCAGCAAGTCATGGACTCTTCATTCACAACAGGAGAGGAAACTGAATACTTTCCACAAGCGCTGCCTCCGACGTATTCTCGGCATCACCTGGCAGGACAAAGTTCCAAACAACACAGTCCTGGAACGTGCTGGAATCCATAGCATGTATGCACTACTGAAACAGAGACACCTGCGTTGGCTCGGTCATGTTGTGAGAATGGATGATGGCCGGATCCCAAAGGATCTCCTCTATGGAGAACTCGTGCAAGGAAAGCGCCCTGCAGGTAGACCACAGCTGCGATACAAGAACATCTGCAAGAGGGATCTGAAGGCCTTAGGAGTGGACCTCAACAAGTGGGAAACCCTGGCCTCTGAGCGGCCCGCTTGGAGGCAGGCTGTGCAACATGGCCTTTCCCAGTTTGAAGAGACACTTGGCCAACAGTCTGAGGCTAAGAGGCAAAGAAGGAAGGCCCATAGCCAGGGAGACAGACCAGGGACAGACTGCACTTGCTCCCAGTGTGGAAGGGATTGTCACTCCCGAATCGGCCTTTTCAGCCACACTAGACGCTGTTCCAGAACCACCTTTCAGAGCGCGATACCATAGTCTTTTGAGACTGAAGGTTGCCAACTACTACATATGAGGAGACCTCATTCAGCATGCTAGCCTCAGGGAATTACTGAACTTATGGGAGCAATAGAGGAATAACAATCAAAACATTAGGAAGCAAAATAGTATGAATTTATAAGAGAGGAAGAGCTGGCCATTGGTGCAGGGTCTTGTTTCGTTTTAAAAAGCAACAGCCTGTTGTAGGCTACTACTACATGATGCAGTACTATTGCAGTTACTACTATTGCAGTTACTACTGTTGAGTCTTTTCAACTACATAAGCATAGCTGAAACAGAATGTACCATCCCAGAAGTTCAAGTCTACTATTTGAAAGAGTAATTAGCCCAATAAAAAGCATTATCTTTTTTGCTCTCTGGTTTTCCATCCCGTGAGGGACAAACTCACTTGCTGAGCCTCTGATCTGTTTTCATTATAGTGATAAATAACCTGTTCTGCAGCCGGCATACATTAGCTTTTTAAAACTTGCTGAGTACCTGCTTTAAAGAAAGCAAAATTATACACCTACAAGATGAATTTAAGACACCACTTAGAAAAGTTTGGTGTCTCGGTATATAAGGTTGGGTACTTTATATTTGTCCACTGTAATGACTTGCCTTGTACCTTGAAGATAGAATGTGAGTAAGAAATCACAGCAGCTGTAATTCTTCTCTGATCTGTTTGCTATTTTCTTTCTGCAATATGCCTATGCTATAATATTTAGAAATGTGTGCTTGTTTTCCTCTGACAGGGCAGGTTGCTAGCTGCAGAGTCAATTTATCAAAATAAAGCATAGGCGAGCTGGCTTTAGCAGAGGACTCAGCGATTGATTTCTAAGCTGGATTAAGCTTTTCCCTTCATTGCCTATTGACGGAATGTCCAGCAATAAATTAAATGAAGATTCCAAGCATGTGGGATCATATTTGGGATACACAATAGCTTGCTAATTTGCAGACAAATCTATGACACTAGAAGTGGAATTGAATGTCACTTTAAAAAGAGATTGGTTTGCTAAATGCAAAACACCTGGTCCTGTATGGAATCTGAGTCTTTTGCCAATGTAGCCAATGAACTGTTTCTTAAACTAGTGAGTCCAAATGGTAAGTTGGGTCCCTTCTGTAGGTTGAAAGATGCTTTCTGGTGTGTTGCCAGCACTGAGTGTTATGGACAATGCAGCACAAAACTGCTTTGGTAAGGGGTAGAATGGCCAACTAGATGCCAGAAAAACACAATTTCTAATTGTAAATAAAAATGCTTAGTTCATTTATGACAGCCAATGTCAGCCTATTTAAGTGTTTCCTTGCAAGCCTCCCATAATGAAGCCTTTGTGTGAATTATTCCCTTGATGCCCATCTTGGTCACCTTCATAAGAATGGTCAGAACATTAAGCTTTCTTGCAACATGTAGTTAAATAACAAATCTGGCCATGTTGTGGTTAAGTTTCAAAATAACAAGGAAAAAATCACCATGGGGGAACTGTTTCTGTCACATAGAATTTATATCGTGCCAGCAGTGTGCATGCTGTTTTACACAGCAAAGAGAGATCCAAAAGGTTTACAATCAAAAATGTGATGTGAGAGATAACAACAGAACCGGGAGAAGGAAGAGGGAAAAGAATATGTGGTTACTTCCATTCCTATTCAATTTCATATTGTCATTTCATACTAATATTAGCGAAGGATTTGAAAGCTGATAGTCTGACAACCTGTTGATCCATATCTCCCACTGTCCATGAAATTCCCAGCATTTGAGACTGTTCATCCTCTAACGGCAGCTCAGCGGTATCCGTTTTCTCATCAGTCTTCATTTTTATACCTCATTTTCCATTCATATTTCCCAAGTGGTATGTATTAAAAATTTAAAACCCACAGTAAAAAATAAACAAACCTTGCATAGTCATCCTATTGCAGTGCAGCACTAAACTACAAACAGAATACTGTAGTTTATTGTCCACCATAACCACTATAGCTCTGACAAAATAAAAATGTCTTAACAATCCAGCTAAACATATGAAGTGAGGCAATCATCAGCTATCAGTAATCTAGCTGGTAGCAGTAGATAGCCTTCTGCAAAAAAAAGTGGAAAGCAGATCCATCACAAAGATAACCAGCACCTATTGACCAGACTCAGCAAGCTTTGCATGAATTAGAAGAGTGAATGAACAATAACTGATATGCCTCCGTCGTTGCTGCTGCAGCAGAATGTGTAGACATCATGAAGTGTTAAAACCTAGTGCACTGAACACTGGAGTCAGAATAGGCCCAATGAAAGAGAAGGATGTATTAAGTAAGAGAACTGAGATAGCAGCAGCACCCAGGCCAACAGTGTGCTCAGGTTCAGTACATGAATTGATGACATGAGAATGCCCAAAATGATTGGTGTGCCATTCTAAAAGACCTTGGTATTTGGAGGAGTCAGTGCTGTGTTCAGTGTTCTGTTATGGCCTAAAATAATATGGCTGCCCCACTGACAATTTGTTGCCAAGTTGTATTCTTACCCAGTATCTTTGCTTAGTGCCAGTACTTTTCTTATGCTTATTTATGCCACCTTTTTTATGCATTAGCTAGACTCCTCAGCCTTGAGCAAAAGGGAGGATGGATAGTTAGTGGGCCTCTCAAAGGAATGTAGCAACCAAGATAAGGTAGCTGGCAACATCAGACCTTTCTATAATATAAAGAGAGATTTCTTTAGAAAGCCATGATGATTATCACTTTGACCAGGGTCTGCAGCTGGTGCCTCATAGATGGCCTCAGTGGTCTATCTATCACTGCCTCGGGACTCCAGACTGAAGCGGTTTAAGATGTAGTCATGCTTCTCTTACTATCCATACAGTAACATCTAGTAAACCATCATTAATACATCATCTCAATGCAGATTCTTGCTTCACCCGAATCCAGAACCAGAAAGAACTCTTGCCCATGGCATGACAGTTGGATAGCATAAGAGTTGACCATTTAGAACCCTGGTCCACCACCTGAATAAGTGAGTGGCACACAAGAAATGGGGATGTAGGAGTCGCATACATTTTGTAGCATATCGTTGCTAAGAATCCGGGTTGCAAATTGGGACTTTCCTGGCTTGAATCTTGCCTTGGCCATAAGTTCCCAAGGTCTGAGAGATGTCACTCTCTCCCAGCTTCAGTTCCTCAGCAACCATACAAAGATATCTCCCCTAGAGGACTGATCTGAGGATTACATCAAGATAATACATGTGACATGTAATACATTCAGATAATACATTCAGAAAGTGATATTCAAATGCTAAGTACAGTGTTATTTTTATGGTATTGAAAGTGACCACTTTGAAGAAGGCAAGCCATGTTTTGCTGGACACATGACAAAAATTGTTGTGCACTGTAGCTGGTCAATTGTCAATTATGTAGCCAGATTGGTTGACAGGTTGTAAGATGGGATGTAAAGATTATTTCACTACATCCTGCAGCTTCAACTGGCCATGAAATGGAGAACAGTACAATAACCACAATACAAGGTATTTAATGTCAACAGGACTGCAATACGCTCAAGCCCCTTTACGCATTGCCATAGTAGTGTGAGAGCCACTTCCCCGTGACATGATCCCACACAGTATTAACCATATGAATGAAACAACCTCATGATTGCCTAGGGTTGCAATCTAAGATTGTTAGAATGTGCAGGACTTACTCCTGAGTTTAGGATTTAGGATCTGTTTAGGACTGCACTGGGAGTCTTCCTCATGATGCACAACCAACTCAGTCAACCTCATGCACATGGTTGAGCCATTCATATGTCACCTGCAGCTGTGTGGGATTGCACCATGGGGTGCAAACACTGTTGGGACCAGGCATGAAGTCAAAGTTTAGTTGATTTGAATTGGTTGACTCTGGGTCCAATCCTATCCAACTTTCCAGTGCCGATGCAGCTGCAATGTGGCTCTGAGATAAGTTTCACCACTTTGAGAAAGCCTTTGTGACTGCCCCCACCACCACTGCAGGATGCAGCACATGCCCCATTGGCACAGCTACATCTGTGCTGGAAAGTTGGATAGGATCCTCTGTCCTTTATCTCTAATAATATTTTTTTTATTCTAAAACCCTGCTTTGCTCCCAGGAAGACACTATAAAACTGGTAGTCAAACAATGCTTCGGAGTTTGGCGTGAAGGAAGCAAATCATCATCTTCTGCCATGTGCATCTGTGAATCCAGATGGATGCCATTTTGGACTGAAGCTGTGTTTGAATACCAAACTGCCACAATTGAACTTGATTCCAAGGGACTAGTTACTGGGAATGTCTGCCACTTTCCCAATCTCTGCATGTATTACTAGCTCAATAACAGATGAGAGGACATAATCATAAAGTATTATTTTATTGCTAAATCAGCTGCCAGCAAAACCACCACAGTATGCCTCTCTAGCAAGTTCCATTTTGTTGGCATCTTTTTAAATCGGTACTATGTGTTTGTATTTAAATAACAACAATGCTTTGAACAGAATAGGTGGGGGTCTGCAAAATTGTGGTTCAGTCAGTAGCAGATGCTTAATTTGGATGCTTAATTTACTAGGACCAGTGATATTGATGGAGCAGAATTTTTTTCCTTTAAAGTCTCTGATGGCAACAGCAATGCAGGGTGCCTGGTTTGAGCAAGTTCAGATGCACTAGACCTCAAATTCCCATATGTCAACAGGATCTGAAAATGGCTGGAACAATTATACTAAGCATACTGTGAACGCTTTGCACTGGTTGGTCCTGTAATACCGCTAGTAACATGTAAGCAAGCACAAGAACGGTGCATTAATTAACTCTGCAGATAATGTATTTGCCCTAGTGGCAGATCTCTCCCTCACTTAAATATTATTCCCAGGCAAAGGAAACAATGAGAAACCAAGAACCGCATTAATCCTTTGTTGAAGGATCAACAGCTTGTGAACTGAGCTATCCAGTATATATGGTCAGCAAATGTGTAAATTTGCTAAAGCTAGATAAATGCCTTCAGCAGTAGGGGGAGTATGTATGGTGCTGGTTTAAAAGCTTGTTGGTTGCGTCTCGCCCTACATCTGAGAGGACCTCTCCTTTTATTTCTTTTCCTGTCCTCTTGTTTCTGCCTGTGTGTAACCATGGCTGCAGTTCTTTATTTGTCCCAGTAAAGTCCTTAACAAGTCAGCTTAGCTGCTGTGTAGAACTGCTTTAATACCTCAGTACTGCTACAATCCTTAATGTTGTGCTATAGGCACAGCACACTAATCATATCTTTTGGTGCATGCATGGATAACATGCATCCCTTGCTACCCATGCTATTCCTCCATCAAATGATCGGAACCTGGCTTTGTGTCAAGGCAGTCTCTAAACTATTCCCTTCTGGGAGAAACAACTTTCCTTTTATTCCTTTCTTCCTTCCCTTGCATTCTTTATTTCTGCAAGAGGTCAGACTCTCCTATCCTAAAGAGCACGTGTTCCTCTCCTTAATGCAGGACATCTACTAAGGCAAGATACCCGAGAGGTAAATAGTTGGACAGATCTGATAAGGCCTGCAGAAGCAGACAGACTGAGGGTGCAATCCTAACCAACTATCCAGCGCTGGCATAGCTGTGCCAGTGGGGCATGTGCTGCATCCTGCAGTTGGGGGGCAGTCACGGAGGCCTCCTCAAGGTAAGACAATGTTTGTTCCCTTACCTTGGAGTTGCACTGCCCTCACCTCAGCGCTAGAAAGTTAGTTAGGATTGCACCCTGAGGCATCCAACAGTTTGGAAGGCACACCTTGAGAATATGCAAGTGACTCATCCCCACTTTCTAGGGCTAGAGTGATGGGCAGGTGAAGCTTTCAAGCGTCATGTTAAGAAGGTGTAACTTCAGCCACAAATCCTTCACGTCTACCAGTTGCTGTGGTTATTGTGGCATCCATTGCAGTAGTGTAAGAAGGGTGTTGGGGAAACCTCTTCCACTTAAATCTAGTCTTAGCACATGGACACCCAAGCAGAGCCGTTTTCTTAAGTAGACTTTTGCAGGACCTCAGGATATGGCTCAGTATAAAGTATTTTCCTCTTGATAAACCTTTTTATCTGGACTTTACAAGATGCCACAGTAACTTTCACACCAAATATTTATCTACAGCATAAAGTCTGCCTTTCCTTCAAACAAGACCCTCAAGATGGTTGAGTGACAACCTTCACAACTGTGGATTTTTATTTCTGCCCTTGAACTGAGTCCAAATCTGTAGATTCTTTTTTCTCCTTTTCCCACCTCCTCAACCTCTGCATCCTTTCATTTTATTCTCCTTGTCATCCAGTCCAATCCTCTCAACCGCTATCAAGATGCAGGATGGCTGCCAGCAAGCTAAAGGAAAAAAGAATATAAATCTTAACCAGTCACACACAAAGCCATGCGCTAGCCACCGTTTTTCCATTGATTGATAGGAGTCATCTAGGCAGGGAAACATATTTCACTGTTTCTACCACAGAGTTTATAGCACCTTTCTTTTACTGGAAGGGCACTGCTGATCCACTGTCAGATCTCCTGCTAAGGAAGGTCCATCATATATCTCAGGTGTCCCATCTAGGCTGAATTTCAACTTCCTTCTGGAGTCTCTTGCACTCGAGGATTAATCATAACAAATCCTTTCAGGACACCCTGTGCCCTAGTTAATTTTATTTCCCATTCAGACCAGCATGTTGTGAGGAGACTTCTTTGATAGAATCATTAATCTCTGGAGTGGTTTAGTTTAGACTCAAATTCTTCATGTCCCATGGTTGTTGTTTTTTTCACTTGGCCAACTATCCTCCAGTTAATTCATTTAATTTATTGCTCCAAGAGATGTTGGGGTCTATCCATTTGCCTCTCTCTAGCACTCCACAAGACAAGGAACTTAAAAGTTTGTGCTGCAAATATTAAAGTTGTCCATACCAAAAACTGCGTTGGATACATTGCAGTGCACTTTTCTTGGCGAAGTGCCCATTCTGCTGCTGCTCCCTCCATTTTGGTGGCACTTTCTTCCCTGCCAAAAGTCTTCACCTTTTTCATTTGGCAATGCTAGCTTGTGGTCAAGAAGCCCCTTGTTGTACTCTCTTGCTCTAGTACACTGGTTCCCAACCCATGTTCCAGGGACCACAGATGGTCTGCAGAGACCCTGAGAAGTGGTCCGTGAGGTCTCACGCAAAAAAAAAAAAACACCTTTTGATCACTTCCAGTGTGTCTCTGAGCAAGCAGTCCCCCATGGAACACTAGAGAGGACAGAGAACGGACCACTTGCAGCTAGCAGCAAACCACAAAACTTCTCTATAACGAATAAATCTCTAATAAACCTTTTCTAATTACAGACAGTCCACATTATCTGCAGGCCTTTGGAGGTGAGGGGAGGCAAAAACAGCAGGTTCTGAATACCCGCAGTTTTCCTTATGCACAGAGGTTCTGGGAATTGAATCCTCATGGATAATGAGGGCTGCCTGTATTACCAATTTAAATGTATTTTTTGTGTGCAAGGGTGAGGGATTGTATGTGGTCCACAACAATTCCAGTTTTTGCCTCAGTGATCTACAGTCTCCTAAAGGTTGGGAACCACTGCTCTAGTAGCTGCCCTTACCTCTGGAGGAGCTACCTTTCTGGCTCAAAGGAGCACTTTTGCTCTCCTCATGAGATCAAGTCACCATGTAGGTATGCAAGCAGAGCTTCCCTATATGCACCTTTGATGGTATGCACTTTGGGGTGCTCAAGCAGCAGTTTAGCACAGACTATCTTTGGGTATCTGTGAGGCCAATACCTGCACTCTCAGTGCTGCTGCAATTTATTTCCACAAACTTAAGACCATCTTAGGATACAATTCATTAAACAGAAGCAGTTCTCACTATTTTTAATGGAACTTACTGCCACAAAAATGGATTTTTCATTGCAGCCTAAGTAGTTGTGAAAAATTTTCTTAATTATTTAGTGTGCTCCATGAAATAAATCTGATTGTATGACCTTGATCTAGTAAGCCTCTTTACGTACACAGAATTATGGACAAATGTGCTTTTGCTGTTCTTTTCTATCCAAGCACCTTACGAGGTTAGGATTGCACAATCCTAACTTCGTCCTGTGCCAGCGCAGGCCCACTTTGTCAGCTCCCAAATGTTGCAAATGTGCCATAAGGCACATTTGCACCAACTCGGGACTAGGCGACACCAGCACAAGGACAGGTGCTGGATGCTGCTGCCAAATCCCATCCCTGTGCTAGCTGGAGAAGGTGAGTTTGTACCAGGCTGTGCAGGGGGCAGGAGAGAGTGAAGGAGGCAGGAGAGCATTCTGGGTATGGGGAGGGGGCATTTCTGGGCAAGGGAGGGCAGAACAAGATGATAATTGGGCCAGGGAGGGGGCGGGGGTGGGATTGGCGTCTGCAGCACACACCACATCCTAACCCTGGTCCAGGCAGCTTTACATGGTCCTGGCTGTATTGGCGCAGATTAGAACAAACCCCTTCTGAAAGTCTGAGGTGGAGTATAATGGTGTCTGTGTCCACATTTACACACACTACATCAAGCTGTCTCTGCCATGTGTTCACACATGTGTTTTAAAGGTTTTTTGTGAGGCAACTGAGAGGGGAAAGGAAGAGAGAGAGAAAAAATTTCCATGGCCTATATGAATCTAGGCATGTGCTCCTAGATTTATCATCCACAGTAGAAATAGATGTAAAGCAGGAAGAGGCCATCCTCGCAGCCTCATTTGAAAGTCAAACTCTGTTTTAATTACAGTTGACATTTCGATGAGAAAGTGGAATCAATATTTAATGTCAGAAGGAGGCAATAAATAATTTTTCATTATTTTCAGATTAAAAATTCACATGGATCCTCAGCACTTTTATCTTTATGGAATGTATTTGTTATAAACATTATGTATTTCCATAAACATTTAATGAGGACTAACTGGTGACAATGTAAAACAATGGGCCTTTTTTCCCTTGTTGTTGCTTTATGTGCAGCAATTCCTCCACACAGCATGTGGTAATGCAAATGCTTACATTACATCCCAAATTAATTGGAAAGGATTTAGAGAAAGATTTAGAGCAGGAGGCTGGCGGCTGGACGAAGAGGTCTGTAAAACTCAACAGCTTGCAGACTCTGACACCAACATAAAGTTGGTCCAGTGAAAAGTTACATTTTGCTTGCTTTCTAGCTCTCAGTAGCAGTGCCAGAAAAAGTAAATTGGGTGGCACAGAAATGTTTTTTCCGGATGCACAAACTTTGTTCCCAGTCTTAGATTTCTGAAGGGGAAAATAATGACATGACTGGAATCACATAGATCCTAAATTTAAACAGAAGTCAGAGCAAACAAAATTGTGCACTCTCTGGCCAGATGGATGAAAAAGATGCATTTTACATAAATTGATTAAGGTCCCAATCCTGTCTTTTGCCTCCCCTGCTGATGTAGCCATGCCACCAGAGCACATCATTTGTTCCTTTACCCAGGGGCAATCAGCTTTGCTTTCATAAACATTGTTCAAGTATCAAAGTGCTGTTTGGCATATTCAGTTTCGCACAACTGTTCAAGAGCCCATTGCCATCACACCTTTACGCTACTGAATTAAGTAAAAATGTAATTGTTAATGTAGCACGTTAAATATTTTTGGTCAGGAGAGGCCACTCATGTTTGTTAGTCTGACATATCATTAAAGCACTGGAGAAATAGATGTGTGTGGGTATGTGAGTGCACGTAAGAGGCCAAGCAAGAGAGAATGAACACAGTGTTTTGGTTTCTATCTCAGAATAGTCCCTAGAAGAATTGGGGGGGGGGGGTCAGATGATACCTGCTCTAACTTTAAAAGACACAATAAAAGCTACAATAAAGCTTTCCTGGGATAATTCCAATTACAAGAGGGGTGAAACAGAACTGTCTTTATCTTCCATTTTTATTCAATTTCTGTGTTGATGAGTTGGTCCTGGAACTGCTGCATAATAGTATATATCTGCCTCCTCATCAATCCTGCACTATAAAGTAACCTTATTGTGTTGTGTGGAATTGTAGAGCTGTTGTCCTTGACTCAAGCTTTTGACAGCAATTGAGAAATGGTAGTGGGATCTGTCAGAGAGAACAGTTATATGTTAATCGTAGCAAAACAAAAGTGGTTATTTTGGAACGTCAGCTCATACATGGATGGTCAGAACAGTAAACAAGACCTAAACTTTTATTTTAAGAGGATGACACTTGCCAAAAGTGCCACATAGAACTGTTCATAATGCTACCCAAGATAAAAGCTACTGGGTTTTAGCAAACTGTCCTCAGCTTTGGTAGAAGTAAAAGTAAAACCTGATCTTCCCATTACCATTCCTTAAAGCATAGGGAGGAAAGCATATTGTTCCTTAAAGCATAACTGGGAAGCATATCTCCCAATTATAACATAGGGGTTCATATTTTGTAGCCTGAGGAAAGGTGGTATAGAAATATTATAAAGAAATGTGTTGGGATTTAATAGAAACCAGGTTCTAAAGTCCTATACAATATTTAGAGTTTTTTTGAATTTTGCTTTAAATTCTCTGAAATGAAAATGATCCCATAGTTGTGCATCTGAGACGACAACTTAGTACTTCATAAGTGCTTCATAAGATAACAGCTTAGTACTTCATTAGCGCTTTCTGCACTTCTCATTTTTGTAAAGAAAACAAAAACAAAAAAACTCAAAAATCTGCAAAATTTACAAAAAAACCACCATTCTCTAACACCTCCACATGCGTGTGGCTGCATCTCTTGATATTATACCACCTATATCACCTACCTAGTACACTTTTAAAGCAAAAAATGTGCCCTTGGAATAAAAAACCACTTTGTGCAGTTCTAACTTTGGAAAACACCAAATTCATGAAAAAATAAAAACATTTTTACCCTCTTTTACTTATGAATCTACTTAAGCATTTTAATCTAGGATAGGGGTGCCCAAACCCCAGCCCTGGGGCCACATGTGGCCCTTGAGGCCTCTCAATGCGGCCCTCAGGGAGCCCCCGGTCTCCAATGAGCCTCTGGCCCTCCAGAGATTTATTGCAGCCCGCACTGGCCCGACACAACTGCTCTCTGCATGAAGGCAACTGCTTGACCTCTTTGCGTGAGCTGTGGGATGAGGGCTTCCTCCACTGCTTGCTGTTTCATGTCTGTGATGCAGTAGTGGCAGCAAAGGAAAGGCTAGCCTTGCTTTGTGCAAGGCCTTTTATAGGCCTTGAGCTATTGCAAGACCTTCATTCATTCATATAAGTTCATCTTTAATATATTCATTCATGTAAACTTATGTAAATTTATTCAAATTTTAAATGTAAATTAATTCTTTCTTTCCCCGGCCCCCAAAGCAGTGTCAGAGAGATGATGTGGCCCTCCTGCCAAAAACTTTGGACATCTTGATCTAGGACATAGTCTAACTGTAAATTGTCTACTCAAGCAAAAAAGGCAGTTGCCGAAAAATTTCTCCCCTAAAATGTGGATAATGCATGTCATCTGCACCTCAGAGTCAACACCAGAGCTGACTGTGTGAGTACCTTGCAGAGTTGACCCATCTGTGCCTCTCTTATAATCCTAAGAAACCTATCTTCCTTTCTGGCACAATGGCCATGATGGTAATCAGTAGTACAGAAAAAATTCCCATAGATATAAGTACAGCTGGCCCAATCTCTTCTGGTGCTGTGGAGGCATGTCAAATCCTACCCCCTCTTACCTAGTGATGAGCCAACCTCTGTTCCTATCACTCTCTTGATTGGAAAAGGAAGAGGAGGTATGGAGAGTGGTGGGGTAAGCTGCTCTACCACACTTCCTCTTCCCATCCCCCTCTTTTCTAATCAAGGGAGTGGGAGGAAGAGGAGCAGTGGAAGAGAGTGGGCAAATGAAGGTGGGTGCCCCCACCAGTCTGTTGCTTGAAGCAACTGACCCACTTGGCTTCACGAATATGCCAGCCTTGGAGATAAGTTTGGTTGAATCATACTTGCTGCACATTTGAGACTACACCATCGTGACCAATATCCTGAGGCAAGGAAGGTGATGCTTGTTCAGTCATAATGCTTGTTCAGTCAACATCAGCATGTACATGAAACTGTTTAAACAAGCCAGCCAGCTACTGTGTGCACACTGTTTTCCCTTTCTAGCCTATCAGAAATGGTTGCAGTGCCTTCAGCATGGAACAAGTTGCGCATGACTCACTACACTCACCACTCTGTCATTGTAAGAGAGAACCGCACTGTCATAGAAAAGCAGGAGACACCTGTGGCACTGTAAAGATTCACCAATTTATTTTTAGCATGAGGTTTTGCCATCAAAAGTCTCTGTTAACAGATGCATGAACAGAAGGTAGCAAGTATATACATATAGGAAGAGGCAGAGCACCCTGTAATTGTATGTTTGACCATGAGAAAAGTAAGCACTTTTGACTTCAGTGAAGTTCAGGAGGGTGTACATCATCGTTTTAAAAGGTAATCAGTCAGAATTATAGTGTTTTGCTTTTCCTTGAATTTTCTAGTCTATCTTCTGTGAAGAGTGGAACAGAGCAGAGAAGAAACTAAGCAAAACCAGTATTTATTCACGGACAGATATTCAGCCTGGAGTCAAAGGTTCTTTTTAGGCTCAAAGCCAATCCAACGCTATCTCAGTGGTGTACATGAAAACCCTTCCCACATGTTTTGCATAAAATCTGGCAGCATTTTCTTCACAAGTTAGCCAAGACCAAGACCAGCACAGACAATCACAGCAGCACACGGCCTTCGATGTGGAGTTAACAAAAAACAGACCTGATAAAACATACTGCAGTGCACTTCAACTTGTGGCAAGCTGGGACCCACCTCAAAGCCCAACCTGCAATGGGGGACCTGCCCTCAAGGGCCTAATGGAAGATCAGGTTGGGCAATTGAGTGACAGCATTGGACAAATGCTGAAACTCATAGTTCAGATATGACAAAAAGAGCCAAAGCACATCAGAGGTGCTTTGACCTGTTCTGAGACTCCTCAACATCCAGAACCGCACAGCCATTCCTTAAAAAAACCTCTTCCCAAACAAAACCACGTTTGTTTCAGGGAGTAGTTTGGTATGAACACATGTGCAGTAGAAGTACAATTAGTGTGCATCTTATGAGTACTTTACTTGCATGAATTCAGTTGCATGCACTTGGCAAACACCACCACAAGAGAAAAACAACAATTTAATAGCGCAGGTGGTTTCACCTGCCATTCTACTAACTAAATACATGCCTTGGACTGAATGTGAGATCAGAGAATGGAGTTGCTGTTCCCTCAGTCAGTCTCAGTTCCCTCTTGCCACTTGTAGTTTTTAAAGAGGCAGTATGTATTTTTCAGCTGTAATGGGTGTTTAAGGGAATTTTGAGCATATGTGGTACTTTAAGTGCTGTCTCTGAATTGCAACCCTTGCTAAAGATGCCAGCTGAGTGTACAGCAATACATCCAAAAGTGGGAGGAGGGTATGTTCCCCAAAGGGTGAGTGCTGTACAAAACAGCGATATAGGATACGTGTTAATCTAAGAGGTAGGAAGTAGATACTGATTGGCCCAGAATGCACTGCTCCCATTAGGTCAAATGATAGTCAATCACACCAGGACAGAGAGCACTGTAACAAATCAATGTTAAAGGAAGCTTCATTATGGGAAATTAGGACCGTAGAGTGCTTCAGCAAGGACTGCTCTAAGACACTTGACTTTTCTAGTCTGAGCTGTGGGAAATGATTCAGCACTGTGAGACAATACTTTTGTATTGGCAACCTTCAGTCTCGAAAGACTATGGTATCGCGCTCTGAAAGGTGGTTCTGGTACAGCGTCTAGTGTGGCTGAAAAGGCCAATCCAGGAGTGACAATCCCTTCCACACCGGGAGCAAGTGCAGTCTGTCCCTGGTCTGTCTCCCTGGCTATGGGCCTTCCTTCTTTGCCTCTTAGCCTCAGACTGTTGGCAAAGTGTCTCTTCAAACTGGGAAAGGCCATGTTGCACAGCCTGCCTCCAAGCGGGCCGTTCAGAGGCCAGGGTTTCCCACTTGTTGAGGTCCATCCCTAAGGCCTTCAGATCCCTCTTGCAGATGTCCTTGTATCGCAGCTGTGGTCTACCTGTAGGGCGCTTTCCTTGCACGAGTTCTCCATAGAGGAGATCTCTATGGGATCTCTATGGGATCTGGTCAATTTTGATGCCGTAATGTTGCTGCACTTGGGAGATTAAAAACAGGTTTGACGGATACTTGCACCAAAGATAATTCTATAGTAAAATTTTTCAGTGGGAGCTGAATGCTTCACATGCATTCAGGTGTTTCAGGAGTTGCCAAGTACACACAAAAGGCATTGTGAACTAAAATATATTATTACACAAAATATCAGACTAAGAACACAATTTACAGCTTCTTGGAACTAGATGTTTCATATATCTCAAAAGGTTTTTCTGAAGGCAAAAACACACATACTTCTCCACACATACTTCTGTTCTTCTCAGTGTTTCAGTGTTGGCAAAGTGTCTCTTCAAACTGGGAAAGGCCATGCTGCACAGCCTGCCTCCAAGCGGGCCGCTCAGAGGTCAGGGTTTCCCACTTGTTGAGGTCCATCCCTAAGGCCTTCAGATCCCTCTTGCAGATGTCCTTGTATCGCAGCTGTGGTCTACCTGTAGGGCGCTTTCCTTGCACGAGTTCTCCATAGAGGAGATCTCTATGGGACCTCTATGGGATCTGTCCAATTTTGATGCCGTAATGTTGCTGCACTTGGGAGATTAAAAACAGGTTTGACAGATACTTGCACCGAAGATAATTCTATAGTAAAATTTTTCAGTGGGAGCTGAATGCTTCACATGCATTCAGGTGTTTCAGGAGTTGCCAAGTACACACAAAAGGCATTGTGAACTAAAATATATTATTACACAAAATATCAGACTAAGAACACAATTTACAGCTTCTTGGAACTAGATGTTTCATATATCTCAAAAGGTTTTTCTGAAGGCAAGTCTCCACACATACTTCTGTTCTTCTCAGTGTTTCAGGTCAGCCACAATGAGGATAGTACTGTAGCAAACCCATGAGTATATATAGTAGGTGGAGCGGGATCTCCCATGCTTGCTTCTTCCTATGATTTGTGCAACATGTTAGAGAATTTATGCACATAAACCGAGAAGACTGGCTGTTCAATAAGGAACCAGCTGATGCAATCCCACTTCTTCTTCTGCGTACGTTACATGTATACAATTCTATAGTTTTGACATTCATAGACATTTGTATTGGTTTACCTATCTCTTTTGTAGAATGCTAGAGTTGGAAGGGAACTTGGAGATCATCTAGTCCAGCATTTCTCAATGTTTGTCCCCCACTTATCATTTCACATGGTCCACCTATTGGATGTACTACCAGACATAACTGGCAATGTCATTGCCATTTACTTCCAGATTGGCAATCTCTACACAGAGCACAAGGAAAGACTGAGGCACTGAATCTATTGAGTATATACTATAGGGATAATCAGTTAAAACCAAATTTTTAAAGACACAGCTCTGTGCTTTCCATTTGAAAAACCAAGAAGCATCAAGAACATTGCAGGTATGGTGGAATGGAACTAGCCTAGAATATTGTGCTACCCCCAAATATTTGGGAGTAACATTGGATCGTACACTTTTAAGAAACATTGTTTTTACACCAACAGAAAGTTTTCACTAGAAATAATATTTTGAGGAAAACAACACAAGATGGGGTGTCCAAATGCATATATTAAGAACTTCTGCATTAGCATTATGCTACTTGGCTGGAGAAGGAGCCAGCTTTGTCTGGTATAGTTTGAAACATGCAAAACAGGTGGATGTGACTTTAAATGAAACAGCAAGATTGGTCACAGGATGTCTAAAACTAACCACAATACAGAAGGTATATTATCTAGCAGGTTTTCCCCCTCCCAAACTTCAACAGGAAAGTGCAGCGCAGAAAGAGTGGGTTAAAGTGGCGTCCTTAAAACACATGCAGTATATGGTCATCAACTCCCATGGTCAAGACTGAGATCGAGGAATAGCTTCCTTTGGACTGTGGCCTACCCAACAACACAACAAATAGTGGTAAGAAGCCGAGGGTGGACAGGAGGTTTGAGTGTGCAAAAAGTGCACACTGGTGCTGTGCCTGCCATGCCTCTTACTGCTGCTTGTTGCATTGCATTGCAAGTCTTACTGCCAGGTGGCAAGGATCTGGAGGTCCCATGAGTACCACCAAACTCCACCTTAACTACCACCAGTGGTACCACTGGTTGAAAAACACTAGTCCAAATTCCTGCTCAATGCAAGCAACTACAGCATCCCTGACAAGTCACCATCCAGCCTCTGCTTGAAAATCTCTAATAAGGGAGAACTCAAAACTGCAGGAGACAGACTGTTCCAGTGGTAGTTGGCTCTTAAGAAATTCTTCCTCCTTGTCTAGTCACAATCTACCTCTTGTATTTTCAACTTATCAGTTAAGTCCTGCCCACACAAACCATCATGAAAGTGTGCCTTTACAGCACATTACAGCACAGCAAGAAGCTATTATGCAATGACATAATGCAATAATAAGAGTGGGTTAACCTTTTCTCATGCTGATGAGTTTCCATGAAGATGAGATCACCTCACCAAATGTCGCCCTTTGAACCGGCTGGAAACAGAATTTATAGTCAATCTGAAGACTAAAACACAACCCAGAATCCACAACCAGAGGCTGCCATCAGCGGAAGAAGGCTGACCTGGCACTGCTGGCCATGTGCAAGGCGAGACCAGGCACATCCCCTGCTCTCTAGCTTTGGACTTTGTGACTTATGGTCTCTAAACCCACCACTTATAACCCCCTGAAACAGACTTGCATATCATGCCTGAATGCTCTGTGCTCATAGACACCACCAATATCTTTCTGGTGCATGTAACCGTGTTTCAGGAGCTCATATTTGCTACTCAGTTTTTCTTTGTTTGTAAATGAAAAACACTCTCTAATAGGTAAACTACTTAGGAAAACAAGGAATGTTGGGAAAAGGATCCCACCATGCATCAGCCCAGCTTAGAACCTTAAGCGCACACACAGCACAGTGACTTCATTCACCTAGTCTTTGTTACATCATTTTTCTTCGTCATCATTCTTTATTTACGGTCACAGACCCAACATTCATAAAACATTTAAAGCATTTTAAAACAAAACTTTTATAAAAAAGAAGCAAGAATCTTCTTACGTGTTCTTTGTGCTAATAAAAGAAACTTGGCCACTGATTCTATTCTGGACTTATTCTTATCAGCTAAGATATATTTTGAATACCATGTAAAAGTCCTACCTGGAAAATTGCACACAGTAGGGTTAATATATCTTATACGTTCGTCCCTGTAAAAATTACATACAAAAAGAACATGTTCCAAGGTCTCTATTTCCATATTATTACAGGGACACAATCTATTTTCATATGGCACATTATTATAGTATCCTTCCAAGACTGCAGATGGAAGACAATTAAATCTAGCTCTTGTAAAAATCTGTGTATATTTTGGTATAGTTAAAGTGTCTAGGTATCTAGCACTTTGATTAAATTCAAAATTCAAACCAAAGTGCAGTGGCGAGCAAGTCTTGCAAGCGCTTGACATGGCAAGCTGAAAATCAATATATTTAATCCGTTTTTCCATAATGGATTTAAGTGTGTTAAACTCATGACCATAGATAGAATCCCTAAATAGGCCCAGGAAATGCGTTTTGATAGAAAAAGTTATAAACCAGGAACTAGTGTAAACAACATTTTTCTTTCAATTATCAGATTATTAAAATGGCACTAAAGAAAAATATGCCAGGCCAATGTGCCTAGCATTTTCAAAAAGGTTGATTAATTAGGATGCTATAAATGAACATGATTTCTCAGTATGCAAAATATCTTCAGCCAAACACATTTTAAACAAAAGTATTCAGGGAACACAAGTTTTAGGGTAGCATATTGGGATGTTAAAATGATTTGTGGACTTCTGCCTAATCTGTACTATTACTTAAGTTTATTAATTGCAAATTCATCATAAGAACATAAGAACAGCCCCACTGGATCAGGCCATAGGCCCATCTAGTCCAACTTCCTGTATCTCACAGCGGCCCACCAAATGCCCCAGGGAGCACACCAGATAACAAGACACCTCATCCTGGTGCCCTCCCCTACATCTGGCATTCTGACTTAACCCATTTCTAAAATCAGGAGGTTGCGCATACACATCATGGCTTGTACCCCATAATGGATTTTTCCTCCAGAAACTCGTCCAATCCCCTTTTAAAGGCGTCTTGGCTAGACACCAGCACCACATCCTGTGGCAAGGAGTTCCACAGACCAACCACATGCTGAGTAAAGAAATATTTTATTTTGTCTGTCCTAACCCTCCCAACACTCAATTTTAGTGGATGTCCCCTGGTTCTGGTATTATGTGAGAGTGTAAAGAGCATATCCCTATCCACTCTGTCCATCCCCTGCATAATTTTGTATGTCTCAATCATGCCCCCCCTCAAGCGTCTCTTTTCTAGGCTGAAGAGGCCCAAACGCCGTAGCCTTTCCTCATAAGGAAGGTGCCCCAGCCCCGTAATCATCTTAGTCGCTCTCTTTTGCACCTTTTCCATTTCCACTATGTCTTTTTTGAGATGCGGCGACCAGAACTGGACACAATACTCCAGGTGTGGCCTTACCATCGATTTGTACAACGGCATTATAATACTAGCCGTTTTGTTCTCAATACCCTTCCTAATGATCCCAAGCATAGAATTGGCCTTCTTCACTGCCGCCGCACATTGGGTCGACACTTTCATCGACCTGTCCACCACCACCCCAAGATCTCTCTCCTGATCTGTCACAGACAGCTCAGAACCCATCAGCCTATATCTAAAGTTTTGATTTTTTGCCCCAATGTGCATGACTTTACACTTACTGACATTGAAGCGCATCTGCCATTTTGCTGCCCATTCTGCCAGTCTGGAGAGATCCTTCTGGAGCTCCTCGCAATCACTTCTGGTCTTTACCACTTGGAAAAGTTTGGTGTCGTCTGCAAACTTAGCCACTTCACTGCTCAACCCTGTCTCCAGGTCATTTATGAAGAGGTTGAAAAGCACCGGTCCCAGGACAGATCCTTGGGGCACACCGCTTTTCACCTCTCTCCATTGTGAAAATTGCCCATTGACACCCACTCTCTGCTTCCTGGCCTCCAACCAGTTCTCAATCCACGAGAGGACCTGTCCTCTAATTCCCTGACTGTGGAGTTTTTTCAGTAGCCTTTGGTGAGGGACCATGTCAAACGCCTTCTGAAAGTCCAGATATATAATGTCGATGGGTTCTCCCGCATCCACATGCCTGTTGACCTTTTCAAAGAATTCTATAAGGTTCGTGAGGCAAGACTTACCCTTACAGAAGCCATGCTGACTCTCCCTCAGCAAGGCCTGTTCGTCTATGTGTTTTGAGATCCTATCTTTGATGAGGCATTCCACCATCTTACCCGGTATGGATGTTAGGCTGACCGGCCTATAGTTTCCCGGGTCCCCCCTCTTTCCCTTTTTAAAAATAGGCGTGACATTTGCTATCCTCCAATCTTCTGGCACCGTGGCTGTTTTGAGGGACAAGTTGCAACCTTAGTCAAGAGATCTGCAACTTCATTCTTCAATTCCTTAATAACCCTTGGGTGGATGCCATCAGGGCCCGGTGACTTATTGATCTTTAATTTATCAATGAGGTCTGAAACATCTTCTCTTTTAACCTCTATCTGACTTAACTCCTTGGTCAGGAGGGGCCGTTCGGGCAGCGGTATCTGCCCGAGGTCTTCTGCCGTGAAGACAGATGCAAAGAACTCATTTAATTTCTCTGCCATCTCTAAGTCTCCTTTTATCTCCCCTTTCCCTCCCTCACCATCCAGAGGGCCAACTGCTTCTCTGGCGGGTTTCCTGCTTCTAACATATTTGAAGAAGCTTTTATTATTCCCCTTAATGTTGCTGGCCATGCATTCCTCATAGTCTCTCTTGGCCTCCCATATCACCTTCTTACATTTCTTTTGCCACAGTTTATGTTCCTTTTTATTCTCCTCATTAGGGCAAGACTTCCATTTACGGAAGGAAGCTTCCTTGCCCTTCACAGCCTCTCTAACTTGGCTGGGTAGCCATGCGGGCACCCTCCTGGATTTAGTGGAACCCTTCCTTCTTTGCGGTATACACCTCTGCTGGGCCTCTATTACTGTTGTTTTAAGCAGCCTCCATGCACTCTGGAGAGATTGGACTCTTTTTACCCTCCCTTTCAACCTCCTTCTAACCAGCCTCCTCATTTGAGGGAAGTCCGCCCGTCGGAAGAGGCTTTCAGCTTCTATGAAAGATCAAAGCGTTTAAAAAACCTGATAGAAAGAAGATATGATCCTCAGAAATGACAAGTTAGTGAGAAAGTTACTTTATTACCATAATTAAATAAGCAAAAGTCATTACTACCTTTATTCTTAACATGCTTCATGATGCATGTGTATAGATATCAGCTCTACAAGTTAAACACTCTTGTTGAAATCTACCACAGATTTTTAGTTGGTTAGTCATCTTGCTTTTAATTAAAAAAAACTTAAGCACACTGCCATTTTATCATTTCGGACTAGAGGATGATGAAAGTCCGAAATGAAAAAGATGAAAGAGATGAAAAAGAAGTTACCACCAAACACACAAATGCTGCTCCTTAGAGCTTGAAAGGCCAGCTGATGCAAGCCCACTTCCCTCATACACTTCTGTGTACATGTTACATGTATCCATTCCTATAGTTTTGACATTGGCAGACTTTTGTATTGATTCACCTATATCTCTTTCATGGAGTACTAGAGTTGGGAAGGACCTTAACTGCTTACACCACCAAAGTCAACATAACTTCAAAAAAAGCAAGCATCCTTTAATCTCAGCCTAATCAAAATTTGCCCACCCTGATTGACTAACCCTTCAGCAGACTAATCTTCTAAATCAGGGGTGCCCAAACCCGGGCCGGGGGCCACTTGCGGCCCTCAAGGCCTCTCAATGCGGCCCTCAGGGAGCCCCTGGTCTCCAATGAGCCTCTGGCCCTCCGGAGATTTGTTGAAACCCACACTGGCCCGATGCAACTGCTCTCAGCTTGAGGGCAACTGTTTGGCCTCTCAAGTGAGCTGTGGGATGAGGGCTCCCTCCACTGCTTGTTGTTTCACGTCTGTGATGTGAAAGGAAAGGTCAGCCTTGCTTTGTGCAAGGCCTTTTATAGGCCTTGAGCTATTGCAAGACCTTCATTCATTCATATAAGTTCATCTTTAATATATTCATTTATGTAAATTTATTCAAATTTGAAATGTAAATTAATTTGGCCCCCACACAGTGTCAGAGAGATGATGTGGCCCTCCTGCCAAAAACTTTGGACACCCCTGTTCTAAATCAATCAATACCCAAAACCCTACTTAAGTATTTGCATGTATAAATTTTTTAGCCTTGAGTTGTTTTGCTAAATGGAAAACACACCCATAGAAAATTTACATAATGAATACTTGTGTGAGTTTCATTGCCCAGATCAATGCTTTGTACAGGGATTGCAACTGCAAATTATCCACACAGAACAGCTTTCTGTGTAGTATAAACATATGATTCCATCATGCCCTAAACTTGAGCAGGTCATCAGTGGAAAAAAAGATCCCGACAAGAAGTCCATGATGGTGTAAACAAGGAGGGCGATGACAATGACGACATAGGGAAACTGGCAGGGTTGCCTGGGGGAACAGAGGGTTTTGCAGTGATGGGAAGGACAGTGGAGAGGAGGAGAAAGCAACTACAAGAGTCCCAAGGTTTCATCTGCTCTGGAGGCCAACAACTCAATTAGCACGGACTCCTTGAATGAATTTAGTCATGGGGTTGGCAATGAGAGCAAGGGTTGGAGGCTCAACTCTTCCATTTCTAGTGATTTTGTTTATTCCAAACAGGAGGTGGCTTTTGTTCACTGGTTCAAATATGCTATGTGGGCAAGATGCAGCAGGTTATGGAATTTTTCAAGACAGACAGGCAAGGCTTCTCCCAAGCCAGCCAGGGCAGGAGAGGGGCATAGCTTTGTTGAGCCGAAGCATGGTCTTCCTTAAGGCCTATGGGTTATGAGGCCTCTTGCCATTAGTCTAATCCAAGTCACATCACTGGCCTTAATCATGCTCTCCTGGCAGGCACCCAGCTCCATGCACATGTGTATTCAAGTGTATCACTCATCCAAATATAGGGAGGAGGAAGGAGGTCAGGCATCAGGCAACAGCACCATCTGCCAACCTATCTAGATGACATGTGATGTCCAAAACCTTTGCACCAGGCAGACTAGTCACCATGTGGTCTACTTGCCTTCACAAACTCATGTTCCTAGTGATCAACTCACCTATTATTAGGATCCACCTCCAGAGGGCTATCTTCAGCATAAGAGGATACTGGTTCATCATACAAGGAATGGGTCCCTTATAAAGGGACCCTTATTTCCCTTCTAAAGGGAAATGTCCTCCTCCTTTGACACTCCCCCCCCCCACCATGACCGCAACACAGCTGTCAGCCCAGGAGTGAGACCTCCCTATACCCCTGAAGTTTGATCCTCTTACATCTCCAACTCTCTTGGCTTCTCCAGGTCAGCAACCTTGGTTTTAAGGAAAAAAAATTTGTTCCCCAACAGCCATGCTGAATTAAGCAGTTCTAATTTTTTATTTATAAATTTTACTACAATTGCAAATGGAATCAATAATTGCACATTCTGGCTTGCATTATTTTCAAGGAGCTCCCCCACCCCCTAAACCCATTTTAGGAGCATACCTATATTAATCTTACCTAAGCTTGGGCTGAACACACTCCACAACTCTGGCATACAGACCACCACAAGATACAGTAAACATTTGAGTTTATTAGCAAATGAAATCACATACAGGTAAGTAGAACAATGTCATATGATGCCAAGTATCAATTTTCATTCATTTCCCTTACTTATTTCTTCAAAAGGGCAAAATTAGTAAACAGGCACTGTAAGTTCACACATTTCAAAGACAGACAGATCTCATAAATCTGAGATTAACTTACATAGTAATTTTAAGAGTTATACAACTACAGAGATTCCTATTAAAACTTAATAATTAAACTTAAAAATTAAACTGAAATCTGCCCAGCTAATTGTGCTTTTGCTCTCCACTCCTGCCCCTCCCCACAGAACTCAGAGCAGAGAGATTTTGCCATCTGGAAAGACCTTCTACTTTAATTTCAGGCCAGACATAGGTCACTTTATAGCAAAAATGTCAGGGGTTAGTGGAACCCAAGATTCCACTATGCAAGCAAAAAGCTCTTTTACTTGTGTGTATGGGGTGGGGGAGTATTGCTCACTTCCCCATCCTGAAAACCTGCTCTGGATTCCTTTCCTGACCCACTAAACTCACTGAGAAGCCTGCAGGCAGATGGACTGGAAGTGTCTTCTACACACACAGTGGGTAGGATTTTTGGATACATGCCAGTACAAGGGTACCCCCCCCCCATATCATAGATCCTGTATCTGCAGATTCACTTATCCATAGATCGAGCCCAGGCCTCCCCCCTTGTGGCATTATAAACGTCACGTCCATCACTTATAAGGCATTAAAAACATCACTTCCGGTCTCTCCATGAAACTGGAAGTGACTTTTTTCACTGTCAGGCTCAGTCTGAGTTCAGCAGAGGCCATGGAAGGAGGTCCACGGCCTCTGCTGGGCTCAGACGACCCTCCGAAGGCAAGGGGAGCGGAGCTCCCTTTGGCTCTGGGGGGGAGGCATTCACTTATATTTGCAGTTTAGCTTAACCACGAGGGGGTGGTTCTGGAATGGATCCACTGTAGACAGACACCTGTATGGTGTATGAAAAACTATGCATAAACCTAGTTACTTCCCATACTGAAAGGTCTCTTGGACAAACAAAACAATTAGATGGACAGGAAAATAGTCATGAGAAAATTCTAGACTGAAGGCAAAGATGGCAAATATTGAGGAGTTTGCATAGACACAGCCTCCTGCCAGAGCCTTTAGCAAGACAAATCTTAAGCAATGAAGTAGTGTTGCTTACATCTCATATCAAATACAGAGATGAAGACCATCTCAGTATTCTTAATTTCAAGAAGAGTGTAGTAATTTCACAGGTTGACTGACAAGATATAAAGGGCACTCTACACCTTCAGCATTTAAAAACAGTTGAATAAAAGGCAGGATTAAAAGTGCACTGCTGAAGCAAAATTTGGCTTTCTGGGAAGAAAAAAAGGATGGATTTTTGAGTTGTTTGCAGATATTGTCCTGACAGATGTTTATTTAGATCTCTTCCCAAACAGTCTCTCCTATTATTGCTTCTCAATATGTTGCTTACTCAGACATATAGAAACGGTACATGAGTGCAACGATAATTGCGGCTATTGCTGGAATCACCCAGTTGGTCCACGAACTAGAAGAAACAACAAAAAGTTAATTTCATACAATTGACTAGCTTCTAAAAGAGATTCCAAAAAACTAGACCTTCACTCTGTCTTTCAGTTACAGTAGTAAATAATGAACTGGCACAATACCAATGCAACTCTAACCATATGCCCAGAGCTAGATCAAAAATGAAGCAAGGCTTCGAAGTTGCTCCCAACGAGAACTCTTAAGTGTCTGATTCAAAACAGCAATGCCTTCTATTGACTATGTGAAATACAGGGGTGTTTCAGTGAACCACTGATGTTTCAGCCTATTTTAGCATGTGCGCACATGTGCACACACACACACTTCTGTGATCCTTTAGTCTCCTAAGTTAGGCTGCCAAGACAACCTGCCGCAATAGTCTCTTTGAATTTAGAGAGCCACATGTCAAGGCAGCCAGGACAGAGTGCGAATTCACGGCGTTATGTCTGGGTTTGCCAAGACCAATAGATGCCAGCCAGCCTCCCAAAGGAATTAAAAGTACCAGCTGACTGGCAACCCAGGCAATACAATCAGTTCAAGAGGTATGTAGAGGTGCCCATGTGATCATAATTAATCCAACTGAATAAACCCATGACACCAGCCACCTACGTTTTAAAAGGTTGCCCACAGCAATACCTTTGTGTGGCCTAGGCCGTTTCAGGTGGAGCCTGTTTATCTGTGGATTTTACATTAGCAGATCTGGCTCAACACAGGTCACCTGGACCTGCGTTGGATCAGATTCAGTTCCACCTGAACCCTCCAAAGGTGACTGGAGCCTCTGCAGGCTTCGGAATGGCCCGTAGGTGCAAAAAAAGTTGCTTCTGGCTTCCCAGGGGAAATCGGAAGCAACTTTTTACACCTTTAAAAGCATTCTGAGGTCTGGGGAAAGCCTCCAAGCATCCAGAGCACACCTTGCTGCATTGTGGGTATGTGGACCAGACCCTGCAACAACATGAGTAAACTAGAGCAGAAGCATTGTTCAGCTGGCCACATCTGGGAAATTTTATGCAGCCACTTGCCTTTTCATCTTCGCATTACTTTGTTTTGCCATGTACCTTGCTGTAATCCTTTTACAAATTCTCTCTTCTTGTTTTGTTCCTTCAGCCCTTTGATCAACACTTGTACTTATTTTATTTGCCTGGTTCATGTTCATTGAGGAGGGGTGGACTGCTACACTTCCTTGCCCAGGGGTGTCAAACATAAGGCCTGTGGGCCAAATGCGGTCCCTGAAGCAATTTATCCAGTCCCTGTTGTAACTGGGTTCTCCCAGCACGATAATTGGGCTCTCTTATCTTGAAAATATGGACAAGACCTGCATATTTTCTCTTCTGTCATTTGCAGCTAATGAGTATCTATGCGAGAACTAAGTGCTTATTTCTGGCCACCATCTGCTTAATGACATCCCTGCTTAATGATGTCACTTCCGGCTCTTAGCAGGCACCATGAATGCTAACTTCAGGCCTCTGTATGAAATGAGTTTGACACAGGACTATTATGTTCTGCTACCATTTTGTTGTCTAAGGAGATATCTCAGATCTAGGGGCTCTTTACTACTTGAGAAAAGTTTTAGGCAGTATCTTTCTGTCTGGGCTTCCTTGCCTTAGACAGTGGCAGCAAAAGTGATCATTTTCTCAGTAAATCCCAGTCTTAGTAGGAAGTATGGCATGGGAGAACAAGGGCCAATGCTAACCACTAGCTGCTGCTTCAGTTTTGCCTTTTGGTTCTTCCAGCTCCTCTTTCACCACAAGTGGAAACACGCATTAAACTTTTTTCAGGTAAATCGATCATAGAAAATACTGATCACTGGTGGCCATGCTAAGTGCATTAGGACAAAAGACTCCAAGGTCAAAGGGACATTTTTAGCAAGAGGGTCAATTCAACAACTTATATACTGCTGCTTATCCATCTATGTATTGTACATTTGTTAGAAAACATAGCCTGTTACTTCATACATTATTTAACAATACTGAAACTTTCTTGAACCATGTGGACTTCTGAAGTCTCTCACAAAAAGCAACATAAAACATTTTCAAGGCACAAATCCAGTTTAAAGGATTGTAAATTTCTCACAATGACAATACTTAGATTAGAGCTGTCCTGAACTTAGGGGTTTCTTAAACCAGTCTACAGCAGTAGCTCCCAAACTGTGTGCTACGGTGCACTCACAGGGGTGCCGTGGGATGGCCTTCCTTTTTGACTCTCTTGTGCCCCACCATCTTGGATTGTATGCAATCCCCAAGATTGGGCACCATCTCCAAGATTTGGGTGCTATCTTGGATCACGTGAGATTTTGTGTGATCCAAGATGGTGGTGCCTGTCTGAGCTGGAAAGAAGAGGCTGTTGGGGCAGCATGACCCAGGTCCGTTTGGAACACACCGGTCTACAGAATCCATTAATTTGTTTACATACAGAGGTGTTTGTTTCCTGTGTGTAAGATAGGATTACAGCCCAAGTCTTACTGAACACAGTGGGTTTACTTTCAAGTAAGTAAACACCATTTTCAAACACCTTTACTTATATAGCACAAGTCAATCATTTGGCCTCTTAGCTGGATGTGAAAAACAATCAATGACCTAGCATTGCAAAAAACAAAAACTCCCACACACACTCACTCACTCTCTCTCTCTCAAACATAACCTACTCCTAATGTAGCTTCTATATAAATTTCAAGTCTTGAAATGCAATAAGCAAAGGTTAACACCACCCCCTCCCCACATGACAGTACAGGTTAAATGGAAGTTATACTATACCTGGAACTAGACTCAAGAGTGGTAATATAAGGGTCCTGAAAAACAAAGCCATAAATGAGTTACAGAATTTAAGAGATCTCTTGTGTTCTTTCCACAACACTAGCCCATGTAATGGCTGACTTGACATTTCTGCCACCAAAGATCCCTTGCATTTCTAGATGAAAGAAATCTTGAGAGGAAGGACTGAAACTTACTTCTGCTTGAAACTGCTAGATTTTTGAAGAGCACAGTCCCACAGAATTACTGTGGGATGCCTGCAAATCCCCTTGAGAGAGTGTGTGGAATCTGCAGCATGCCACTTCCTAATCCTGGTTGTAAACAAGCTCTTCAGAGTGCAATTGCACTTCACTGTTATACTGAATAAGGAAACTCCTGATACAAATGCATGCACTGCACAACAAAAATACTGTATTTCTAGTTGAATTTGCGGAATAAGTAGTTACACAAAAGACTTTCTGGGTTTGCAGGGAAGTTAATGAAGGGCAGATGCATGAGAACAGCTTAGTCTACCTTGCATGCATCAGCAAAACAAATTGTTATGAGAAAGAATTAAGTGTGAAAATTCATGCAAATACATTTATATTGGGATAAATTGGAGCAATGTTTATTCTTTTTAACCCATTCCAAAATGAATGATGCCAAGATGTAATCAGAACACAAAAAACACTTAATTTCCTTCAACGCGCATTGTGCTTTGGTATACCATTAGCAGTTCCCAAGTATTCAAATGTCAACTTGATGAATTCAATTTTAACTTATGGCATGAACTCTGACTCATGGGAGAGGGGAGGATTCAAGCTAGTACTATTCCTGAGAATCTCTAAAACCCTTAATAAGTCTGCATTCGCCTCCTAAATATAGAGAACCTTATAATGGGTATTTTAAGGGGGGGAAAATATGTTTGGTGCCAAGTTCTTCATGGTATTATCAAAATACACTAGAGTTCAGCTGCTACAACTTAGCAAAAACTAGCCAACAGCTATTTCAACAGCTTGGAGCTTTAATTTCTATCCATGATTCAGCACTGAAAATACTTGAACATACCCCTGAAAATTAAAAAAAAAAAAAAGACTTGTTTTAAAGATGTCAGATGATACTTAGTACTGTGAACAATGGATCAAAAAAATGCCCTTCTCCAGGTAGAAGGTATTTCCTGCTAATGAAAGGGGTGTTTCAAACCTAGAAACAGCTGTGAATCCACGTTGTTCAGTTTACCCAGGATCTGTGCTATACAAGGTACAACTACTGTCCAAGCATCGTGCAAGACTTCTAGTAGCTATTTTGCTTCTGTTTGCAAATTCTCTGTATGCTGTCCTTTGTAACTAGTCCCTTTGTATCCAGCCCCCCCCCCATTATAGTAACCAAAGCCATTTCCAAATTGGCCAACACACCCAGATGAACAAAAGTTTTGCCATTTTATAGATTTGCAATTTCCCCAATGTCATAGCCCGATCCAACCAACAAGCCAAGAGCAATCAAAGCTTGCTCCTTCACAGGGTTCGAATTATCGTAACTGCAGTCTTGCTAACCAGCAGAGAGTCTATGGGTGGATCCAACCCGTACCCTCTGGCAACAAGTGCTGTGGTTTCATCACCTCTGGTGAACCTCTGAGGGACGGGGATGCCTTAGTCGTAATTTTCAGCTTTCCAGAGGCCTTACAAGACCTTCTGAGGGCTCCAGAAGCCTGAAAATAACGACTTCCAGTTTTCATCCCCAGCCCTCAGAAGGTCCTCTGGACACGACTGGAGCACAGCTTCAATCATCTGTGGATTTCAGCTCTGGGAATGGAACACCCATGGATACTGAGGGTTGCCCTGTACTACAACCCTGCACTGTTAAGAGTCAAATTAAGCCACTATGGTCTATATGGGATATTTGGATGCTCACAGAATTGTCCCCACATCAACTTTGATCTACACTCTCCCCCACCATTTGAACACAGGAGACAAAAATACAGGTAGCCCCCAACTTACATAAAGGTTCTATTCCAGACATCTGTCTGGAAGTTGGAACCAACACCAATCAGAACAGCGCCATCACATAGGCAAGAAAGCACATGGCCAGATTATAACTTTGCAAAAGCACAGGCTTGGCTATCCTTAAGTTGGGGACTACCTGTAGATGCTTTGCATTGGTGTCAGCTCTTCTCTAGCACTGTACACACAACAAAAGATATATTACTAAAAGATTTACATGATGTGATGATTACAAAAGGGAAATACTTACCACTGGTCTCTGAATCTTTTCATGGTCATCCTGAAAGAAAGTACACATCAATGACAACTAGCACAATGCAGAATGCTCAGATACCAAGAATAAGTTAGCCATTTCACATCAGTAGACTATTGTTTGATATGCTGTTTAATGAATTAGGCAAACACATAACAATCTGTTTTTAAGGCTTTATATAGTTTAAAAGGGGGGTCACAGCTAATCCTTTTGAATTGTTCACTGCCAGTTTCCAGCATACTTCCTGCCCCAATCTAATCTATTTTACCAAGTTTGTATTCCCAGTTTTTATACCAAGCACACCTTCAGAAAAGACATGGAAGGTAACTCCACAAGAAACAAACCCTATCTTGATTAAAATATTTCATGCCAGCATTTCTATAAAACAAGATTTACTTCTTCAAATCCTCTAGAAAAACAGGTATTTCACAGCAGAAGCATGACAACTAAGGAGGCTAAACTGGTCCAAAGCCACAATCAAAAGTGAATCTTGCACTCAGCCATTGTAAATACTTGTACTGATAAAATTCTACAGCTTTTCAGACACTGAAGCAGAGTCAAGCAGCCTAAGAAGGCCAAGTGTGGCTCTGCTGAAGGACAGACAGCACTTACAATGGCATCAGGATTCTATTAACAAGATCATGAAATTTTTTTTTGTACAGGACACAGAGATAAGCCAGATAAGCACAAAGCATATGCCAAGGTTGCATTTTCACAGTATGCTTAGCACAATATGCTAAGCAGTGAAACAGCTAAGAGCAATGCAAAGGAAATGATCAAAATATATACTAAAGCATTTTATCATGCGCTGGACATTTTTTGACATTTACTATTCCCCCATATACCACAAATACCAACTTACATTTTAGTCTAGCGATTGCATGTAATACCTTGATCCAAACTTTTTCAACTGGCAGCTCCTTTGACCTACTGGGCCATTGACCGCAGCTCCCCATTAGGGCTACAATCCTATACATTGTATAGGGTGGTGGGTTTGCCATGGTTCCCCATTAAGGCCACAATACTATACCTTGTATAAGGCAGTGGGTTTTTCGCAAGGGTTCTATAGCTCCCTTACTGCCCAATCTTAAGGGGCAACCCAATCCTGAGCTGCCCGGGAAGCCCCCGCTCGGTGGCACCACAAGGGCTGCCACAGAATCCAGCGCCTCCCACGCTACCACAGGAGGCACCTCGGGAGTAGGGGACGTTCATCCCCTTCCCCCGGGTAAGGGAGGCAGCCCCGCGATGGGACTACTCTCTTTAGTGGCGCCTAAAGGGCGCCGCTAAAGTAAAGGTGCTCGTATAAGGCACGCAGCCTCCACGAGCACCTAGGATCCTGTGGAGCAGAGCTCCACGGATCCTCCTCCTGCCCACCCCCAGGCACGCCTCTGGCACTCCCCCTCCCCGCGTCACACTGGCCTCCCCACCCCCCAGAACACCCCTGTCCCCACCCCATTCCCTGTTCCGCAGCCCGGCAGTCACAAGCACCGCCGAGCTGCGGAACACGGGCGCCCGCCAGGCGGTGGCTCAGCACCGGCCGGAGCTGAGCCACCTCTGGCAGGAGCCCAGTGGTGAGCCCCGCAAAAGTGCCTTATGGCACATTTGCGACTGTGGTCCGTGCCGCAGAGGCGCAGCGCAAACCACAGCACTGGGCTCTTAATTGGTTTCAACGACTGCCCAGGGAGCCACGGCTTATAGTTTGGGAACCGCTGCCTTCACTAACATAGTCTAGTTGTGAACAGTTAATCAAGAAAGTAATTTGTGTGACATCATCAAGATATACTGCAGTTTGAAGAGTTTAAGGCATTTTTCAGCAAGCTGAGAACTGTAATACAGTATCCCCTAAAAATTCTTCAGATATAAACAGATTCCAATAGGCATTCACAAGATACAGTAAGAGTAAAGCTCTCCCAGTGTCTTTTCCAAGTCTTTCTTTTTTTTCAAATACCATCAGTCCAATATGGAATTCTGTAGAATCTGAAAGCTTCCCATTTGATATTCAGTTGTTTTTATTAAGGCCAACCAAAAATGATTACCCTGCCTAGAACTGTGGAATTTTAAACTATGAGCCTCTTTGGTACAATGAATCATTTGTTAATCCTTTTTGCTATATAAATTGCTTTCTATGCTTCGTTGAAAAGTCATATATAAATACTTATTATTAATGTTATGGTCAAATTGATTTGAACACACGTTCACTGCATTCCAAGTGCAAATGCTAACATCACTCAGGCCATACTTGCATAAATGCAGTTGCAAGTTCATTAGTGACCAGCCTTCCCTGTCAGCTGCACAGTCACAGAACTCACCACTCACCACTCTGTAGCTCAGTGTACTGACATCATCACCAAGCACTCCACAGCCACCCCAAGATTCTACACACTCCCCGGGAAAATTGGAGGGAACATTGGTAGTGAAGAAAATTCATTCTTAGCAAGTGTCAGGCCAATCTCAGCACAACATTCCTCCATTTCCCAAGTCGTACAAAAATCATGGAGCACTCAGGGAGAGAGAAGAAAAAAGGGTAGAAGGAAAAAGATCCTGTCCCTTCTGCATGCGTCAGAAGATGTGCTTGGATGTTAAGGGAATAACACAGTTACTCATTCTGTTTCTACAATGCTTTGATGGCTTTCAAGCAGCAACAGAGTTGCACTAGTTCCGAACATCTGGGAAGAAAATTAAATCTACATACTAAACAATATGTCCTGCCATCACACGAAGAGGAGCAGGGCCACACTGTTCCCAGCACCACCACAGTTACATGGGATGGAATCTCAAAGTTGATGACAATTAGAGCCAATTCAGTCCCTGTTTCAGAGGCGAAAAGCAGCAGCATGACTTTGTTCCCCTTCAGGCTATGATGGGGTGCACCATCTGAACTAGCCCAATATCCATTTCTGTCTCCTTCCACATACTACTATTGGAAAAGGAGAAATAACACAAGAAGTTTTGTGGGATTTCACAGCTTCTTTGAAATCTGCTTTCTAAAATACTGGCTCTGAGTTTGTACCGAATGCAGTATGTCCCAGTCCACCCTGGCATGCCTGATATAGAACATTCATGTTGTCAGGGATGTTCAAAAAGGACAACTGGCACATACTGTATTCAGTACAAACTCAGAGAAGCACTGACAGACTTGTCACTGAAGTACTGGATTCCGGTAACTGAAATAAGCACATCACCTGATGGCATTATTAATATAGGTTGGTGACCCCTTATTCAGAATATTCTGAAATATGGAACTTTTGAGTTCCAACTTGACTTTCTTTACCTTTTTGCCTAAAGAAATAAAATCACCAACTGTGTGTCATGCACAAAATTATTTAAAATATTGTATAAAATTACCTTCAGGCTATGTGTATAAGGGGTATATGAAACCAATGAATTTTGTGTTTAGATTTGGGCCCCATCCCTAATAACTCTCATTATGTATATGCAAGTATTCTGAAATACGGAAAAATAAGATATCCAAAATGCTTCTGGTCCCAAGCACTTCAGATAAGGGATGTACCTTGCTTCTTTTGTACATGAACGAACTAGCAAACTTGTGCTCTGGGACAGAGGTTGAATCACTGTAACATAGAGCAAAACTCAAGCTACTTTGGCAGGTCTATACTAGATTGCTACCTTTAGTTATTTGATTTTTCTCTGTAAACCGCTTTGTGAACTTTTAGTTGAAAAGCGGTATATAAATACTGTTAATAATAATAATAATTCTGCATAGATTTTATATCCTAGTAAATACACCAATATCAGAGATGCTCCAGAACAAACAAGAGTTCTGTACTCACTGGATGAAGTTCCCCAATAATGAATGTTTCAGACAATCCTCTAGCATCTGTGGAATGGCCAACATCCTCAAAGTTTTCCGTAGCATCACCTCCTGCTTGTTCCCTTAGCACTTCTTCACCACCTGGGTGCTGCAAGAAAAAAAACTCATATTTTTCACTTGCATATTTTAAGAGCAGTTCCGTATTGAACATGAATGCTGGGAATGGGTCTTTTTATTATTTTTTACCATCCATTTCTCATTATTTGGGAAGGAATCAGTCACAATACAATCCTATGCATGTCTACTCAGAAGAAAGTCCTTTTGTGTTCAATGAGCTTCACTCCCAGGAATGCAAGCATAAGATTGCAACTCCAGTGTTGTAGTACCATTGACTTACAATCTGAAAATAGTCATCAATTTTCTCCTATTCTCTGCATCAATTTTGAATTGCAATGACCTCTCTTATAATAAAATACAAAACATGAGAACTGCTTTACCAGATCAAGTCAAAAACTCATCAAGCCAAGCCTCTAGTCTCTAGAAGGAACCAATCCAATGTTCCTAAAAAGTGAACAAGTAGTAGTCACAGGAGAGCATCACTAGTTCATTTACAACATTTAGTAGTTAAGAGGTAGTCTGTCTTAAAACATGAAATATACATTTCACACTGAACTGATACACCTATGCAACAAGATTATTGGTTCCTGAGAGGACAAAATGAATGAGAGAGCAATGCTCGTTTCCATTAGCCCATATTGCTAATGGGGAAGCACATACTGACAGCAGAGTGCAACTCTCTCCCACTCAATTTAGTCCTGCCAGTGCTGATGAGAATGTCAGCACAAAGGAGTCTAAAAAGAACGTAAGGAAGTCACACTGCCCCCCCCCTTCTCAGGAGAGCTGCCCCAGCATCTTGAGAAAAGGGCCATAGCTCAGTAGTAGTGAACATGCAGAAGGTCTCCGATTAAATTCTTGGACTCTCCAAGTAGGACTAGCAAAACCGCTGCTCTTTATAAACGGACTATTTGAGAGCTTGTAAATCTTGTGGAGTCTATCTTGTCAGCTATTAGATTCCCCCGGAGCTCACTACTAGGAGTCTAGCAGGCTCAACTGGATGTTTAACTCCTCCATATCTTCCTGATTCTTGAGTAACTTTTTTTTTTTAAACTGGATTTTTACTTCTTGCTTCCTAATTAAATGGGGGGAAAAAGAACGTTTTCTCCAGAGGAGGTGGAACCTGACTCAACTCCCCACTTCAAACAAACCAAATTGGAGACATTTTTCTCATAGGAACATAAGAACAGCCCCACTGGATCAGGCCATAGGCCCATCTAGTCCAGCTTCCTGTATCTCCCAGTGGCCCACCAAATGCCCCAGGGAGCACACCAGATAACAAGACACCTCATCCTGGTGCCCTCCCTTGCATCTGGCATTCTGACATAACCCATTTCTAAAATCAGGAGGTTGCGCATACACATCATGGCTTGTACCCCATAATGGATTTTTCCTCCAGAAACTTGTCCAATCCCCTTTTAAAGGCGTCCAGGCTAGACGCCATCACCACATCCTGTGGCAAAGAGTTCCACAGACCAACCACACGCTGAGTAAAGAAATATTTTCTTTTGTCTGTTCTAACTCTCCCAACACTCAATTTTAGTGGATGTCCCCTGGTTCTGGTGTTATGTGAGAGTGTAAAGAGCATCTCCCTATCCATTCTGTCCATCCCCTGCATGATTTTGTATGTCTCAATCATGTCCCTCAGGCGTCTCTTTTCTAGGCTGAAGAGGCCCAAACGCCGTAGCCTTTCCTCGTAAGGAAGGTGCCCCAGCCCCGTAATCATCTTAGTCGCTCTCTTTTGCACCTTTTCCATTTCCACTATGTCTTTTTTGAGATGCGGTTTTGAGAACTGGACACAATACTCCAGGTGTGGCCTTACCATCGATTTGTAAAAAGGCATAATAATATTAGCCGTTTTGTTCTCAATACCCTTCCTAATGATCCCAAGCATAGAATTGGCCTTCTTCACTGCCGCCGCACATTGGGTTGACACTTTCATTGACCTGTCCACCACCACCCCAAGATCTCTCTCCTGATCTGTCACAGGCAGCTCAGAACCCATCAGCCTATATCTAAAGTTTTGATTTTTTGCCCCAATGTGCCTGACTTTACACTTACTGACACTGAAGCGCATCTGCCATTTTGCTGCCCATTCTGCCAGTCTGGAGAGATCCTTCTGGAGCTCCTCACAATCACTTCTGGTCTTCACCACTCGGAAAAGTTTGGTGTCGTCCGCAAACTTTGCAACCTCACTGCTCAACCCTGTCTCCAGGTCATTTATGAAGAGGTTAAAAAGCACCGGTCCCAGGACAGATCCTTGGGGCACACCGCTTTTCACTTCTCTCCATTGTGAAAATCATTGTGAAAATCTCTCCATTGTGAAAATCTCCTCATCTCAGCCTTCAGGAGTCGAAGCTGCATTAATTAGCCCTCCATCTTCCCCCTCCCATGCAGTTCATTCGACGTTGCCTCCTGCTTCTAACAACTCTGATAGAAATAAGCAGCATTCTCCCATATCCTTATATGAAGCAGATAAACCACATGAACTTGGAAATTTATTGCTGCAGTATTCTCACCTATTACTGCAACAGTCTCAGCATTCTAACCTCTCACACGGTTAGTATGATTTTTTCTCAAACTGAGATTATAGTGGGACTCTTAAAGGAACTACACCATATTATTACTTCATTGCAGCCAAGTGCTCCTTGCTGCTACATGGAATAAAAAAAACTTTGTGCAAACTCCTCATGCAAGTACTTACTTTCACCGAGGCGTGAGAGTAAATCTGCTCAACTGATTTATGAACCTAACTGCATCGCAGTTATAATTCCTCAGCGTGGAGGGAACCACCCTGATTGGGGCAGATTAAGCCAAGCCAAAAGACATCTGGCTTCTCTACTGGGGACAACTTTTTCCTCCATTGATCTTCCAAAAATTGAGAAACTGCTCCCCACTAGCTCCATGGACAGGCTTTTGCTATATTTCTCTTCCACTCACATCCTGAAGCGGTTGTTCCAGCGTGCAGGAGCTTTAAGGAAATGTGGAATTCTCATCCAAAGACATTTCAAGAACAGCCAAGTCACGAGCCTCCTTCCATCTTTTTCCTGTAAGCATGAATCTAGGACGCCGATCCCTCCTACAACTTTGAACCAGAACTCAAATGGGAAATCTCTTTCGTCTCCACCAGTCACGACCGACCTCCGGAGTGTTTAACAGCTTCTGATCTTTCTTTCCCCCAAATGGAAACGGACTGCCCTAACCCCCAGGAAAAAGCTCCCGAGACTTCTGTTCAATCCTCACGTGCTTCCAGCTCTCAAACTTCCCCCGTGATTTTAAACCTTTTGACTAAACCTTCTGTTTCTCCCACTCCAGCCAGCTCTACTTATGCCTGTGAGGATTGTATTTCTTTATCACCTCCCCCATTGTGTAATTCTGCTATTTCGTTATACCCTAATTGCATAGTGGAAAATTGCTCCCACCCCAGTTCTTTTTTGCTAGTGGATGCAGCAGCCCAATCTATACCTCTGCCCCCTCCCTAAATGGTTCCTCTATCCCAATTCTCCTATACGCAGATGATGCTGTATTACTATCTATCACCAAATTGGGTCTTCGTAGGTTGCTGAGCTCCTTCCAAGAATACTGTCTAATCTTCTGTCTTTCTCTTTCGTCAAAAATCTTCAAAATCTTCGTAAAATCTTCAAAAGATTTCAGTTTTTTTAAAATCTTGGACATTGTCCTCCTGGAGGATTGACAATTTAACATTTCAGCAAGTTAAATCCTTCAGATATTTAGGAATTATTTTTCATTATAGACATTCTTGGTTGTTCCACCGTAGATCTGCCATCTCCTCAGCCTTGTTATCTCAGAAGGCGATTGCTCGGTTCCACTTCTATAAAGGTAACCAATATATCCCTGCTGCCATTCTCTCCAAATACAAGTTTATCCTCAACTATTATATGGAGTAGCTGTTTGGATTGAAGCAGCTAATCAGGAGATAGATAAGGCAGCTGCTAAATTTTTGAGAAGAATTCTTGGAGTCCCAAACTTAATTAGGTTGTCCACTATGATTTTGGAATTGGGTATTCATCTTCCCACCACTGTAGCTTGGGCTTCCATTTTTAGGTTTTGGCTCAGACTCCATCTTAATATTCATCCGAATTCCATTCTCTTAGATTTATTAAAAGACCCTTTTTTATCTAATTGGTGTAAACTTATTCATGCCAAATTATCTTCCTTAGATCTTTCTCCCGAACTTTTAGCAGATATGGACCTTCAAAAAGCGCATCATCTCATCAAACTCGAACTCTGGGAGCAAGAATACGTAACACTATTGTCAAATTTAAATCTGACCTGTTCACCCCTTTTCTTTGGACTGTCCCCCTCCCTTGGCCGCCCTGTGAATTATTTTGTCCAACTCGCTAATCCGAGGAAAAGAAGGGCTTTCATGTTGGCGAGACTGAACATATTTCCATCGGCAATACAGCAAGGGAGATTTTCTAAAAAAAACCATTCAAATAGATTATTTTGTTCTGCTGAACCAGATACCCTGGACCACATTCTTCTTCAGTGCCCTGCCCATCATAATCTCAGGTCCCACCTACTTGGCCCTTTTCTTTCCTCTCTTCCTGTTTCCCTTGGTGGTCCTTTCCCAATTCTTCTTAGCGATTATTCCCCCCCCCCATATCACCAATTGGCGGCGGAATTTTTAGTGGTAGTCTCTATGGCAAAGGCCAGAAGCTAATACCCGGTAAAGTGTATCTATTTGCTATGTTATATTTATTATTGTCTGTGGACTTCCAATATGCCAATAAAGGTTTACCAAATTAAGTAAGACTAGCAAAACCTGGTTCTGAAATCCTGATTGTTGCATAGAACGTCAATCAGCACCATACCAATGCTGAGCTAGACAGAGCAATAGGCCAATTCAGAATAGAGGCTTTTTACAGGATCCTGTCAGAAGTGGGCATTCTGCAAGTCCATAGGCCAGTGGTTCCCATACTGTGGGCCATGGCTCCCCGGGGAGCCACAGAAACCAAGAAGGGGAACCACAGAATCCTCACAAAATCCCCACAGTCCTATATAATGTATAGGATTGTAGCCCTAATGGGGAGCTGTAGCCAATGGCCCAGTACATCAAGGGAGGCAGCAGTGGAAAAGTTTTGGGAACACTGCCATAGGCCTTTGCAGGTACCCACTCATGTCACCCACCAACTCTATTCCTCTAAGTGATGATTTATCAAAGGATTAAAAAAAGAAAAAGAAAAAGAAAACTCCATTGCAAAATCTGTCCTACCTATGTTTAACCATTCAAACTACACAAGGAAGAACAACAGTTAATCCAAGTCATAAGTGCCACTCCAGCCAAAGTACTGTAGTGATCATTACATAAAGTTTGTTTTAACTCACACTACTGGACTTCAGAAATTTATTTACTGCATCTTGTTTCAAAAATAAGTTTAATGAGAAGCCTATGCTATAATTCAATAATAGAACTCTCAACAAAACTAAAGACAGCTTCCTATTCTTATCAGAAAAGGCCATTTGAGCAGAAGTGGAACACAAAGCAGCTTATATGTAAGAAGTAAAGTAATGAATACCTTTTTACTATATACTATATTTACGGTTCCAGGAGAACATAGGTGAAGCACTGCTGGGTCAGGCTATGTCCCATCTAGTACAACATTCAGCCTCCACCCATTGTCTGCACAGAAAGGACATTAATACAACACTAGTTTCATACCATCCAAACAAATCATCACTATCTAAAGATGCCCCGTTACACTATCAGAATCCCAAATATTATTTCTGTTGCCTAAAAGAGACAAGCCTGTACAGCTTTGAGTGTACTTTACAAACAAAATGATTGGATTACAGAAGTATGTATACAATGCTAATGCACAATGACTAAGCAAAAGTTACACAAGTGCACAGAGTAAAGTTTATGCATGGTCACCAACTTGAACAAGGTTAAGGGAGTGCATGCAAAAGCAAGATTACGCAAGGCAAAGGAGAACGTGCAAATACGCCCAACAAATCCTGCCCTTGAATCAGTTCTGATAATCATCCTGGGGAAAGGAGTGGAGTAAAGGTCTTGGGCAAGAACTGAACCTGACAGCTTTGAGATTTAGAACTCATTTAGACAAGTAAATCCCAAGAACCAGTTGGACAGCAAAGTCAACTAAAACAGCTTTTCAGAAAATATGAACACAGACTCAAAAATGCCAAGTACTTTCCATCATCAGTTACATAAAGCAGACGGGTTCCCAGTATTTCATACAAAGAGCTGTTTCTGAAGAGTATTCCAAGAAATCGCCTCAGATTGCAACACACACTACAGGGAAAAAATCCATCGCTATGTGTTATGGACATATTTCTGCTACAGGTAGCACTAAAAAACACAGAAGAATGTACTTTAGCTCTCTCAAAATATCTGACCTACAGCTAAAGGCTAAAGGAAAAGTGACAAGAGAGAAAACACATCCAGCTGGATAATATTTGGTTCAACTTGTAAAGTAAGATGCTACCCTGTGCTGTTAAATCTGATTGACAGAATATCTCCAGGTCATTCCAGATAGCCAAGATGCCTTAGCTGAAGTAAAAAGGCCTGAATTTGGAACCAAAACAGCACCCACTGAGGTACAGTCCCCTGTTCACCCAATCCAATTCACAGAGGTGTTTGCAATGTATTCTCAAGCCTCACTACATAATTTCATTGAGAAAAATAGGGAAATAAAAGCTGGCCACATTTCCCTTCATGAATCTTTGCAGACGCAATGTTTTAGTATCATTTCCAAGTTCAACCACACATAGGACTAAGACCAGAACCATTACAATCTCCTCCCTTTTGAAAGCTTCAGGAATCCAAAGTATTCACTAAAAGGTACTAGAGAGATAACAAAACTATCTTCACATGATAAACGGCTGCAAGCATGCACTACCTGTTCACTCTGAACTATGTCAGGTGGCAACTGCACTGGAGGCAAAAGACAGAAAAAGTAGCAGGGAAATTCGACTACTAGTGACTACCTTGCCCCATAGTCAAAATTTAACAATGACTATATTGATATTAAACTATTAACTGAAAGAGGTGTGGAGATAAAAAATCCCATTAATCTGTAAGAAGCTGAATTGATGTCTCAACTAACACAAAGAATCTGATTGTTATATATCTGAATGACACAAGAATAACACGTTTGCAAACATATAGCTAAAGCAAGTATGGTCTTCAGGGAGCTGGAACAGACAGCAGCACCCTGCACAAAGTGTACATTGTGACAAGGCTAAGACTGTTATCCGTTTAACCAGTAAAACAGTCAAACATAGCAAACAGAAATGACTTCAAAGATTTCCCTTTTAGTCACTTCAAGCAGGATGGATTTGAAGTGTTTTTCTACAAACATTTTTGTAGGCATTCCTATGGCACCTAACCCAAGTGATTCTAATGCAGCTGGGTGAAGCCATTTCTGCCCAATGTTGCATATACGCAACAGGGACCAAATGTGTACACCTGTGGGTTGGGCAAAAAATGGGTTAAAGCTAGTCACAAGAAGGCATACCACCTCAAATGGATTTCTAGCTTTGCTAACAAGGATGACCTTTTTTCTCTTTACTTCTGCTCCATAAAGAATTTCAGAAACATTTCATTTTATTTTTCCCTCTGCACACCTGTCTTGGTTCATTCTAAATTGCTCACCTAAATTAGCAGGCACAGAGAAAGTTCTCATGTTTCATTTAAGTACTTGGGCGTGACTCAAAGAGAAAACACCCATCTCCAACACCAACCTTATGCAATGGGGCAATGGCAAGGCAGACAATAAGGGAGGGATAAGGCACATAACAGCAAGAGCCCAGAAGAAGCACACATTTTCTGAAACATGAAGGTGTTTCTGTGAACAAAATGCAATGTAGCAGCTAGCTACACAATATATGTGTTCATTTCAGTTCTTCATATTCTTTGTCCAAGTTAAGTTTGCCTGCCTCAACTTGCTTGCTCACCCAGCAGTGTATAAAATTTTCATTTTATCAGCAGATGCAACTTCCTTTAGTGAACATACATACACTGTACATCAAACCATAAGCCACAATTCAGGTATAAGATCCTAGACCAGAAAAGGACTTATGAAGCCATCCAATTCAAGCCTCGTTCAAGAGGAAGGACAACCTTTCCAGTGCCTCCTTCGCCCCACAGCTGCCCTATCTTGCTTCCAATTCACATATGCAATTCAGATCACAGCATGACTTGGGCAACAAGGAGGCATTTACAACACTGATAGCTCTAGAGCACGGGTGTCCAAACCCCGGCCCTGGGGCCACTTGTGGCTCTCAAGGACTCCCAATCTGGCCCTCTGAGAGGCCCCAGTCTCCAATGAGCTCTGGCCCTCCAGAGACTTGCTGGAGCCCGCGCTGGCCCAACGCAACTGGTCTCAGCGTAACAGCCAACTGTTCAACCTCTTATGTGAGCTGTGGGATACGGGCTCCCTCCACTGCTTGCTGTTTCACATCTGTGATGCAGCAGTGGCAGCAAAGGAAAGGCCAGTCTTGCTTTGTGCAAGGCCTTTTATAGGACATGGGCTATTGCAAGACTTTCATTCATTCATACAAGTTCCATCTCTAATGTATTCACTGATGTAAATTTATTCAAATTTGAAATGTAAATTAACTCTCCCCCCCCCCCGGACACAGTGTCAGACAGATGATGTGGCCCTCCTGCCAAAACGTTTGGACACCCCTTCTCTAGAGATCAACAATTTTCAACCACTGTACCATGGCACATTAGTCTGTCATGGATTGCCCAGAGGTGTGTCATTGGGAGTTTGGAGCACAGCAATTAAAAATCATTTTTTTTTAAAACCTGGGGTTGCCTCCCACTTTGCCACCCCATGTCCCTTGACCCAAAAGTAATTACAGTGATGGGACCACAATCACTCCTTGAACCATGCCAGGAATCCAACCCACTCCTGGTGCGATTCCATGCCACTCTCGGCCGCACCTCCTTTCTCCCCTCCAGAGGAGAGGGAAGACACAGTCTAGAGCGGTGCAGAATTGCACCAGGAGTGGCTGCAACTCCCGACGCAATGCCGCTCTGAACCACGTCTTTCCTCCTTTATAGAGTGACACAGAATCATGCCTGGAGTGGCCGCAACTCATAGCCACTCTTGGTTTAATTCTCCATCTTCAGAGGGAGATTTTTCTTCCCCTTCTCTTTTTTAAAGGGAAAGAAGCAAGCAACTCTGCCAGCTTCTTTTTCTTAAAAAGATGAGATAAATGGGCAGCAGAGGACAAGGCTGACGGCTGGGGGCATTTGCCCCCCTTGCTGCCCCTACGTACACCTGGGTTCTGCAAGTCTGTTTCTATGGCAATTGTCTGTAGTAAAAAATTGTCTGTCAAGACCTTAGCCAGTGGAGGAAGAGGGACAGATAATTCTGTACTACAGACAGTTCACCTAGAAACAGAGCTGCAGAACCCAGAAGAGTCTCCCAGATGACATTACAAGAGGCAAAGACCATAGAGAGGTCAGTGTCCTGCAAGATGAAAAATGCAGAAAATCACTGCTCTGGATGATTCAGAACTAAGACACATGTTACTGCTTGCTCAAATTCAGGAGAGAATCCTAGGACTGCAATTCTATACATATTTAACTGGAGTAAAACGTACTCCCCAGTACATGCTTACCTGGCGGAGCCATTGGTTTTCTTGCAACCTACATGGATTGAAGAGGGAACACAGTCTTATAAATGGTGTATCTAGCACATACAGTAGGAACCATCTGGGCCATCCATCAGTACTACCATGTTCCCCAAGGTCAGTTAGGCAGGCACCTTCAGATAACCCTGATTGGCAGTAAGACCATATGCTAATAGTGCCATAATTACCTAATAAGATCACTTGGTTGTTCTCAGCAGTTAAAACAGTTTCATGTCAGAGGTAACTTTTCACAATCAGCTACTTCAGTCTGTGTGTCTTATTAGGTTCTCTCTCTATCCCTCTCATTTTACTTGCATTTTAAATGCTGCCCAGAGCACTAGCCATTTTTAGTCGAAGAATAACTTTCGTGTTTTATAAACAAATGCAGATAGAATATTTTGGGTGCCTGATGACACAGAAATAAGTTTCTGTTCAGATCTATTATTATTTTTTTCAATGAATTGTAAATACCATCCAATGGGGCATCCAAGGCAGCTTACAATACAAAAGGAACACTACACAATAAAAGATTAACACAATATTAAAACATTAAAAACAACAATCAGACCCAACTGGATCACCAATTGGATCACCAATTCAAATCTAACAACAGAACCTTGTTAATTAAGATCTAACACCAGAAAACTTTCAGATAACATTTTAAATGAAAAACCAGGTAAGTCTACAAGAATTGCACATTTCAACTCATTTTCCAGGACAAGAATACTGAAGCCGAATGAGATCAACTTCAACATAATCTTTTCACTACATTGCAGAGGTTAGGCCCTGCAGTGGAATGTAAGAATTGTGTAAGATTTAGCATGTGAGTATTGGGTAAATAATTTATGCGCTGCCAATGGCTTATTGGTTTTATATATCAAAAGATATTCTAGTAGGTGAAAGCTGATAGGTGAAAGGGTGTGCAAACACAAGGTTGCACAAGCTTGTATTTATTACTTATTCCCAACATGGCGAAGTTCTTCTGAGGCAGGTGCACAGGATAACCATCATATGTCTTGCATATCACAGCCACCTAACCCTGAACATAGTTACAGATAATTTGAACTGTAAATACACTTTACTCTAGTTTGTTAAAAAGTTAACTTCATGTTTGTTTTTTTAAAATCATGGTTATATTGGTGAATAAAGTTTTAAGAAGTGCAATTATGTTTTAAACGTGGCATAGCTTTCTTGATTTAACTTCATGTTTGTACTAAGAGGCACCAGAAGTGCATTCATACACATAGGATACATCTTCACAAAGCTTTCTCACAGCCAACGTATAGTCTTCAAGCTTTTACCATCTTGATAGAGCATAGCAGAGCATGCTATAAGAGGCTTCCACTTCCCCAGCAGGACCTTTCCAATGAACTGATCAAATGAAGTCTACATTTCTACAGGAGTCAGATTCATGGGTCTGCCAGAGAGCTCTCAATGGCTTTCACATGAATACCAAATCCAGGAATGCAACCATGAACCAAGTGCAAATGTTCATCAAGGACAGCTAAAAAGTTTCAAACTGCTTTCTTAATGGTGGAAATCAGGGTCAAAGAGAAACAGTAAATAGATCATATGCATAAACTCAGCAACTATATTATTTCCAGTTAAATATAAATTATGAATAAAGACCTGGAGACCACAATACTCATTAACTGCTTCCTACACTCACACAGACTGGGCTACAAAAACTGTCGCACTTGAGGATCCCCTTTAACTACAGCAGGATAATGAGCATGGTTGATATAGGCGTCCAGTTTCATAACACTGGGACACAAAACCTCAATCCAGAGTGGCTCACTGGATGTGAAAGTGTGACATAGGACAGCGGCTCTCAACTGATAGTAAGCGTACTACTAGTGGTACTTGGGGCAGGGTTATGTGGTACGTGCAGCACCCACTGCCCAGCAGTGAGACTGCAACAGTTGCTTCCAATGGCGATAGGAAGCTCAAGCTGGTGGGCAGAGCTCTAGTGTGTGGCATAAGAAAAAAAACTTGCCTGTCTGCCATGAGCCTCTAACTGACCTTGGAAACATCAACTGAAATCTCCAAATCCGGAAGTAACTGGAGATGTCACCATCAATTACTTCCAGTGGTACATTCGAAGACAGAGCAGCAGCAAGTGCTAGATCAGGGGAGGAGCACTGAGAAATGCTGACCTAGAACAAAGTTCATGGATTTTATTTGAGGTAGCTTGTTAATGTTCAACCAGTGAGAGTTTGTGGTTTGCAATCCAACCATACTTCTTTCTGAAACCAACTCTTACTACACAAGCTGAAGTACTGTATTGCTAATGCTTCGCAGGGAATTACAGTGGTTAACTGAAATGTAAACCACTGATGAAGTGCATCTCTTAGAAACAAATCTACGTTTCAAGAATAAGACAAAATATATGCTCAGAATGCAAAGTAGCAGCACAATTGTTATTCATCTAATAGCACACTTCTAAAGTTTTAATGAATTTAAAAATCAACAAGCATTTTCCATACACTGTGCTACTCCACAGCTCAAGACTGAAGTGCCACTCTGCAGGGAAACACATGCTCATGTGCCTATAGCAGGAATTTTTACCCACATCTAACTGCAGTTAGCCACTGCCAAACTGTCACCCATTTTAAAAATGGTAACTTTCCAAAGCTGCTTACTAACTGACATATGCGAGTCATGTGAGAAAGCTACAATTCAACACTGAAAAGTCCCCTACACATTTCAGTGTGGTTCACACAGTCTGGACCACATTATTGCCTCAATGAATGTGCCAATACAACAGTCCTTCCTATATGCAACACGAATGGCAATGGTTTAAATATTCAACTTTTTTTTGTTTCCAAACAGTAACAGCTCAAATGCAACTTATGCATTTCCCCAACACAATCATAGGCATACTGGTAAAATGAGTTTTTTAATTATATAAACTATTTGCGTGCCTAACAAGTACTTCCTATATCTAAATGTATTTCAAAAATACAGGTTGAGCCTCATTATTCACATGGGTTCTGTTCTGAGCACTCACTTAGATGGCAAAAAATGCACTATAGCAAATCAATTTAAAAAACAAAGTTCCCTTGCTCCAGTGATTTAAAAACAGCCTTGCTGACCTCTGTGATTTAAGATAAGAGTCATTAAGAAGACAATTGTCCCTTCACCAAAGCAAAGTCATCACCTTTCTTTCATGTGCTCAGGGAGAAGGGAGGGGTCCACTGGGGAGAGAAGGATTGATGGATTGTCAGCCAGCTGCCCCCCCCCCTCATTAAGGAGGCTATTGTTAAAGGACTGTTCAGTTTTTTAAACTGATTTTAAAGGGGTGCATTTTTCCTCTTCTCCAGGGATCAGCACATTCCTTCTCATTTGCAGGGGCTATTCGTGTTCAGTCAAATCCATGTATAAAAATCCATGTATAATAAGGCTGGACCTGTACACACAAATACATACATGTCAAACATGGCTTCTTTATACACAATAGCCTATCTAATTAGGGCCCAATCCAATTTTCCAGTGCCAGTGCTGCTGTGTCTATGGGTTATGCACAACATCTCCTGTGTTGGGGATGCAGTCACAGAGGCCTCCTTGAGATATGGGAACATTTGTTCTCTTACCCCAGGGCTGCATTGCGGCTGCACCAGTGTTGAAAAGTTGGATAGGATTGGGGTGTTAAAGAAGATGAAAACTGAAGCAGCTGCTAATTCATCAATTAGTTAAATAGAGAACAATGTTAATCAGGTAGTAGTGTAATGAACATATTACTCAACTCTTTATCTGGGAAAGATCCAACAGAAGGATTTCAACTTCCTTAGTGGTGGTGTACGCCAAGTCTCTGGTTTCAGCATTGCAGAACCAACCAGAAATTTAGCAACCTTACTTTTTCCAAATTAAACCATTTTAAATTGGCTCACTGTGTCCACAGTGAGATTTCTTACTAGGAGGGCAATCCAAGTTGTGTTTACTCAGAAGCAAGTTGTACTGAGCTAACTGGGGCTTACTTTCAAGCCAGTGTGTGTATGTTGGATTGCAACCTAAATTCTTAAAGCGAAATACATAACTGGGAACTGTGCTCGACTGAATAACTTTCTCATCTCAAAAGAACTACACATCCTCAAGAACAGGACTACTGTAACACAGCGGTCTTCAACCTTTTTCATGCCATGACCCAATCCATCAATAAAGTATGATACTGGGGATAATACTGTTGAACCCAGATCCCTCCCAGGACCCCATCTACCCACCCCATCCCTCTTGCCGCCTATGTAACTCCCTCCCAGCACTGTTCACTGTAACCAAATATTCTTATTAGAAAGAGAACAAAGAGTTACCATGAAGCCTGCCTCTAGTGAAAGCTATTTTAGCACAATAGCTTAGAAACTGAGCAGGACTGGGGAGGGGGGTACACTAGATACCTCCCCCTTTACCTGGTGGTGCTCTAGTCCAGAGGCCTTCAACCTTTTTCATTCCCCTAAGCTGCTGCAACCCCACAACTGAGGACTGCAACCCCACTAGGGTCCTGACCCCAAGGCTGAAGAACCCTGCCGCATCTCCACTCTTAAATGCTAACCACCCCCACCCCTTGCGCGACTCTCCTAGTCGTACAAGCACCTGGAATCGTGTGCTGCTGCTAAGCCCCGTCTGCTCCCGCTAACATGCTACTGCCACCACCCAGAACCTGTGCTTGAACCGTCCAGGCCCTTCGTTCTCCTCCTGCATGGGAGCAGCAGAAGCTGCAGCTCCATCTCCCTCTTTATGCAACACTCGCCTCCTCCAGGAACTTGGTGAGGTCATACACGCGGTGGTGCAGGATGATCCAGGTGCTCTGGCTGTGGTTTTGCTTCTGGATCTCCTCGAGCCGGTAATATTTGCCCCGCCACGGCTCCTTCCCGGGCTTGCTACTTTCGCTGCAGGGCTTCGACATCACCGACGCTCCACTCTCGGCTGGCTCTGGCTACTGTCCTCTTCCTGCCCTGACCCTGGAGTGCATCGGCGGCGGAACTCCCAGGCTTGGAACGTTCACTCTTGGAGCGCGCGCTGATTGGTTCCATCGCGGAACGCCGCCCCGCCCCCTGCCCTCGCAGGCCTCCCATTGGCTGCTTTCGGAGAGAATGTTGCTTTTTTTCCGCTGGTGACCCCCACATTCCAAGAAGCAGCGAGTCCTGCTGTCTTTCGATAGAAACACTGTAGCGATAGGGAGGGGGAAGCATGCGCGCTGACGTCAGGCGTGCAGCCCGCGTCGAGAGATTAACCGCTCTTGCAGCCCAAGCCTATGCATGTCTACTCAGAAGTAAGTCCCATTAGAGTCAATGGGGCTTACTCCCAGGAAAGAGTGGACAGGATTGGGCTGTCAGTCTGCTGCAATAGTCTTGGCTACCCTTTCTCTCTCTTGGGGTATTCCTTTTGCAGCCCAAGTGTATTGTGCATTCCAGTGGTCCCCAAACCTTTCAGCACTGGGGACCACTTTCTAAAATGCAACCTGTCAGGACCCACCAGAACAAAATGAGATCTAGAAAAGAAAATTTTAATGATTAATTATTAGTTAATAATAATTGGGGTCCTGTGTTCCCAAGGCTGCTATGTCCAGTGTGTGTGTGTGTGTGTGTGTGTGTGTGTGTGTGTGTGAGTCTGTTCGCTCTCACTCTCCTTAAAAATGGTGTTGAAGGAATGCATGACAGCCAGATAATTATCAGAGGCTCATATTTAATAATAATAATAATAATAATAATAATACGTATTTATATACCGCCTTTCTTGGTCTTTATTCAAGACGGTTTACATAGGCAGGCTTTATTGTATTGTATTGGCAACCTTCAGTCTCGAAAGACTATGGTATCGCGCTCTGAAAGATGGTTCTGGCACAGCGTCTAGTGTGGCTGAAAAGGCCAATCCGGGAGTGACAATCCCTTCCACACCGGGAGCAAGTGCAGTCTGTCCCTGGTCTGTCTCCCTGGCTATGGGCCTTCCTTCTTTGCCTCTTAGCCTCAGACTGTTGGCAAAGTGTCTCTTCAAACTGGGAAAGGCCATGCTGCACAGCCTGCCTCCAAGCGGGCCGCTCAGAGGCCAGGGTTTCCCACTTGTTGAGGTCCATCCCTAAGGCCTTCAGATCCCTCTTGCAGATGTCCTTGTATCGCAGCTGTGGTCTACCTGTAGGGCGCTTTCCTTGCACGAGTTCTCCATAGAGGAGATCCTTTGGGATCCGGCCATCATCCATTCTCACGACATGACCAAGCCAACGCAGGCGTCTCTGTTTCAGCAGTGAATACATGCTAGGGATTCCAGCATGTTCCAGGACTGTGTTGTTAGGAACTTTGTCCTGCCAGGTGATGCCTAAATACACTAAATAGATGTGTCCAGGTGCTCCTGAGTGAAGCAGGTCTGATCTACTTTTCTAGAGGGCTGTGCATGTACGCAGACATCCAGAGCTGGCCCCCACCAGCCTCCGTTGCTCTTCCCCCCCCTCACTTCCTGGTACAGTGAGCCTTCCTTATCCACATGCTTGGCACCTGCAGATTTGACCAAACGAGAACTGAACCGTTATTTTCTTTAAAATTTCTTTATCCAGCCATTGCACAGCGCTTGTTTGCCTCACACCTGCCTCACAACACCACTAATGCAAGCTTACGCAATTTCCATGTCTTTAGCTGTTTAGCTGTTTCATCTAAGAGAAGGAAACTCTGACCTCAAACTTCCACTGCCTTGTGGCTACATCCAGTTGTGGAAAAGGCTTCAGGAGTCAACCTCGAGGCAAAATCAGGAGCCGGAGTCCCTTAGGCAGTTCATGGCTGAACACAGTCACGTTCTGGCAACTCCTGCGACGCCGCTGGAACCAACCGTATTGGCTTCTGCCTTTCCATTGGACCATTCCAGCGACGTGGAGAGGGGGGATTTGCTGCATGGGTAACAGCCTATCCTCCATACCTTCTTTACCCAGGCTTCGCACACTGGAGAGGACACTCCAACTTCGCCATACGGCGTCGGCACAACACGGGAAGCAGCAGTTTACCGGTTATAAGTCTTTGCTCGATTGGCGTAGAGCATGACGCCAGGGGCTGCTTCCGACGGTGGGAGAGATCATTGCATCTCATTGGGCAGCTACCGCCCGCCTTAAGCTGGGCAGTCCCCAGCCAGTAAGGTGTTGCCTCGCCACAGTCCGTTAACCTCATGGGGTGCGTGGGGTTTAGGGTGAAAACCGACAAGCGGATCGACAACTCTGCACCATGCACCAGAAAACAGAAAACTATTGCCCTAGAGCTGGGCACCTGGAACGTTAGGACAATGACACCTGGCTTCTCTGATGACCTGCAAGAAATAGACGAAGCAGGGCTGTGTTCTTGCACCAACCTTGTTTGGGATTTTCTTCGCTGTCCTGCTGAAGCAGGCCTTTGGAACTGCAACAGAAGGCATCTATCTCCGGACCAGATCAGACGGAAAGCTCTTCAACCTCTCCAGACTGAGAGCAAAATCCAAAGTCCAGCTGAAATGTCTGCGTGACTTCCTCTTTGCCGACGATGCAGCTGTCACTACCCACTCTGCCAAAGATCTCCAGCAGCTCATGGATCGTCTTAGCAAGGCCTGCCAAGATTTTGGACTGACAATCAGCCTGAAGAAAACACAGGTCATGGTTCAGGATGTGGACTCACCTCCCTGCATTACAATCTCTGAGCATGAACTGGAGGTTGTCCATGACTTTGTGTACCTTGGCTCAACGATCTCCGACACTCTTTCTCTCGATACCGAGCTAAACAAGCGCATCGGTAAAGCAGCTACCACGTTTTCCAGACTCACAGAGTCTGGTCCAACAAGAAGCTGACGGAACATACCAAGATCCAGGTCTACAGAGCTTTCGTCCTGAGTACACTTCTGTACTGCAGCGAGTCATGGACTCTTCGCTCACAACAGGAGAGGAAACTGAGCGCTTTCCACATGCGCTGCCTCCGACGCATCCTCGGCATCACCTGGCAGGCTTTATTAAATCCCTATTAAATAGGGATTTTTACAATTTCAAAGAAGGTTCTTTCTTTTGGCTTCAGCTTGTCAGCTGCTCCAAGGTCGCACGGTGCCAGTGGTCTCGAACTGGCGACCTTGTGGATGTTATCTTCAGGCAGATGGAGGCTCTACCCTCTAGACCAGACCTCCTGCCCATATTTGCTGTTGTTGTTTCTGTTTTGTATGCCAATAAAGGTCTGTTCTGTTCATCAGATGAAGAAAGTGTTATCCTCTACTATGTGTTTCTCAAGTTGTGGGTCAAGCCCCACTAGGTGGGTCATGAGACAACTTCAGGTGGGTATCCATTCATTTTAATATTTTATTTTTAATATATTTGACTTGATACTACCATACTATTTGACTGCGTTTGGGAAAATGTCTGAACTTTGAACAGGCTACTATGTATATGCTTTAAACAATGATAGAAAATGGAACTTACTCCTGGGTAAGTGTGGGTAGGATTGCAGCCTAGGCCAATCCTATCCACACTTTCCTGGGAGTAAGCCCGATTGACTGCAATGTAACTTATTTCTGAGTAGACATGCATAAGATTGAGCTCTAGGATTTTAAAATATTTTCCTGCTTGATGACTTAAGGTCTTGACATCAGTTCCAGTAGGTCCTGATAGATTCTCATTCTAAAAAGTGGGTCCCGGTGCTAAAAGTTTGAGAATCTCTGCATGCTACAACAAACCTGTTCATTTTTTTAAGAGTTAGAGGACTGTTCCCCCCCCCCCCATCTTTACAGTCATTCCAGGGTACCCAGAAGGCTGAACTGGAGAGCAAGATGTGCAGTTAAGGATTTCCAGGCCAGACAAAAGACTGAAACTGGGTTCGCCAGTGATCTATGGCACAACAAGTACTAAAGAAAATAAAAAAATATGGCATTTTAAGTTGGGGGTATGATGATTACTTCAAAACACCACAGATTAGCATTCCAGCTAACAATTTTCTTCTGCAAACTGGGCAACTGTGCTGGAAAGTTTTTTTTTTTTTATGTATCAAAAACTTTTCATGACCCACCAAAAATTGGCTAGCACAGGGTCTCTGAGAAGAATTTTATCAGGGGCAGCTAAGTTTCTTTTGGGGCCCCTTCCCAAAGGGGAAGGGGTTGATACAGAGTAGGGGAGGATGGCAATAGGGGCAGGCAGAGTGGGAGCAAAACAGGGCAGGGGGAGTGTGACAACAGTCAGAATTTGGAGCCTAGGCCTACCTTGTATTCCTGATATGGACCCCAGGTCTACCTGTCTACATGGCATCAGAAGCTAGATACAATAATACAGAAGACCAAACACACTTCTAAGTCTAAAATATTTTAAATGTAGAAAATTTGTGTAGAACAGTGGCTCTCACACATTTAGCACCCAGACCCACTTTTTAGAATGAGAATGTGTCAGGACCCACCAGAAGTGATGTCATGGCCGGAAGTGACATCATCAAGCAGGAAAGTTTTTAACAATCCAAGGCTGATATCCTACCCACACTTATCCAGGAGTAAGTCCCATTGACTGTTATTGTTAAAAGCATATACATAGTACCCTGATAAAAGTACAGGTCTGTAACATTTCCCCAAATGCAGTCACATTTCATGGCAGCATCAAGTCTAATATATTCGAAATAAAATAATGAAAAGAATGGGGACCCACCTGAAATGGGCTCCCGACCCACCCTTTGAGAAACACTGTGTAGAAAATTAGCATAATCATATTTAGGCTCCCACTAGAATGGAAAGTGTCCTGTGTGTACCAAAACCTGCTTCTGCAGCAGCTGTAGTTCCACAGCTGTGTCCCTGAGCTCCTGTACACTCCTTTATGGTAAGCAAATCCACAAGCCAAAGAGCAACTGTGGCAGGTCAGTTTCCAGATCTGACACTGTGTTATGGGGTATCATGTATGCATTCCTTGGTCTGGCACATATGGCTTGTAGCAGCACCTGCTGCCCACTAGTTCAAGCGAGATTGGAAAATGTAAGATCCCAGGAAATTTATTCAGGAAATTTCCCTCCTTTGGCTCCTGGGCCCCCCTTTTGACACTGGGCCTGGGTACAAATTACCCCCTGCACCCCTTCTCATTGGCATTGAGTGGGTGTATTCGTTTTACAGCCCAAGTGTATTGTATAGATAAGTTTAGCTGAGAATAAGTTCCATTACAGCAAAGGGGGCTTACTTCTGAATAGACATCTGTTGTAATAAAATACACTGTCCCTCAAGGCACCATAGATACTGGTTTTTACGAGCCAACGTGATGTAGGTTGCATAAAGAAAAACAGATGCTGGTTTTTATGAGCCCACATGATGTAGAAGTTGCATAAAGAAAACCTGGGTTCAAATCCAACTTCAGTGCCCGGTGACCAAAGGACAAGCATGTCTCTGCTTAACCTATTTCATAGGAATGTTGTGAGGATAAAAAGGAAGGGGAGAAGCCATGTACACCACCCTACCCTGCCTGGAGAAAGGCAGAATATAAATTCAAAAATAAATAAAATCTATAATATAGTAATATCTTATTCACTAGCATACTTGAGGAAGGCAGGGGGGCAAGTGTCTTTGGGTGGTACACCTGGGGGGGCGCCCTCCACTACCCCTGCACCAACTACTTGGAGTAGCCACCTACTTCTTTAGCTTTTTTCCACTTGGAAAAGAAGCAAAATAAGCAGGCAGTTGCTCAGAGCGACACACAACCACTCTGAGTGACGGGGGGGGGGGGCAGGTGAACCTGCTCACCACATGTCCAGCAGGGCTTTGCTCAGACACCTGCCCAAGTTCCACCGCTTGTCCTGGTATGGAGGCAGGAGAAGCCAGCAGTGTGCTGAGGCTGTATTGAGGCAATATAGTGACAGTGGCAACTGTCATGTCTCTCCTCCCACTACCCAGCAGCTGCCCAGGAAAGGCAAGCTCCATCACAGTTGGACAGGAAGTGCATCAGAGACAAGTGCAGAGCAGTTGTACACCTGCTTCTTTCAAAGGCAGGCAACTGCTCAGAAGGCAAATGCTGGAAGTAACTGCAGTGATAACTGCAGTCACAACAATTACTTCCAGGTTAGGCGGGGGGGGGGGGATTTGAAATGACAGCCCCCGGGGCTATCTCACTGCCTTTGTTTGGACTAAACAAAACAACACTAAGGCAGCAATCCTAACCACACTTTCCTGAGAGTAAGCCCCACTGAACAAAATAGGACTTACTTCTGGGTAGACCTGGTTAGGATTGTGCCCAAAGGCTGCAATCCTATGGGTGCTTATCTGGACATAAATACAGCTCATTACTAGAGGTGTTTGTTTTTGTTGAAAACAACTTAAAAACACAAAACATTGCATTCTGGTGTTTAAGATATCCGAATTAAAAAAACCTGCATTTTTGGTGTTTAAGATATTTTCCAGAAATTAAAATAGATTACTTTTCCAGTTAGAAATAATTCTGTGGCTGCATCTGCTGACACTATATCACCCACCTAGACACTTTTAAAGTATTTAATAAAAATGAGAACTTGGAATAAGAACTTGGAATAAAAACACATAACACCACTTGTTGCCTTTTTCATATTTTTAAATTAGGAAATCTGTGAAAAAAATAAAACCATTTTCAAACACCTCTACCCATCGCTCTTAATTTTTATTTCTCTAACAAAAACCAATAAAAGGGCTGTGTTATAAGCAACAGAATTTTCATCAAAGACTAATGAAGAATAAACAAAGTCTCAAACAACTGTTTTCTACTTGCTTGTGTGTCTCTCTCCCAGCTTCTTCTGTATCTTCTCTCCAGATATTTTCTTCTTCCATTTTCTCAGCAAGTCACACACCAGCAATTCAACCCTATGCACATTATTCTGGGAGTGAGCCCCACTAAAGAGAGTGGGACATACCTCTGAGTAAACCAACATAGGCTTCACTATGAGAGAATACAATATTAGACACAAGAAGACCAGTATAGTGTTGGATAAACTGCTATGTGCATTGTATTGCCAACTCTGCTGCACACTTCTGAATCAATGGGAAAGAGCAAAGCAAAAGTAGTTACCCCAACAACAAGTAGGCTTGTTCTCCCAAGCCTATGCCCTTTGTTTCTGGAGTTGAACAAATGCTTCCACCAAGAGGTGGAAATGGATTGCAAACAACCAGCAGATGTGCAAGGAGGTTCCAACTGTGTTATGCAAGCTTGATTTAATGGTGTCTCGACAGTGATCTTGTATTTCAACAATAATCTTTTTTACACATTTTATTTTACATCTGTATGACGTGCAGGAACTTATCAGGACACTGCCCCCAATAGCTATACTCCATAAAGAGTATACAGCCACAACAAAAATCAACTTTAAATTTCTTTGTTAGTGTTTTCTTCAGTGCATACTGTCCAACTATCCTCCTTTTCTAATTTCTGTCCCTGGAAAAATCATTGCCTTCTTATGTGTCTAACAGCCCAATTCTATCCACACTTTCCTGGGAGTAAGCCCCATTGACTCCAATGGGACTTACTTCTGAGTAGACATGTATAGGCTTGGGCTGTAAGGGTCCTATCCAACTTTCCAGTGCAGCCACAATGTTGCCCTGAGGTAAGGGAACAGACATCCCCTTACCTTGAGGAGGCCTCTGTGACAGACACCCAACCACAGGATGCAGTGTGCACCCCATTAGCACAGCTGCATCAGTGCTGGAAAGTTGGATAGGATTGGGCCCAAAATCTTGCTTTTTAGAATGCCTTGTGAAAATTTTCCATGGAATGTTGATGGTAGTATTCTTTAATTGGTGCAGGATATACTATTGCAGAGTAAATGAGCAGCCAGGCAGGTCTTCAACAACATATAAATGTGGAGGAAAGGGAGAGCGCAAGTGATATTTGGAAGAATAAGGGTGATAGAAACATATCTCTATGGCAGCCATTTTCAACCACTGTGCCATGGCACACTGGTGTGCCGCAAATGGTCCCCAAGTGTCCCCAAGGGAATTTGGGAGCAGGTCATTTATCAATAGGACCATTAGGGGATGTGAGCCCCCATTGACAGCACAGTGTGCCTTGTCAAGACACACCATCAACTTTTTGACAATTGACCATTTTAGTGCCTTGCCAGTGTGCCACGAGATGAAAAAGGTTGAAAATCACTGCTCTATGGTCATCTGTGAAATGTTAAGAGGTTAGAAAAAAACCATTTAACATGTTAATGTTGACCAAAAAAAGGTTTGTATAGGTTTGTAGCCTCAGGGCCCAATACTATCCAATTTTCCAGGGCTGGTGTAGTGATGCCAATGGGGCATACACTGCATCTTGGTCACCGTGCCTCAGGGCAGCAGTCACAGAGGCCTCCTTAAGGTATGGGAACATTTGTTCCCTTACCTTGGGGTTGCACTGCAGCTGCACCAGTGCTGAAAAATTGGATAGGATTGGGCCCTCAGACTATTACTTCCCTTAGTTTTTATTTATCCTTTGCAAATGCAGCTTCGTATTTTTGTTATGAACTGCCCTGAGACCATCTGACAGCAAAAGACAGAGTAGAAATGTGTATAAATACACATAAATAAGATTGTGCTACATATGCAGAAACAAACGGACAGCACCATCTTATACATATTTACTCAGTAATAAATCTCACCATTGTCATTGGAGCTTACTCTCAGGTCAGCATGTATAGTCTAGCAGCAGCAGAGGATAAGAAACATTTAATGGACCCTTTCCTTCCAGCAAAGCAGCATTGGGAGTGAGTAAGCTGGAATAGAAGTGTGTAGTGCAAGGGGTAATACTTAACCCTCTCTGAAGCCACCTCTCAACTGGCATAATATACAGATTAGACTGCCCAGATTTTGGAAACTGGACACACACAAACACACATGCTGGAGACAAAAGTAATAATCAACCAATCCAACTCTTGGGATTAACTCACATAAATGTTCTCAGCGTATTATTTGATTTACATCTTGATAAAAATTAGGTGTATATTTTGCATACACACACTCCAGTAGGGGAATCTTGTTTCTTCATTTAAAGCTGCCATTTTCAACCACTGTGCCACAGCACATTGGTGTGCTGTGAATGGTATGCAGTTGTGCCCCATGAGTTTGGGTTGGGCCAGATATTAGTAGGGCCATTGGAGGATGTGAGCCCCCTACCAGCAGTGTGGTATGCCTTGTCAATTGTCCAAAAACTGATGGTGTGCCTTGACCATTTTAGTGCCTTTTCAATGTGCTGTGATATTTAAAAAATTGAAAATCACTGGTTTAAAGCAATCCTTTATTGTACACCTAGGAGTAAGTCCCATTTGACCCAGTGGGGTTTAATTCTGAGAAGACATGCCAAGGCTTGGGAGGGTCTTACTCCAACTCCTAGTTAGGGGCTAGGGGAAAAGGGTTATTAAGTGGGGGGGGTGCTCCTGCCTTGCTCTCTATAGAGACCCACAAACACAGTTTGTGCAGTCCACAGTTGAGTGGCAGGAAGCAGGACTCACAGTCCAATTCTATGCATGTCTACTCAGAGTCAATGGGGCTTCCTCCCAGGAAAGTGTGGACAGGACTGCAGCCTGAGAGCCCAATCCCATGCTTGTCTACTCAGAAGTAAGTCCCATCAGAGTCAATGGGACTTACTCCCAGGAAAGTGTGGACAGGATTGCAGCCTGAGAGCCCAATCCTCTGCATACCTACTCAGAAGTCCCATCAGAGTCCATGGGGCTTACTCCCAGGAAAGTGTGGCCAAGATTGCAGCCCGAGACCACAATCCTAGGCGTGTCTACTCAGAAGTAAGTCCCGTCAGAGCCAATGGGGCTCACTCCCAGGAAAGTGTGGACAGGATCTGGCTGAAGCGGTGGCGGATGGCTGGCTCTTCCCTGCTGGCCCCCGCGCCTGCCAGCAGCGCTTTGTTCCTCACTGCTCCAGCGCCCATTCAATGCAGGCGGTGGCCGGAGGCGGGAAAAAGCGGAGCAGCAGAGACCAGGGATCTGAGGGCGCGGAGCTGCAGTAGCAGCACTGCAGAGAGGGTTGGGGAAAGGAGGGGTTGTGACTGTGAGTAGTGTTTTGTTGTGAGGAAAGCTCTTTCCTCCTCTTAGCAGAAGGCGAGAGTGTCTCACAGCCAGAATTGTAGGCTATCAACTACACACACACAAAACCTGCTCCTGTCTTGATGTCCTTTTGCCTTCAGTATTCTCCACACTCTCCAAATCACTGCAGCTCCCAATCCCTGTTGCTAGCAGTGGCAGGGAATTTCCTTTCTCCTGGCTTTACTACGAGTGGTTTAATTAAGCCATCTCTGCCCAACGTTGCTGATACGCAACAGGGATCAAATGTATACACCTGAGGGCTGGGCAGAAATGGGTTTAAATGGATATTGGAAACCTTTTAAAGGCAGTATTTCTTATTGGTAGAGGGGTCTGAAAACGGTGTTGTTTACTCAGAAGTAAGCGCATTGTGTTCAGTAAGACTTACACAGCCCAAGCCTGTGCCTGCCTACTCAGAAGTAAGTCTCATTCTAGTCAATGAGACTCACTCCCAAGTAAGCATGACTAGGATTGCAGCCATAGGAGTAAACCCCATTGATTATAATGGGACTTATTTCTGAGTAGATGTGCATAGGATTGGGCTTTTAGGCTGTAATCCTATTTTACTCACCAGAAACCAACACCTTTACTTACTGGGACTGTTCTCCACAGGTCTGTTTCCCCACCACAAAGCTTGCATTTAGGTGTAGTTTACCCCTTTCTCTCTCTTCCTCCCTTGTCTCCCCTTATGTCAGTAACTAGAATGTAAGCCCCTCAGGCAGGTTGTAATAGAGCATATGCTTTATAAGTACTTCTAAGACCTCTGAGTAGGGCAAAGAAAAAATCCCAGTGTGAAACCCAGGAGGCGGCTATTAGTTTGTGTTGACAAAATGGGTCCAGTTATGCCAATAAGTATATGGCAGCATCCTCTGAGCTAGTCTTTTTCTCTCTATGCAAAATGCCCATTAGACACTGATGGTGCTGTATGAATACAGTATTAACAATAACATAATTATGTCATTATGTCATTTCTAATTGTAATTAACTGTCACATCTAAGTATCACAACATGCATCATCCTAGAGAGAATTTGTGTTGCTCTTTGTTTTCTTATATTTTCTTTCTGTTAATCCTCCTCTTCTCTCCCCCAATCCATATTAAACAACAGGTTATTTGGTTGCTGAAGCTGAGAATATAACATGAATAATAAGTGCCAGTCTCTGTTTTTCATCCGTCTTCCTGAGCTGCAAAAATTCTGTGTTGTAAAGGTTATAGTGCGTTCTCAACTGGAAGCTACTGAGCTTAGAACAGCACAAAGGAAGATGTGCAGGTAACGGAGATACTTTGGCTGATTTGCTATTTGCAGAAGTAATTCCTTCAGTTGAAACATTTATATTAATAGTTTGCTCAGCTGTACAGACCTGCTTATAATGCTTCTTAGATCAAGGATACCTTAGAAATTTGGTTTAGATTTTTATTTTGCACTTCTCACTGTTGTGCAGCGCAATTCTGTTTTGCGCTGGAATAGGCAAGCCAGGAAGCTTGCACTGTATCCAGTGTGAGATAGGGTGCCAAAGTGGCTCAGCCAGAGGTATGGGGAAACTCTTCTCCTTACCCCCAGGTAAGCCACTGCAGCCCCTGTGGGTCTCCTTGGACTTGTGCCACCTCCTGAGGTGGCACAAGTCCAAGGACAGCGGAGCGACTTGAAGCCATTCCGCGCTGCTCAGGAATGAGGGTTGGGATCCGGCCAACAGCCTTCCACTCCCCACCCGCCCCTAGGACCGCTCTCTGCCTGCCCTCACCCGACCAGGCTGGCCTGATGCAGCCTCCGTGTGCTGGCGTGGCTTGCTCCCAAGGAGGCGCAAACATGCTTTACATGAATGTGCTTTAAGGGACCTGCGCCAGCCTAAGGTGTGGTTAGGATTGCGCTCCTAGTGAAGTTCATTGCAGATACAAAGTAAAATAACAAAGAATTGTAAAGGTAATTGGAGACAAAATAATTGATTGACATTTTCATTTTTAAATTGCTTATAAGTCAATTACAGGCACCTGGACTATCAACATAAATCCCTTTGCACTTATGCAGCTTACTGAGACAAGGAAGCCACTTGCACCTGCTCTGCTGTCGTAACACTGTGTTTTGTTAACTGTGAAGGAACAGTTGTACCCTGCCCCCAGTCCACTCACCCTTGTACATTGATAAAACTTCTAAACAGGGAGTTGGCTTCAGGCAGCACTTGTAACTATAAAGGAAGCTGGTGGCTTCAGCAGCTTTAGACACCCACTCAATAACAAATGGAGATGATTCAAATTTAAATCCTCATTCTAAGAACTGATGCTACCCAACATTGCAAACCATAATGTTATGTGGCACTATCACAATAGGCATCAGTTGAAATAGTTGGGATCAAAAAGTCAATTGCTTCTAAAAAATTTAATTGGGACCAGATCAAGATGAAGAACTCATCTACAAACTCTTGTATTTGGCGATACAGAATATGATTTCTACTGTATTTGTTGGTGTAGTTACAGTTAGGTCAGAGGATTCACATCTACAATCAGAGATCACCACAGATAAATACATACAGGTTGTGCCTTGTTATACACTGGGAGTTCCATTCAGTGGATACCAAATCAGTCGAAAAATAGCTTTAAAGACCCACTTCCGGGTTTCTTGCTCCTCCATTGCTGTCCTGGAATGACCAGGGGTGTCCAAAGTTTTTGGCAGGAGAGCCACATCATCTCTCTGACACTGTGTTGGGGGCCGGGGGAAAAATAATTAATTTACATTTTAAATTTGAATAAATTTACATAAGTTTACATAAATTAATATACTAGAGGTGGAACTTTGAATGAATGAAGGTCTTGCAATAGCTCAAGGCCTATAAAAGGTCTTGCACAAAGCAAGGCTGGCTTTTTCTTTGCTGCCGCTATTGCATCACAGACGTGAAACAGCAAGTGGTGGAGGGAGCCCTTATCCCACAGTTAACGTGAGAGGTCAAGCAGTCACCCTCACACTGAGAGCAGTTGCATCGGGCCAGAGCAGGCTCCAGCAAGTTTCCAGAGGGCTAGAGGCTCATTGGAGGCTGGGGTCTCCCTGAGGGCTGCTTTGGGAGTCCTCGAGAGCCACAAGTCACCCCAGGGCCAGGTTTTGGGCACACCTGGTATAGACACTATACCACATTCAGCCACTAGATGGGATGAATAATGGAATCAAATGGAATGAAATGAATGAATCTGATGAATCATGAAATGAATCTGAAATTGAATCTGATGATTCAATGAAATGAATCTGATGAATAAGATAGGATTACAGCCCAAGTCTTTTTGAACACAATGGACTGAGTAAAGTAAATAATACCATTTTCAAACACCTCTATTAATAAGTTGGGATAATGTTCTTTTGATTATTCATTTGTATTTGATCTTCTTGTGTAGCATCTCAACTAGTACTTTTACCATCAGGAGCTCTGGTCAGGATATTGCCTTAGAATTTTGGGCAACATTTAAAAACAATGTTTGATTTTGTAATAGTAATTCATGCTGTCATGTTTAGTCCAGAAAATATTACTGCAAGGAGTTTCTAATTCCCTAAATATGATTCAAAATATACAGTTGTGCAGTAGGAACCTAAGCATGATTTCTCAGAACACTGACTCTAAAGAGACTGGTAAGTGTATTTAGGATTATATTTTAATTGTGACAACTACTGACAAGCTTTAAATACTTTACCTAGGAAACTCTTGCTTCTAGATCAAGATGTCCTTTCTTCTCCTGTTCCTGGAACACTAAATCAAATTTCAGTGGTTATGACGGTCAGTAATAGTATTTCTTATGTATCAATTCAGAATGGTTTTGTTAGCACAATAGACAAGACTGGCACTCTGTGCAAATTATTTGTGTATTTGCCTGTAAAGCTGACTGTGCAAATTATTTGTGTATTGCCTGTAAAACTGATCATTATAATACAGTACTGGTACAATTTCACATTTTGCCACTTTCTAGTAATTAGTGATTTGTTTCCATCCTCTTCCTGTGTTGGGAGTAGCAGGGTTTTAGTACTGAATTGTCTTGAACTCAGGATTTACCACAGCTTCATACTATAATTAACATGGGCCTGGGTGAGATGCCTCATTTGAGGAGTCACAGCAACCTTTCAAAATCTATGCAAGAGAGGGCTTCGATCCAATCCAATAATAGTGCTGCCTGATCAAAACTGAGTTCTTGATATAATCCTGCATGGCCTCTTCTTGCTTTCTTGCCCTGCGGCTCCTAAGGCCAGCCCTGCCTCACAGGTTGTTGAAGAGGAAGGGGGAAATGGAGCAGGCAGGCGTAGGTGGTGATATGGGTAGATCAGATCCCAGAAGAGGGCGGGATTGGCGGTGGGACCTCAGTCTCATACTTTCTTTATTTATTGGGGTCACAGCACAAAAAAGATTGATGAGCACTATCTTGCAGCATGCTCAGTAACAACTGGTTTGACTAAGTGCAGTTCTTAAAATTCATACATAGAACTTTCATAATATAGAATTTTCCTCCTGTGATGAGAGAGAGAGGGGGGGAATTGCTTCTGAGCCCACAACTCACTTGTTTATGTAGCACTAAACTATGACTTAGAGTGACACCAGAACTGGATCAGAGTGCCTTCCCACTATGTCTGTAATATGTGAGTCTAGCAACATCATGTTGCTAGAGGTAAATAACAATTTATTCTATCTCTGGGGCTGGACTTACTAACTATGGACTACAGTACTCAGATAATTTGGCTTCTTTGTGGTAATTTTTGTCATCTAGAGAAAATGTCATCATCCATGCGCATAGAACTAAACTCAATTACTGTTTTTCATCAAAATGCAGTATAAGTTTATTCATTATGAATTGTATCCTAACTGCAGAAGTAGCCTCCTGTTAAAGGATTTTTAATTGTTTTACTTTATTTTATTTGCACATTTTAGATACCTTTTTACAACTCAGGAAAACTTCAAGCTTATGTAGAGAAACATGGAGCTATGGTAAGTGATGAAAAACATGTTTTCCCCCAGCAGGTTGAATTGTTTGTGTACTTGATAACCTCAGATATGAATGCAGCATTGTCATCAGTAACACAAGTCAATTTGTAATAACCAGTTCAGTATCCAAGTGGAAAAGTAAGGCAATACATTTTTTTTCTGGATTTCATACACTGGGTACAGGTATTATGGGGTCATTCACTCAGATACTCCATTGGAAAGAAACCTTGGTGGCAGAGGATAGACAGACCCCACTACAGGATGGCTCCATTACCCGATTGGCATTACAACACAGCTCTCCTGGTCTTATGCTATCATAATGAAGTTGCAATCTTATGCATTCTCAGCAGCAGAGTAGAAAGCAAAAGTGATACCAATAGAAACAAGAAATTGTAAAGAATAAGAGGTGCGATCTGGGGGTTGAGCTGTTGCCTTGCCTGAAAAAGCCAAGCAGGATTAGTTGCTTGGATGGGAGATTGAGGGGCTGCTGGTGTGTCTGTGCGGAGGAGTGGAGGAGCCAGCTGGCAAAAATAAATGGATAACATCCTTGAGAAGCTGGTCTAAAGTTTAGTTGCAACTTTCTGCAAGAGTGTGGAAAGTGCAAGAGCCAGATGATGACTGCACTATGAAGGGAAACACCTGGAGAAATGGAAGTTCTATGAGATTGTTTTGTGGAATAATACTTGTAAAAATCTCATTGAAAAGTGGATTTATGTTCAGCCTACTTATCTAAACTGCCTTGAGTCTATTGAGAAAGGTAGTATATAAAATCACAATAATACATAAATATTTTATGTACTGCTTTTCAGCAAAAAAAAAAGTTCGCAAAGCAGTTTAGAAAGTTAAATAATTAAGTATGTGGTTCCTTGCCCCAAATGGACTCACAATTTAAAAGAATGGAAAAGAAAAATTAGCAGCTGGAAAAGATGCTATGCTGGGGTGAAGAGAGACAGTTCCTCTCACCCTACTAAATATAATCACTTTAAAAAGTGCCTTTTTGTCCAGTTAACAGAAGTGGATGATATGGCAATACTAACAGCAACTTCTGCGATGTTCACAGCAACTCTGCCAATCTCTTCCAAATAAAATATCATTTACTAATGATGTCTTACATTACCTATATGTATCACACTAGTCATCACATAGTGGTGGCTGAATATCCTTAAGACATCAGAGAACTTGTAATGGTATATGTACCCTGCATTACAGAATACACATCCAGGAAGAGACCATAGGAACTCACTTGTATAAACTCCATGCTGTACTGAATTGAGTACATAAACAGCAACATAATGTAGCCAAAGCAACAGGTTTAGATGCAAGATACCTGAAGATACCTGGCAGGATATGATCCTGCCAGAGTTTAAGGGCCCAATCCTATCCAATTTTCCAGTACTGGTGCTGCTGTGCCTAGTATGCATTGCACCCTGCCATGGGGAGACAGTCACAGAGGCCGCCTCAAAGTACGGGAACATTTGTTCCCTTACTTCGTGGCTACATTGCGGCTGCCCTGGTGCTGGAAAGTTGGATAGGATTGTGCCCTAAAATTGGTTGAAAAGTTTCTCGCCTGTATCCCGTCAGTAAGTAAGTGGGAGTGTCCGAAACAGATGAGCAATTGCTTAAATGACGCTTCATTAAGCAACCCACCTGTTTAACTGGCACCTCTGCCTTCTCACAGTGATGCCAATTTATATATAAAACAGATACACTCATACTGAATGTAGTATTCAGCTTAGCTGTAACATGTTGGACCATGAGAAAGACCTGTATTCTGCTGCTGCATACTTGGCAGCGATAGTAGCACTTTCCAGGAACAAACCATTTCTGTTTATTTTAGTAGAACAGGTAGTATGTCTTGTAGAATACCAACTAGTTAGAATAGATAGTGCTGGGCTAGATAGACCAATAGTCTGACTCAGCATGAGGCAGCTTTATATAGTGCCAGTTTTCTACACAATATTATTGCACTTTGAAAGAAAGATTGCACTTCATTTAAAAAAATTGTTCCTTGTTTCATCTTATTAGATGGCAATGCCAGAAAGAGTTGTCCCAGCTGTTTTTCAGATGTGTCTCTCCTATACTCTTATAACCAAGCTTGCCCCCAGTTGGAACCAAGCTGGTCATCTATTGATACAAGGTATTTATTTTGAGTCTTGGACAAACAAAATTCAGCTATAGTTTTATATATATATACTGTGTTCCTTTAGCATTTTGTTAGCTGCTTCTGCTGAGGCAGTGGGAGGGGGAGAGAGAATGAGGTCTCAGAAGGCAAGGAATGCTACAGGGAAAGGGACACACCAAGAAAGGTGAGAGAGGACAATGCTGCCAAGGTGCTGGGAGAGTCCAGCTATCTCCCAGGCCATCCTTTCAGCAGCACCACTTCTGCCAAGGAAGCACTACAGAGAGCACCTCTCAGTTGTTGAGCTGTGATGTGACACTTCAACTGAAGCAGTACAGTACTGCTGAAAGGATAGCCCATGTGGTAAGTGGGCTTTCCCAGCATGATTATTGGGCTTTCCCATATCTTGAAAATAAGATCAAGATTTGCATATGCAAATGAGTTGCTATGCAAAACAAAATACTTATTTCTGGCCATCACCTGCTTAATGACATCACTACCTGCTTAATGATGTCGCTGCCCGCCCTTAGTTATCATTCTGGCCATCATGAATGCTATTTGGCCTGCTGTAGGAAACGGGTTTGACCCCCTGAACTAGACCTTGCTGAGTTAGTGAGGGTAACTGTACTTCTTTCAGAATGAAGAGCAAATATAGCATGATTTAAACAGGAATCTCTTTTTCCCTTCATAGTTCATCAGTCTGCACATTGCTTGCATAGCACTAAATACTGTATCTCCTATGGAACAATATTTAGTTTGAGAATAGTGCATTAATAAGGTCTGAGGAGCAAATACTGGCAGTGGTGGCACAACCTAGAGTATTGTCTGATGCTGACCCACATCTGATGCCTCTGCACAATTAAAATTTAAAAAAAAATAGCAACTTAACTGCGCTCCTCACCCAGTTTCTTCTGTTGCTGAAGTGCATTTCTTCCATATCGTATTTAAAGGCTGGGGGAATAAAGGAATTCTTTGTTTGTGTGGTAACTGTAAATCAGAGGTGCTCAAAGTAGCGACTGCTGTGGACCAGGAATGCCTTCCCTGGTGCAACCAGCACTTATTGTTCCGGAGCGTTGCAAGACTTCATGTCCGCAGATTGGGATAACACTGTGCTCTGGCCAGTCGCATCTATGGTGTGATGTCCCTGTAGGCCAGGGGCGGTTACACTTTTTTGGCTCGAGAGCTACTTTGAAACCCAGCAAGGCCCGGAGATCTACCAGAGTTTTTTTACAATGTTCGCGCCATCATAGAACAATCACAGGTTGCTCAGCATCCTGCCTGACCTGCTCTCCTTCCTAGCTGTGAGAAACCTTGATTACCAGCCCCTTGGGGCAGACACCTACCTCCTGCACTAGAGGAGTGGCAGCAGCTCCTTCCCTTTCCTCTTGCCCCGGAGCAATCTTGGGCTGCTTGGCTTCCTCCCCTTTCTGCTCCTTTCCCTCCTGGACTGCAAGCCCCTCGGGGCAGAGACTCGATGTTTTGAGCACGCCTGCTGTAGGCATTGCACCCAAATTTCCACAAAGACGTGTCTGGCCCGAGCGTTGTGTTGTCCTGATCTGGAGATGTAAAGTCCCACAGTGCTCCAGAACAATAAGCGCTGGTCATGGAAGGGAAGGATTTGGCTGAATCCTGGATCTGGCCCTCGGGCCGGGGTCCAGTCCTGCTGTAAATCAAACCAGAAGCCCTGCACTTCTGTGTTTGAAGAAACTGCACAAGATACAAGGTAAGGTAAGATCTACTTGAAAGTGGATGTATATATGTTATGCAGCCATTCATTGTATATGAAAAAATGAAGAGATGTTCTCCAGGATGCCATTTGGCTGGAATCTAACATCTCTGTGCCTAGGAAACCAACAGCCCAGTCCTGAAGGTGGCGGCTTCACCAGGTGAACGAGCGCCAGAATGGCTACCTCTGCATCCAGCAGCACTGCCAAAGGTCTCCTTGGGGAAAGAGAACTTTCATCCCTTCCCCTGGGGAAAGTCCCAAGCCCCACAATGGGACTTCTCAAATCTACACCAGCTATTTGGCCTTCCAGCCCAACATGGAGTTTAGGATCCAGTGGAGCAGAGCTCCACTGTTCCTACCCTGGTTCCTCCCCCTGCTGCAGCCTCCCCTGTTTTGCCCACTCCCTGCCACCCTGCCGCCCCACAACTACTTACTACCAGCTGGTGCTGCTAGAACACCAGGTGGCCCTCCACACATTGCTGAGACTCCGCGCCAACTGACGCTGGCTCATTGCCAGCAGTCCCTCCTCTCCAGGTGCTGCAGGCTTGCCTTACCATATGTTTGCAACACCTAGTGCCAGCACTAGAACTCAGTTCCGGCACTGAGGAAGTTCAGGATTAATTCCCGTCATTAGGAATCAAGCGGGCTCCTTTTTACATAGCCCTGTCGCAGTATCTGTTTGTAGATCATATTATGAGGGAATGTTGGAATTGGCTTGGATGGGTGGGTGGATATTCCTGTGTAAGTGATTAGGAAGGAAAGTTTTTTATTTTTTTTAAACTTTCAAATAACCTCACAAAAGTGCCGCAAATTATGCAACTTCATCACCAAGGAGACTGATAGTCTGTTAGCTGAATCAATAGTAGTCAAAGATTATTTTGAGTGTTGAAACAAATATATTAATGATTCGCCTACATGAACGCAATCCCAAATTCAATCATTTCCATTTGTGAATACAGATGCACATTATGTGCTTCAACGGTATTTCGTTCAGATATTATTTAGTGAAAACTTAAAACACTGTGTAAGAAATAATGTTCAGATCTTTATGTTTAGTGCACTTTTGACTCACTTGCAGTATATGTCTTTCTTTTCCGTGTTCTGCATAAAGAATACATTCTAAAGCCAATGCTAAACAAAACCACATTCTTTTCGTTATTTGTTAAAATTTCATAAAAGCAACAAAATACTGTAGTCCTAACTGTGCCTTGTATAATACACATCAATTTCTTTTTTTAAGGGAGAGATTTTCTTTCACAGCTGGGAAAGCAAAATGCAGTTGGTGAGTATAAGATAATTATTTGAAAAAAGTGTGTGCGGCTCTTTTTGAACCTGTTGTTACCTTATTGTGCGTATATGTCAGTGGTCGGCAAATAGCGGAACTTAGACCAAATCTGCTCTACAGATAATCACACCTGGACATCTGAAAGGATTGTAATTGGATGAAGGCCCCTGTGTCTTTAAAAGTCTGGGATGAGGGCCAGCTCAAGAATTCCTGATGCCTGAGTCAGCATACTAAATGCTGCCCCCCTTATTCAATGATGTACCAGGCTCTGATCCTCCCACTCTCAAATGTTCTAGCTTAGCACTTTTCTCGCTTACACATTTCATTGTCCTCTGTGTCTCTGTCTTCCAATCCAGGGATCCCAACTAATCTGCTGTCTGAGGGGATCACTTCAGTTGGCTTCATGGGAGATATACACTGAAAGAACTGGGAACCCAGGCCAGGGCTATGAAGCCATGTATTGCACTTCCCATCACTGCCAAACCACTGCTAACTTGACCAAGAGTCACCTTTTACCATGTTGTCTCTCTGATATTTAGTAAATATTTAGAACAACTACTCCTATTCAGTCCCTCCCAGACACTAGTTGTTTAGTGACTATCCCTGTTGTGCTCTTTTAAAGATTGCGAGCTTCTTTGGCACAGGATACTGTCTTTTTATTCTTTTGTTGTGTAAGCTACTTTAAGATTTTGTTCCTGCCATTTAAAAGTGATTTTTCAATAATTAACTACTAATGCTAACTTAAATAATAAATCGTCAAATTAAGTTGGTTATTGCTACACCAGTGTAACTAGTTAGCCGCCTTGGGTGCCCTTCAGGGAGAAAGGCGGAATATAAATCGAATAAATAAAATAAATAAATAAATAAATAAATAAATAAATAAATAAATAAATAAATACTTAGTTGTACCCTCTCCCAGGACAAACATCAAAAATACACAATAACAGTGGGAAGGAAAAGAGGCAACATACCCCCACCAGCAGACTGCCATTACAAAAATCTGTAGCAATTCCATTACCACACTCCAATCACAGTGTTGCTCCCAAGATGTCTTCACATTAAGCATGTATGGAAGACAGCCATCAACATGCAGTGATGGTGAAATGTCATTATTATGTCATTTATCCATTCCATAGACTTTTATACCGAGGCACAAGGATGCTGGCAGAAAGGGAACCTACAGAACCTCTTCACCATTGCCTACGATTAGGAAAGCAGCAACTGGTGTGTGCAGCCACAAGCACAAATGCCCTGATAGCCTAACAGCAATAACTGCAAACCACCAATTGAAGGAATAATTATTTCAAATAAAAATGAGCTCTGGATATACCAGACTGCCATAATGAATGTTGTTTGCTAGAGAGTTCATCTAACATTGTATAATGATTTTGCCTCTCTATACATGTATTGAAAAGAGACAAACATATAAATATGCTAATTGCACTAATGCTAAATATACACTTTGAATTTGTATTTCAGTCATGGACCTCAATGTGTCAGAGACTCACCTTTGCATTAGTGTAGAAGTTTGCACAGTTCGGTTACCACCCCCTGAGGTACAAGCATAGTTTAACATTTGCTGTCTAGTCTTATTCACTTGTATTCTGCTGTGCCTTGTTTCATCTAAGGACTTGATCATATAGCCCACTGCAGTTGCCTCTGACAGACTGCACGATGACCAACTGTATGAACAGATCCTAAGATTCAATGTGAAGAATGAAGGAAGTCCACATTTGATGGAAATGTATACACTTGTACATTGTATACAGACCAATTACTTATATACTAAAGAACATGTAAAGGCATCCCCCATATCCCCAGGCGATATGCTTCTGCTGCTACCACAGATACCCAAAACTGTGGATAGTATTAAATCCTACTCAAATTCCCACTTCCATCACACTCATAACTTACCTCTCTTCATTTGCAAATGCTTTGCAAGAGAAGCTTTTTCTTCCTTTTGCTTTGGAACACTTTGGAAAAGGAAGCAGTGAAAACCTGCTAGAGCAGTGATTTTCAACCTTTCCATCTCACAGCACGCTAACAAGGTACTAAAATTGTTAGAGCACACCATCAGCTTTTTCACAATTGACAAGGCACACCATGCTGTTGGTGGGGGGGCTTACATTCCCATTGGCCCTATTAACAAATGACCCTCTCCCAAACTCTTGAGGCACACCTGCAAACCATGGCACAGTGGTTGAAAAAGGCTGTGCTAGAGGCATGCTAGTGAGAGTGCTAACAGGAAGTGGACATCAGAGGAAGCAGATAGACAGCAAGAATGCTAGATTCAACTTCCTGTTAGCATTCTCACTGTCACCTTCTCTAGCATTCCTCTAGTAGCTACAAGTCTAGGTTCTCAATGTTTCCTTCCTTTTCCAAAGCATTTGACTGGCACACTGAGACCAACACTTCACTGCCGGTCTATATTGCCTACACATAACTGCACACTCCCTGGAAACAAATCACATTGCTCTAGTCTAGGGGTCTCCAAACTTTTTGGCCAGAGTGCCACATGAAATATCTGCTGCAGTGCTGAGAGCTGGAAAAAAATTTAAATATAAAATTTAAATAAATAAATTAGTGATGGAACTTAGATGAATGAATAAATGAATGAGTGGGCTCATTCGCTCAGCCTCTCCGGCCCTCAGAACACCCTCCAGATGCAATCTGAGCACAGCTCTGGTCATGTTCAGTCAAGTGGGCCAGAGGCTTTCAGGGGACAAGAGGCTGGCCACGGGCTGGATAGAGGCTTGCTGTGGGTCGCAAGCCCACAGTTTGGAGACCCCTGCTCTAGTCTACCAGCTTCTGTACAGAAGAGTGGCAACAGGGATGGGAATTTGAGTCAGGTGACTCAAGTCCTAGTCATGAAAATGTGTTTTTCTCTGGCTCATGTACACTCAAGTCACACGCATGGAAGACTCAGCAAAACACTCGAGTCAAGGACCCCTTGACTCAGCACTTGTGCCTATGCATATACAATCAAGTCTCTCTGAATGTGCTTGCTTATTGTTTTCACAGCATGAAAACCTCATAGGACCATCATTAGGGCAAGCCACAGCCAGGAGGCAGGGAACGGTTAATGTCTGCTTTTGCATGGGGGGGGGGGAGCGGGTTCTCTTGCCCATCACCGAAAGAACCAGTGATCATTGGACAAAAGATGGGAGGTCTGATATTTTATCTGGAAGAAGGAGGAGCCCAAGGGGGTTTTGCCTTGGGATTGGCTGGAGAAGCACAGGGAGGACGAGGAGGCGTTCGTACCAATCACACTTTCCTCCTCATGGCTCCGTTGTTATTTGGGAGGAGGGAGCCTCATTGAACAACCAGTACAAATGGGACTACTTCTGAGTAGAGCTGCAAAGGATTGGATCATCCTGGTAAGCCTTGCAGCTGCTGCGTATGACCCTCCTCCCTCTTGCCACTTCTGTCTCTGCTCTCTTGCAGTCCGTCCCACCCACTCCCACCTTGTTTAATGATGGGTGGGGACAGTAAGGAAGTGTTTAAAGAGAACTCCAACTCACACACCCTGGCAGTAGCTCCATTTTTTCTACGGCAGGCTTCTTAAAGGGGGCAACTCGTGACTTGAGGCTTTTCGAGTTGCAAAAAGGCGATTCGGCAACTTGGAAATATTATGTTTTGAGTTGGGTCACAGGAGGTGGAGACTTGTTACTCGACTTGAGTAATGCTGAGCATGACTTGCCCATCCCTGACTTGCAACAAGCTCTCTTGGGGTACCTGCAGTCATCACATGAACTTCATAATGTGGTTTTGTGCAACTACTTGGAGGTTCTGTTAACAGAGATTATGAACTCTTAAAACAGATGGTTTACAATATGTGTTCAATATCTTTTATAAGTAATTTGCATTAATTATGTTGAATTATGTGTACATTAACTGTTTTAATGCACTTTGTATGTTTGTAGATACATTTGAAAATGGTTACATTGATTTTTCCCCCCCTATTAGATGGAAGATTTTTACATTTCAGCAAATATCTTGAAAAGATTTGACAGTGATGAGAATGAAATTATTCAAAGACATTCTATTTTAAATAACTGGTGCTATGTTTTACCAAGGTATGTTTTTATGTTTAGAGAAGAAATAGTATTATGATGAAAAAAGTTCTACTTCTGTCCAGGGCTGTCAGACATTAGGCCCACAGGCTGGATACGGATTGTGGAAGTTCTTTATCTGATCCCTGTGATAATTGGGCTCTCCCAGCGCCACTGTGCTGCTTCTGCTGTGGCTCTGGGAGGGAGAGACAGAAGGAGGCCTCAGAAGGCAAGGGACAATACAGAGGGACAGACCATGAGAGGTGAGAGAGACCGCTAACTGGGAGAGCAGGGAGAGTGCTGGGAGAGTCCAATTATCACACCAGCTCCCCTTTCAGCAGCATCACTTCTACTGAAGCATCACTCTGCAGAGCAAGCTGGTGAGCTTCAAATTGAAGCCTTGGCAGAAGCAGCTTCTACTTCTGACTTGTATGATAATTGGGCTCTCACAGTTTGATTATTGGGCTCTCCCTTATCTTGAAAATATGATCAAGATTTGCATATTCTCTTTTCTGTCACTCTCAACTAATAAGTTCCTATTTGAGAACAAAGTGCTTATTTCTGGCCATCATCTGCTTAATGATATCATTTCCTGCTTAATGATGTCACTTCCAGCCCTAAGCAGGTGCCTAATATAATTTGGCCCTCTGTATGAAATGAGTTTTCATACCCCTGAGTTAGTCAATATATGTCTAGTGGGTTGTATCCTATGTTCTTGTTCCATGAGTGGAAGAGTGTTCCATGAGGCTGGGGTGTGTTCCCCTCTGACATTTTCCAGGCTTGGAGTGGCTTTTTGCTGCTTCACTGACTTTGAAAATGGCCGTGAGTGAGCACTGCCAAATGCGGATGTCATCTCTACTTTTTCCTTCACATTTGGCTAGTAGTTGTCCTTGTTGATAGCCTCCCAATGCTGTGCTGTGGACTTAAGGATAGAGGACTAAAGGACTATGATCAGAAGCTGTTGCTGAGCTGGAATGGGGAGGAACACCTATCAAAAATTGCTTTCTGAAAGCATAATACTGGGCTGGGGCACCTTCCCTATGAGGAAAGACTACAACCCTCTTCAGTCTAGAAAAGAGGCGCCTGAGGGGGACATGATTGAGACATACAAAATCACACTGTCCAAGGGATGGACAGTGTGAATAGAGAGACACTCTTTTCCCTCTCACATAACACCAGAACCAGGGGACATCCATGAAATGGATGTTGGGAGTGTTGGGAGAGTTAGGACAGACAGAAGAAAATATTTCTTTACCCAGCGTGTAATTAGTTTGTGGAACTCCTTGCCACAGGATGTAGTGATGGCATCTTGCCTGGATGCCTTTAAGAGGGGATTGGAGGAATTTCTGCAGAAAAGTTCATTACTGGTTACAAGTCATGGTAGGCATGTGCAGGCTCTTGGCTTTAGAGGCAGACTACCTCTGATTGCCAGATGCAGGGGAGGGCACCAGGATGCAGGTTGTGTCTGTTGTCTTGTGTGCTCCCTGGGGCATTTGGTGGGCCACTGTGAGATACAGGAAGCTGGACCAGATGGGCCCTTGGCATGATCCAGCGGGGATCTTCTTATGTTCTTAAGAAATTCTGTTTGCACAAAGGGGAAAGCTGGGCAATTTTCATCATTCTTCCTTTTCTTTTGCTGTTCCCTGTGTCCCCTGAATATTTGCTCTTGGGGCTTTTGCAATCCTCAGGAACTCATTTATGGAGGAGAGAAGAGTACATGAGACTGTAGAAGAAAGGGAAGACCAGTGAGATTTGCCCCTTCTCCCTTGCACAGAAGACTTCCTTCCTGTAGGAGGGATACAACCCAATACTAGGAAGCTCAAAGAGAAAAATTTGCATAACCAAAGTTGGATTAGGGCATACTTAATGCAAATGCAAAAATCCAAGTATTTAAAAAAAAGTTCATATTTTATTTTTTTTCAGATAATTTTAACTTTTACCATTTTCCTCAAAGAACAGCAATTCTAGTTATCTGCCTCACCTTATCTAAACTGGAAGACCACAGATGATATATGAAAAACTAAAGTGTCCAAATAAAATTGTGTTCCATCCCCTTTTTCTGTATGAAAGATTGACTGAACAATGACAAGATTTTGTAGCACATACATTTTAAATGAAATTATAAACACAGTGTTGGTTTCTAACCCTATGCCACTAAAGTTGTTTTGTTAGGCAAATTAAAATTTATATCCACTATGAAAGTAACAATTCATAAACTGTATTTTCTATCATATTGTTTAGCATGTTATATTTTTTCTTTACTCCTATGTGCAGCATGAAAATGGGCCAGATAATAAATATTAGCCATCTAATTCCACTTGATTCTACATTTCAGTCATACAGAGATATTCAGCTGTATTGGGAGAATCTGGTGAGAGAATACACTAAAAAACATATATTTTAATTTTTAGTCGTTTATATATGACAAATTATTTACCTCATGTTGTTTTATGTGTTTGTTCTTTTATTTATCTTTAGTATGGCTACATTCTGCCAGAGGATCTCAAGATATATTGCAGCATTTATTTCAAACCAATAGGAGAACAGCTCTTTACATATCTTTTATACATATTTGTAATGCATTATTTTAACCTATTGTAGAGACTTCCTAACATCACGGGTGAAACATGTGATTCATATTTTGTATAATCAAGTGTGATCAGAGTTAAGCACTTCCAAGTCCCATTGATTTTAGCTGAAGCCCTAAACCTGTTTTTAAAAATGCTATGTTTCTTGGCAAGTGTTTACTGTTTAATACGAAGAGCACTTATTCTCAATATGAATATGTGTGATTCCCTCTTCTGCTATGTCCTGTTTAGAAATTAACCCTGAACCCAGGTAAAGGGGGGAACAATAGTGCATCAGTAGCCATACTCCCTATGGTTATATATTCAGTGGCTACCTCTAATTGTTGTCTGCAAAGGCTAGCACTGTACCCCAGGAGAATTGCATTCTGGAACCCCAGCTGAGCTGACCAAGATTCTAGAACCTGGGGAAAAATTCTCAGGGTTCAGTACTTCCCTCTCAAAACAAGTACTGACAAGGGGCATGGACATACAGCATGTTTGATGCAGGGGATCGTGGGTTGCTGATAAATTCCTGTTCCCCTTCTGCCCAAGTTCAGGGTAAACACCCAAATGGGACCAGTCATAAATCAATGTGTCTGAATGACTACAACAGCATGCCGTCAAGTCTATTGTGTTCTTAAAAAACATAAAATTTTACATCTATGAAATTCATATGCTAATAAAAATGACTACCCAAACCTAATTAAATTTCCGCATGGTGATGCAGTGGTGTTGGCGCTAGCTATGCTGTATCCTTTGGGGAAATTTGGCTGCTGGAGGTCTCCTCGGGATAAGGGGATATTTGTCCCCTTGCCCCTGAGTAAGCCCCAGCAGCAGCAGTGGGTCAACTCAGACCGATGCCAGCGATATCACTGGTGTACGTCCAAGTTAACCCAGGCAGTCGAATTGGTCCCAGTAAGGGGCCTAGGATATAGTGCATGCTGGCGCCACTAATCCTACCCCCTTCTAGGTCCGATCCACCCACCCCTACCCCTTTTGCCACCCCTACCCCATTCCATGCCCTCCCTGCACTCCCCTACCCCTGCACTGGACTAACCTAGTCCAGCAGGTGTCCTTCACACCACCAGTGTGCATAGGAAGGCCAACCAGTAATGCTGTTGCAAAATGCTTTCCACAAATGCTTTTGTGGCAGTGTGCACCGATAGAACACATATTTCACTGGTGCTAGGGATGCATAGGATTGGGCTGTGAATTCTGCAACCTGCATAAAGTTTGCAGAATTTATCAGACTTTTTTTTGTTTTGGAAGGAAAGAAAGAAGGAAAAGAAGCTATGAAGGGTGCTACTGAATGCTTAACTCCAGTCATTGGAAAATTGATTCATCCAACACCCATTACACATATGTTTTCAAGCATATCTTCCTAACTGTAATGACCAGTAATTTGCTTTTTAAAATAAATGAATTTTTATTTTAAAAAGCTGAGTTTCTCAGATGTGGAATACTGTGCCCTGTACCACATTCTTTGCTTTTTATGTGCTTACACAAAAACTTGCCTATAATACAATTACTTTTCTTTAGAGAATAATTGAAGATCAAATAGAAATGATGTTTTGTTTGATGTATTCAGTCTTGACTTTATCTAAGGACATGTCTGCATCAGTACAAATTGCTGGGCCAGTTTTCAGTGAACTCTGCACATGTGTGCAAATGACCTCCAAGCTCTAGTAGGGTAACCGAGTGCATTAGTGGTGCATTGGTATTATTATACAGTACCTTGTACGTGCTTTGCAGTGGTGTTGATACTGGGTTATCTCATGCCATAGTTCTTGCTTAATGACTTCCAAAGTTCACTCAAAAGTTACAGACATGACCTTAGTCAAATGATGTCTGATGAAATTCAGAAAAGTTCATCTGCTCAAGCCCTATAAAAATAAATGGAATGTAGGCAAGAACACTCTTGTGCAGTTCCCATTCATTTAATTGGTTTTATTGTACCCCTATCTTTAACATATGTATCAGCACTGCTCAAGAAAAGAAAATGTCTTCATCCAAATTACTCAAACAACTTTATTTCAATCCTTAACACCCATTCAGATATCCTTTAAGTTGCATAAGAAGTCAGCCAGTGCAGTATTTTCCTAGAGTAGATTTAGAAGGTGTTCTCAATGCTTTCCTTACTGACCTGAAGGCAATAATCCCTCGTACTTGTGGGTTTCCTCTTAAGATGACAAGTAAGGCGTTATATACCACACAAGAGCTTACACAATCATCTCTGCAGGTAAAAAAATTTAAATGTTCCTGTTTATGAGCTTATTGGATGTAACCTTGGACCAGATGGTAGCACATGAAGCAACTGAAATGTAAAGATGAAGAACCAAAACAAGATGAACAACAGGCAGTAGAATCCTAATGCTACCCTGAGCTGGCACAAGTCCCATGATTATGCCATAAAGCATGTTTGCAACTACTTGGGAGCAGGGCTGGAGTGGCACTGGGACAGTGTAAGTTTGTGCCAGTCCAGGAGGACCAGCGCAGGGGGTGGGCGAGGGTGGAGGAAAGGAGGCGGGAAGGGGACATTTCAGGATAGGGGGAGGGCAGCCTGGACAGCAGATCAGGCCCAGGAGGGAGGTGGGGCTCACCGTGGTGGCATAGGCCAGATCTCAACCCCCGGCCTGACCTGAGCAGTGTTACTCAGGCTGCTTGAATGTGTCTCCACAAAATCGTGGGTTCAGATTGAAGCAGCCCCATAGGGCTGCCTGTGGTCTTGCTTGGGGTAAGGGGACTAAAATCCCCTTATTCTGAGTTGCACCCGGGCCACACCAAATCTGCACTGGATACAGTGCAGGCCAGTCAGCCTGCCTGTTCCAGGCGGGCTAGGATTGCACCCTAAAGCACACAAATTGCACAGTTCACATGGAAACCAAATGATTGTAGCATACAACATTTTTGCTGTGATAAGGGCAGTTAAAACTCTGTGTTGCTTCCATAGCCTAGTTGTCTGTCTGACCAACAGACTAAGCTCCTAATCAGAACTTTCCAGGTTTGAATCTTCCCTTTGCCATGAATTTGCAATAGATGGCCTTAAGGAAGCCATTGTTTCTCAGCCTCAGCTGCAATATGGGGATAACAGTACTTACCTTTACAGGGTTGTTGTAGGGACAATGTCAAGATCATACATGTGAAACACTTTTCACACTGGGAATGTGCTATGCAAATACATAGCATTAGTATTAGCATTAACGTGATTTTAAAAGGACCAGCTAATTTTGATAGATCTGGCCATTGTGACTAGCTCTCTGCTTTTCTAGGAGAGCTAGAAAATTATAAGCATAGTGTTTATAATTGCAAGACATGAAGATGACTTCTTTAACTGAGAGACTCATCACTATTCTGTTTGAATCAGTACTGTCCATGACACTAAGAGTGTATTTGCAGGAATTAGAACAACTAAGTATGAGCTTGACCTCAATCCATTTTCACTAATAAAAGCAAGCGAGGACAAACTAGAACCACAGCTCACTGGGATTTCAAAACATAAGGAACCTACAGCAGCCTTAAATCATATGTTCAGTCCATTCTTAAGTAATGTCTGTTTATTCCATGTTAATTTTCATACTTTGAAAAGTATAGTTTTAAAATGGGTAGTCACTTTGTTGTTTTATCTCTAAACTACATTTAATTTCTTAATTTGTGATAATCTCATCTCCATCCAGCAGTGGCGTAGCTAACCAAGTTGCTGCCTGGTGCAAAAAAAATTCTGTAGCCCCCTCCCGGCAATGACATCAAATTTAATTAATTACATTGGGTCTTTTTATTTGTTAAAGTGAGTGAGAAATGTTAGCTAATATTTTAAAATAGCAAACACTTGTTGAAAGTACTCATTGCACTTTTACAGCACAATCTATTCATGTCTACTCAAAAGTAAGTCCCATTGTGTTCAATGGGGCTTACTCCCTGGTAAGTGAAGTAAGTTAGGATTGCAGCCTTACACAGTTTGAGATTTGCAGGAGGGGACTGGAGACAATCATAAGAGCCAGCAGCCTACCTTTAGGAAGTGGAATTGGAGTGGAGCCTGGAAGTGGAGTACATGCTTGCATGCAGAAAATCTTAGGGTCAGATCCTGGCAACTCTAGATAGGATTGGGAAAACACCCCTGTCCAAAAGCCCTGGTGATGATGTTGTGTTAATAACGTATAGACAGTTCTGAAATAGTTGGACCGACAGTTTAACTCAATATATGGCAGCTATGTATGTTCATTAAAAGTAGCTGTGTAAAATGAATGTTACATATGCAATTCCAATCCGTTTGTTTTGATTCTTATATTTTAGAAAATAAACTCTATACCACCCAACCTTACTAGAAAAAGGAATTGTGAGGTAATTTTGAGTCAAGAAGTTTCCAAAAAAGATCTTTGTCCTTCAACATGTGTTATAGGAAAGAGCCACAAGATGGAGCTTAAAGTCAATAAGCCCAAAATGGTTATTGTATCTGATCTTGGTTCACTAGCAAAAAATGAGAACACTGGGGCAGTGGAAAAACAAGCCCATAGACAGAAACAACTGAAAACTTTAGAAGAATCTGTATTAATGCTGCACTCAAATGAATCTTTGAAAATGTCAGAGAATTCAACTGTGGATTCTTTGAAAAAAGATTCCACCGGAATCATTCCTATTTTCAAAGGAAAGCTGTTGCAGCTAGATAGGCAAATCACGAAAGTCACCCATGGAAAGAATATGCAGAGTGTTTCAAGAAATTCAGCAAAAGTAACAAAAATGGCCACAGCTGCTAAATTGGATATATTCAAGCCTAGCACAGATCAAGTTAACAAGTCATCACATGATGCACCATTAGAAAATATAACTGGAACTGTTCCTCAGACGCAGCCTGGAAAAACAAATGTGAAAAGTTCTAAACGTGCATTAAAAGAGAAAAATGGACATGGTGGATCCCTGGCAAATTCTTCTTTTGCTAATGAAGCAATTTTAGATAGAAATTCAAGTAAAATCAAACCCAGAAGGCTAAATTCCTCCTTACTAGCCACTGGAGACACATCAGTACATCATGAATCAACTATCCAACAACATCTGGAGAAACCTGCAAATTTCAACTCCAGGGGCCGAAACTGTGGATTTTTTGCAGCAACTGAGGCTACACCTGTACCAGGACCATCAAAACAACATAAAATTAAGATGACCAATCACGATGTGCAATTGAACTGCCAACAGGTAAGTAGGTAATATAGGCCTATTAAGCATGTCAGTACAGAAGTTTCCCATGCTACTGATTCACACAAAACTTGAGTGCAGAACAAAGAAAGCATTCCTTCCACAGGCAGCTAACTCACAGCCCAATCCTGAGCTGCTTGGTGCACAAGGCTGCAGCGGCACTAAAAATGGCTGCTGCATCCAGCATGCCCAAGGCAGCCGCTGCCTCCCCAGGAGAAGGGGACTTTCATCCCCTTCCCCCAGGTAAAGCAAATAGCTTTTGTGACAGTGTGCTCCGGCAGTGAGCTGGCACGCATTCTTTAGGACTGGGCTCTCAGATTGTAGCTACACCCCAGTTTCAGCTTGATCATATTAGAAAGTTTCAGGTTCCTCTCTGTCTCCAAATTCAAAAACTACAAACAGCCAAATCCTATTGGGCCAGTTACTACAGTGGAACAGGGTTCTACTGCCATAACAGGCCATATAACAGCAGTGGTGGCAGCCCACTACTACAGCCAGTTACCTGCTCTGGAGCAGGTAATCCAGTGCAGGGGGCAGGGGGAGGAATCGAGCATACCAGAGGCGGGGAGGGGGAGGATCCAGAAGTAATGGCATATGCCTGATCTTCTTCCCCTCTTTCAGGAACCTCCCTGCTCCTTTTCCATCCTCACATACACCACCAAAATAGGTGGTGAATGTCTGAGGAGACCCATAGGTAGCCCAAGGGCTTATGTTTGCCTTTGGATTCCCACCACCACCACATAATGCAGAGTGCACCTTTTTGGCATGGATACATCATCCCTGGTGGTAGGGTACAGTAGTGGTTCTCACACGTTTAGCACCAGGACCCACGTTTTAGAATGAGAATCTGTCAGGACCCACCGGGAGTGATATGACCGGAAGTGACATCATCAAGCAGGAACATTTTTAACAATCCTAGTCTACAATCCTATCCATACTCACCCAGGATTAAGTCCCATTTACTATCATTGTTACAAGAATATATATAGTAGCTTGTTAAAAGTACAGGTCTATAACATTTCCTCAAATGCAGTCACATACCATAGTAGCATCAAGCCTAATATATTAAAAATAAAATATTGAAATGAATGGGGACCCACCTGAAATTGGCTCGTGACCCACCTACTGGGTCCTGACCCAACATTTGAGAAACACTGGGGTATAGGACTGAGGCCAAACTGGCTGTTTTTCAAGCACCCCTCCCTTCAGAGCATTAATCCCAAACTTTGTGCTTGCAGGTAAATTACTCATTCAGAAAAAAATATCCTCTGTCCCTGAGATCCAATTGTCCTTTTGTCTAGTCCCTGGTCCTGATTAGAAGACACAGGCTTCTGATGTATGGGACCCCTTTGTTACCAAAAAGGGCTGTTATGTTTTAAGGGGAATTATTATATTACCCTTTTGGAAACCTCAGGATCGCAGGCTGGATAACAAGACAGTGTAATGCAAAGAAATTCCTTGTTTAGCTTAAAGAGGAGACTGGGAGAAAGATAACTTTCAATCAACGATTATATTTTTATTACAAAAACACATAAGTAAACATAATGCACATGGAGAATTGATAAGTACAGGTTTCTAGTACTTGTGTCTAGTGTACCTAGCTTTATGGTGGTTGCATGTGCTGTGTATTTGGTGCATCCGAGAAGGAATCAGAAAAGGATAGGTTGTAGGGAAGGATTTTAGGGGTCCCTGGTCTGCATAACCCAGTTGCTAACTAAGATGGGAGAGAATGGGAGAAATAGGTAGGATAGAAGGGAAAAGATTCCAGATGCAAGATATAGTTAACTGTCCTGGAAAGCAGTTGGGGGGAGGGGGGAAGAGTCCTATGGAGGACCTGTGCCTTTGGAGGGCAGCCAGAGAGAGAGAGCACATGTGGCGAAGTTCTCTCTTAAAAGGCTTTTTTGCTGACCTGGAAGCTGGATGTGAATGACCCGGATGTGGCCTCCTGGATGCGCATGCTCAGTATACACAGTAGGACACGTGGAGCATGCAAGAAAAGGATGACTAGGTATCAGCCATGACTGGCCTCCTGGGGGAGGGGGGGTAGCTTGCTTTCTGTTGCCCCTGCGGGGGAATTTGGAGACATGATGTCTATTATCAGCAGAATTCAAATGGGTCAAATGGCTAGCTTCCCTGGCTAGGGAAACTTACACAATAGACAACAATAGGAAACACTTAAGCAACGATTTACAATGATTGAGACAACAATTTGCCCTTTAGACTTTGCTGCTAAAGTCTTTGTTGCTGTGTGCATGGAGAGCTGAAGTCTGTGCAAACTCGTGACTTCTACCAGGGTCCCTGGAAATTGGGCTTGTTTGCCTGGCCTGATATTCCAGTCCACAATAACATAACCAGATATAAAAATTACAAAAGGAAGAAGGAAAAAGGGGATTTTCACATAACACCTTAGCCCCTTTTCACAAGTTTAGAAGTGTGTAAGCTTGTACCCTTGGATTGAGAGCAGGTTAATATCCGCTGTTACGTCTCTTGAACAGCACCCAAACATATAAGTGGTACATGTGTATGTTCTGTCCAAGTGATCAAGAATCCTGCTTTTTTTTTTAGGATTCCTGCTTGTGCAAACACAGTCTGTGTTCATACAAGTTGATATCTCATTGGCTCTGGGCTTAGAGATCATAGATAGAGTTACTAGGGAAGATCCTATTTTTCACCTCCACGCAATCATTTTTATCCAACTTTTGAGCCCTGATACAGCCATGTCAGCAGGGTGTGTGCTGCATCTTGCAGCGGGGGACAGGGGGACAGGCTTTTGAAGGCCTCTTCAAAACAAGGGAACTTTTGTTCTCCTTCCTCAGGGCTGCATTGCAGCTGCATTAGTGCAGGAAAGTTGAATAGCATTAGGCCCTAAGACAACTGCACATTACAATAGGACTGTATATTGCTCCTTCTTGTATTTTTCATTCCTTGTTTGTTTTATGGTTTTGTTTTGTTTTTAATTTTATTTTATATGGGATCTCTTTTTAATATGTGGGTATAGGAGAATACTGCTGCATTGGTCTTCCCAGATAACAAGAGGTGGAATTTTTAGATCTCTAGTAAATGCCAATTAAGGACCCAATCCTGTCCAATTTTCCAGTTCCAGTGCAGCTGTGCCAATGGGGCATGCACTGCATCCTGTGGTGAGGAGGCAGTCCCAGAGGCCTCCTTAAGGTATGGGAACATTGCAGCTGCACCAGTGCTGGAAAATTGGATAGGATTGGGCCCTCTATTGCTATTCTTTGATCTTTAACAGTTAGCATGGATCACTCGTGGACAGATACAGGTTATTCAAGGGGAATTCTTCTACTACTGCTACTGTAACAGGATGTAAAAAGTTTTATTTTACAGAACCTTTTGATCACACATGTTGCATTTTGTACACATCATTTGTACATATCACTAGAATACATAAGATGCATTTTAAGCAGAATGTACTGTAAAATATGAGACCATAAGTATACTTATGAACAAGTGAGTCACTCTATTGCGAAGATCTGAACTTAAGCAAAATTTCCTCAGAGATGGAAACCCACTTGATATCTGCACTAATTGAAAGTAGCCAAAGAAACCTGATAAAGGTTCAGAAGCAGCAACTATTTTGTTTTAATATGAGACACAAGAATCAGGAAATTCTGAAATCTTTAATATGAGACACAAGAATCAGGAAATTCTGAAATCTGGGCCATTATACATGAAATAGAAAATGAAATACAAACCCTTAAGAACAGATTCTTACCCAGAAATGTTTACGCAGCATGAGCTTGGGTCACAAAATTAGTAAGAGCACAACCCCAATGTTGTGTTGGGCCAGCACAAGTCTCTTGCGCCAGCCCAGGAGTGTCACAAACATGCCATAAAGCATGTTAGTGACTACTCTGGAGCTGGTTGAGCCAGTGCACAATTGTATGCTGGTTCCCAGAGGCCAGATGCAGCCTCAAACTTGGTGCATTTGACCTGCCTGAGGGCAGCCAACAAGGGGGGTTGGAGAGAGTGGCAGGATTGTAGAACTGGGGTGTTTTTGGGTGGGGGGAAGGCAGGGGAGGAAGGGCTGGTGGTCGGACTGGGCCCGGGAGGGGGTGGGACCAGCCTGGGTGACTTAGGCTGGATTCTACCCCCCCCCCCCACTCCAGGCTGCTTGGATCTGTGCCAGCTCTTTTGCTGGCACAGATAGGGATGGCTGCTGCACATCCCTATCAGGGTAAGGGGAAATATATCCCCTTACTCTTAGTTACGAGGCAGCCACCTCTTACCCTGTGCTGGATATGGTGCAGGCCAGTAGGCCTGCCTGTTCCATCACAGGATAGGATAGCCCAGCACAGAGCACCATTCACAGTTTTATTTTCTGACCCATTTTCTGATTATTATAATCTTGACTGAAATATTAGCTTTGTTTCTAAAAAAAAAAAAAATCCTTCAGTGCTATGGCCTAAAAAATGCATTTTTTTAAATGCAGCATTTAGAAGTGTTGCAAGGTAGAAAGAAGGCAACTCAAGTAATCTCGGTACTCAGGAGTGAAAGTTTGCAGGCTTTATTTCATTACAAGCAATGGGCATCTCAAGGGACTCATGTCACAAAGCATTGAGAGCAATTTCCCAATATTAACTGGACCCTTTATAGCATTCTGGGTTCTTTGTTTGAAAATTCAGACTTCCCATTGGCTGAGGTTTGACATCATAGATGGGGCTGACGCTTAATAGGCTATAGATCACTTTAGAGACACCTGATAGGCTTGTTTCAGGTTACAGTTCCCATAAAAGGAAAAATTAAACATATTGAATTACAAAGTTTTGAAAAACCAGCAGGGAGTGCTATAATATCATTTTTATCCAGTATTGACCCAGTGTTGACCCTTCTTTACATCCATCAATCCAATTAGGAATGCCTTGAGAGGTCCTTTTATCAACATCATTAAAAGAGAGCAGTATAACACAAAGACAGGTGTGAAGGCTGACTTCATATTTTCTTGGCAGAACTTATTCATCCCTCATTAGGATGGCCTGGTACAAGTGGCCTATCTTATCTCTTCTGCGTTCCTTTTCCTTGTGTTAATCCAAACATTGAACACCTGTGAAGCCTTTCTGCAAAACTAAAGCTTCTTTGTCTTTTCTTAAGACTTTTCTAAAATCAAGCAACCCTTTTGGTTCCTTAAGAACTACTTCTATGGTTAATGTGTCTTAATTCTATATAACTATTGTGACCTTTTACTTTGGGTACGTACTTTGGTTTGGTATCGCTTTGTCTCCGTACGTATACTTTTGCTCCTAAAGCATTACAGTAAAAGCTACAGGGATACAGGCATTTAATTAGTGAGTGAATGTTTTTGCCAAGACATCTCTGTCTCTGCCAAGGTCATCTGCCCAAAACTGGTATTTGCTTATCTGAGTTACATTCCAGACTCTGAGGCCCAAGCATCTTTAGTCGACTAGCCTTGTTGCTTTTAATAAAATCAAGCAGCTCTTTACCATTCTGTGTGTTTCCATGCTTTAGTCAGACTTTTAAAATGATTCTTTCTTTGCTTATAATTACTGTGCTATCCAGTGACTTTACAGTCTAGAGTCAAGGGTCACGGTGCCTCAGAAGGACATATCAGATATTTTGGTTAATCAATCATTCTGCGTATGCTTTAAGGTTATTACATCAACATTTGAACATAAAAATATGTAATAGGCAAGAATGACATTTGTTAGGGTAACTATTGGCTCAGTGCTACTCAATACTAAGTGCTTTGATATTCTTAAATGTAATTGTAATTTGCTTTAATGCTTTAATATGCTGGCAGGAAGGAGGAAGTTATTTGAAGCCAAAGAAACGAAGAACCAATAAGTCACCGATCTAGAAAAAAGTAGAAGAGAAAGAAAAATAAAACAGGTACATATGTAAACCATGAAACTCATTCTGAGTTGTACAAGAGGAATTGTGCTATACAGTGATGCCTCGCAAGACGAATGCCTCGCGCAATGAAAAACTCGCAAGACGAAAGCGTTTTGCGATTTTTTTGGTGACTCACAAGACGGATTTTTCTATGGCTGTGCTTCGCAAGACGAATTCTGTCATGTTTAAAAAGTTGAAGTTTTGTGCTTGAAATTTTTGAAATCCTCAGTACAGTATGTATGCCTTTAAAGAGCACTTAATAAACACTTTGTAAACTCTGTTCTCATTAACTGCAAATCCAGCCAATTATACTCCTCATTTTTAAGAAAGTTGCCTGGATTGGGTCAATTTTATGCATCAAACAGACATTGGTATTAGCCCATAGAGAATCATCAGGCACATCTGTGTCCGGTTCCAGGCTTGCCCCACCATCTTGGGCCACCATCTCAGGGACTCCAGTTGAACCTTCACAACCCTGGTGATGATTAGAGGCTGATGTTGAGAAGGCTCTGGAAGGCTACTTGAGGGCTGCTCTGGGGTTGGAGCAAGCCCAGGGAATGAGCCGGTGAAGGAAGAGGATGAGTGAGGGAATCCTGTCCTCACTGCTGGACTGTGAGCCTTGTTGTTGGGCCAGCAGTCTTCAATGCATCAAGGGATATCCAACATAGAGGAGGAAGTATCAGATGTTGGAGATGTTGAAGAGCCCTCGCTATCACCTAGCCCATAGACTTTAAGTTAAGATTCAAGTTCATAAAATTCATAAAATGTATGGTGAAGAGGGTCCCCTGGAACCTAACCCCATTTTTCCTATAGGCTCAATGATTCAGTATCCACTAATTCAGTATCCATTAAGTTTCCAAGGAACCTGACCCTAGTAGCCTTTGTTATAAGGCTCTCAAAATTTCCCATAGTTTTCTTTCACTTTGATGATCTTGGGACTCATGTGCACTCAGATATAAAAATAGTCGTCTTATGTGTGCAGGAGTTCCCATTTGTTTAAATGGCATCAAAACAATCTGTGATTATCAAGGATGGTATATGATGTTGGGCTATCTCAGTTAAAATGAACATGAAGGCCACAGAAGCTCTGACTGCAGGGCTGAGGTGACTGTATATGTTTAGAATGCTAACTTAGGACCCAATCCTATCCAACTTTGCAGCACCAATGCTGCTGTATTGCATCCTCAAGGTAAGGGAATAAATGTTCCCTTACCTTGAGGAGGCCCCTGTGACTGGCCCTCCACCACAAGATGAAGTGCATGCCCTATTGGCATAGCTGTACCAGCACTGAAAAATTGGATAGGATTGGGCCCTTATTTCCTGCAGAAATAACCTCAGTGTAGTTACTATAGAGTAGACTTTTATTTGGGTAGTGCAGTATTTATTTTGCTTCAGATACATGGATGTGAAGAGACAGTGCAACCTGTATATTTGACCCCATGTGCTGTCCCTCTCATGTGACAGCTTATACACAGAAATGTTTTATTTGGTGTACCATAATTCATTTCTATGTAACCACACAGCAAATTATTTTCAATGGGCTATGTGTCTGTATAATATGTGGGCTATGTGTCTGTATTTTTTTTTTTAAGTCAATGAAAGGTTACATACCAACATTTGGTGTGATGTATCATTTTGTTATAGGATAAACTATGTTATTTCAAAATGGTAGGAATGGTAGATAGCCCTTGTTGGTTCAGCAAAACTTCTCGTCCTGATCTGAAACAGTTAAGATCTTGAACAGTCTTTCTTTCTTTCTTTCTTTCTTTCTTTCTTTCTTTCTTTCTTTCTTTCTTTCTTTCTTTCTTTCTGATCTGAAACAGTTAAGATCTTGAACAGTCTTTCTTTCTTTCTTTCTTTCTTTCTTTCTTTCTTTCTTTCTTTCTTTCTTTCTTTCTTTCTTTCTTTCTTTCAGCCAGAGTTAATTCCAAGTATATCTACATACATTCACACACTCCATATTTTTTTACAGATGGCTGGAAAAAGCATGCAGTGTATGTAAAAAAATGGTAAAACACTGTTTCAGTACAAAGGGTTCATTTTGGCTAACAACTTTGGGGTCACTCTTTGTTCCAAATTACTCAGTGTTGATGTATTGTTGCAGGGCAGAAAGAAGGCAACTCAAGAAATCTCGGTACTCAGGAGTGAAAGTTTGCAGGCTTTATTTCATTGCGAGCAATGGGCATCTGAAGGGACTCATGTCCAAAGCATTGAGAACAATTTCTCAATATTAACTTGACTTCTGGGTTCTTTGTTTGAAAATTTAGACTTCCCATTGGCTGAAGTTTGACATCATAGATGGGGCTGACACTTAATAGGCTATAGATAACTTTAGAGACACCTGATAGGCTTGTTTCAGGTTACAGTTCCCATAAAAGGTAAAATTAAACAATTAAACATATTGAATTACAAAGTTTTCAAAAATCAGTAGAGTGTGCTATAACATCATCTATCCAGTGTTGACCCATTGTTGTCCCTTTTTCACATCCATCAATTCAATTAAAAATTGTTTTAACAAGGTTTAGACTACCCTCATTAAAAGAGATGACACAATGCTCAAAGACAGGTGTGAAGACCAACATTTGGCAGATCTTCAGACCCGTTTCTTGGCAGGACTTCACGCCCATCTCGTTAGTGCGTCTTGATACAGTCCTCTTATCTTACCTTTCTTCTGTGTTAATCCAAACATTGAACACCTGTGAAGCCTCTCTGCAAAACTAAAGCTTCTTTGTCTTTTCTTTAGACTTTTCTAAAATCAATCAACCATTTTGGTTCCTTAAGAACTACTTCTATGGCTAATATGTCTTAATTCTATATAACTATTGTGACCTTTTACTTTGGGTACGTACTTCGGTTTGGTATCACTTGGTCTCCATATGTATACTTTTGCTCCTAAAGCATTACAATAAAAGCTACAGGGATACAGGCATTTAATTAGTGAGTGAATGTTTTTGCCAAGACTTCTCTGTCTGCCAAGGTCATCTGCCCAAAACTGGTATTTACTTATCTGAGTTACATTCCAGACTCTGAGGCCCAAGCATCTTTAGTCAGACTAGCCTTGTTGCTTTTAATAAAACCAAGCAGCTCTTTACCATTCTTTGTGTTTCCATGCTTTAGTCAGACTTTTAAAATGATTCTTTCTTTGCTTGTACTTATACTGTGATATCCAGTGACTTTACAGTCTAGGGTCAAGGGTCACCATGCTTCATCATGAGGTACACTTTCCATTTTGTATCTTGGGTTCCCATGTCATAATCTATCACAAAAAAGAGTTATTTATGTTCATGGGCAGAAGCTGCCAAAATTTAATTGACTTTAATTGTGCTGCTGTAATTAAGGATGGAATATTCCTCTAGTTAAACAATTATCTTTTGTTTTAAAAAGGGTTGCTATAGTGTATATCCAAACTTAGTATTTATTTAGTTTAAAACATTTTTACTTCACCTTTCCTAACCCAGAGGGAAGCTCAAGGTGGCCACAAAAAGCAAAAGTGAACAATAAGCAAAAACTGAAATTAAATAAAATGTAGTCACAAAATGTTTAAGAGCTGATACAGCATATGTAGCAGAAAACAGAAATACTGCACTAACATTATAAACTCTGAAGAAGATACAATAATATTAGTAAAATAAAAGCATATTAAATGTTTAATATCCCTCTAGTTACCTGAGCATAAATAATCCCATTGAACTAATTAATAATAACGTGAGGCAAGATGCTCATATGATTGAGGCTGCTATTCTTTCAAAAAAGTAAGCCACATTGAACATAATGGGACTTTAACATAAATATGCATCAAATTGGGTTGTAAATTTCTGATTTCTGGGTTGTAAATATGCATCAAATTGGGTTGTAAATTTCTGATTGTGTTTCAGTACAGAAGATTATTGCTCATATCCAACTCTCTGAAAAAAAATTAACATACATCATGGTGATTAAAAAAATACTTTTATGTCTATTTTTCATTTACAGAAAAAGAAAGTAATGGAATGCTAAGAATGGAAAATAAAGACGTGATACCATATTCTCAGAATACAAATCTCAAAGTTGGTATGCACACTGAAGCATATGTTGAGTACAAGCTTTATCTCCTTTTACTCATACCACAGGAATCAAAATAAATTTCAAATTTAAGTAGAAAACCTGAAATTTTGAAGTGTATGTTTGGTAGTTAATGAACATGGACTTTCACATTTTGGGTCTGATGTGTGAAAATTTTGTAGTCTATGTACTTAAGAAAAGGTATTCGGTGCTCTGAAATGTAGTCATTTTATTTAGAATTCAGAGTTACTTTGAATACAAACAAAAGCTTGTCCTGAATTAAGATATTCAATCAAACCAAGCACAGGATTATTGGTAAGATTAATATTTAATCCCACAGTTCACCAATTACAAATTTTGCCATTAGTAGTAAGGGATAAGCTCCTTTTTTCCAGGTCAAAATTTTACAACATCTAAGAGCCCAACCCTGTGCTCAGCAGAACGGCTTCGTGCCACCGAGCACGATCACAAGGCTCCCGCCCATGCAAGCCCAGCACCGGCTGGTGCTGGGCTAGTGCAGGGCGGTTGCCCAGCTTCCGCAGCTTAGTGGTCTCATGGACCACCGAGCCGTGGCACAGTAAGCGGGGACGGGCGGGGAGGAGGAGTTCCAGCGGAGAGAGGGCGAGGGGAGGTGTGACATGGAGGCGTGATGCGGGGAGGGGGGCAGGCTGGAGGCATGCCATGGGGAGGGAGGGAGGCGGGTCCCCGGAGCTCTGCTCCGCAGGATTCAAGGTGCTCGTAGAGGGCTCCACACCCTACACGAGTGCCTTTACCTTACCGCCGATGGTAAAGTGAGTAGCCCCATTGCAGGGCTGCTTACCTTACCTGGGGGAAGGGGACAAAAGTCCCGAGGTGCCTCCCAAGTAGCCCAGGGTGCGCAGGATCTGACAGCAGCCGTTCTCTGTGCGGCCAATCCTGGGCACCCTGGGCAGCTCAGGATTGGGCTGCAATTTGCCTAACAAGACAGTTTCAGGATTTAAAGGGACTTGAACTACAATAATGTCCCTAATGTCCCAGGCGCATTCTGTTCCGTAACTTGCAAAATTTGGGAATTTCCCACATGTGCAAAACAAGATCCCCTCCTCTGTTTAGGGTCCAATCCTATCCAACTTTCCAATGCCAACGCAAGTGTAATATAGCCCTAAGCTAAGCAAATGTTACCTTGAGGAGGTCTCCTTGACTACCTCACCTCAGTTGGAGGATGTAGTGCCCACCCTGTTGGCATGGCTGCATCAGCACTGGAAAGATGGATAGAATTGGGCCCTCATTTTCCATCACAGTTTGATTATCAGTGTGATTTATTCAATACCAGCAAGCCATTATCTTGAATGATATCTTCCAAACATTTGAAGATGTGGAAGAAATAAATCTCTTCAACCAGATATTGACGAATCTCCTGTTTTATAGTGAGATTCAAGTCCTTTTCCCATGTATCCTTTTAGTCTTCTATCACATGGATATTAGTTGCTTATACATGTAAGACATCATCCCCTTAATAAAAGCTGCTTGGTGTCTTGATACTTGGGCCAAGATGTTATCATATAAAAGTTGATGTACCTGAATACCACAGGTTTACTTCAAATCTTACTCTGCTCTCTATATCTTGCCAGTGTCCCAATTTAATTGACTTCCAAGTCTGAAAGATTGAGGGAAAGAGCCTCTGGCGCAAAGTAGATGCAGGGGGTCAAGAGCTAAATTTACTAATTAGCAAATAGCTATTTTTCCCCCCAATTAATCCATGTTTACTGGCTTAGCTTAGCAGAGCACTAAGTTTTGCAGGGAGCCTCCCTGCAGCTTGCAAGTGGCTCCTCCCCCTCCCCTCCCCTCCCCTTTGGAGCCATGTGGGTGGGGGGAAATGGAGGTATAGATACTAAACCCAGGGTTTTAATATTAAACCCTGTGGGCTGTCACTGTTACATTGCCAAAGAATATATTCTAATCTAATGAATTGCTGTTGCTATAGTGACATAGCTTGACTGTGTACCCCACCAAGACTCTCAAGATGTCTCATTGGCTGTTTTTATAACTTGATGGAATCGGAACATGTCATAGTATAGCAGCAGGACCACAGACCTAAGTGCTCTGATTCTGGGGGGTGCGCGGAGGAGCAAACTGTAAGCAAGACCAGCCCTGGGTACTTCTGTCATTGAGTTCGCTGTAGCTTTTTCCCAGAAAAGTGTGCATAGACATGGTTCAGTGCACAGGGGGTTGCCAATGGCCCAATTCAATCCTTTTCTTGCTCTCCACTTAGTTCTTAGCTCCCCCTTCCCCAGGTCCCAACCAGATTCATAGAGCACAAGAGGCGAACTACAACTTTTACTCACCAAGAACAGAAAGGAGGCTTTTGACCCAATCCTGTGCATGTCTACTTAGAAGTCAGTCCCATTGTGTTCAATGGGGCTTACTCCCAAGAAAGTGTGTATAGGTGTGCATTCACACATCATTACCCCAGTAAGTCAGTACAGGGGGAGGGGAAGGAACAGAGTGGAGATCGGGGCAGGAAGGAGGGTGGTGTCAGTGGCACTGGCACCACCTATATCCTATCTCTCTCCTCAGCCTTGAACCACCTTCCCAGGTCCACTTGGACTTGTGACAGCTGTATAGCTGGGTCCAAGGAGACCCATTCAGGCAGCAAGAGCTTACCCCCAGGAAAGGGAACAAATGTTGCATTAACCAGAAGAGACCACCCAGGCCTGAAATTCCCTCATGGGATACAGCACACAGCTCTGGCTGCATCACCACAGGGAGTTATATAGGATTGTCAGTCTGGCAGTTCAGATCTAGGTATTCGCCATGCAGCTTGAATTGTGATGTTTGACATGTAATGAAATTAGAGCCTTGAAATATGATCAGTTGCTAGACAATTAATTCATCAAAACTTATAGAACTGCTTATGTATTGAAATATGCAGGTCTCTGTCTAGTCCTACATAGGGTGAATCCATATAGAAAATACTTTTTCTCTCCTGTTTTGCAATGCTTGCACAGGGACTGCACTCAGTCTTATGGGAAATGGGATGCCTGTGCCTGCCTCTCAAATGATAAAGCATCAAGAAATTAAGGATTTCTTGATAAAATGGAAACTTGGGGTCTCCACAGCTGCCATCCAGTTGTGGGTTACTATGTTCCATTAGAGGAAGTTAACCAGGAATACAATCTTCACTAGTCTGTGAAAAAAGATGTTTGGTATTAGCTTTAATTCAGAATCCAAATGCACAGGTTTGGGGGAGGAGAGGTAAACCATTGTAGTCTGACAACACTTGATTTTTTATTAAGCCTCAGAGACACTGGAGGGCACGTGTTGCCATATGTCCACATATACACCTTGTTTTGCCCTATCGATTAAACTTCAGCTGATTGAATTTTGGCTTTATAGGACTAATGAGATAGTCTGCCTCTGAGGTATTTTCAGCTAAGAAGAGGAACTATAAACTTCAGAGTCTACAGTTTTGTTGGTTTTTTTAAAAAGTAAGTCAATGCACGATAATCATTGAAACTGTGTGGCTCATTACTTGCGGGCACCTCTCCAAACTGTGTCAAATAGAATGCATTTGTCTCCATTAATCTAACACTGCATACTGAGAGGTATCAAAACACAATCTAAAAAAATTTCTAAGATTATTCTGGATTTCAGGTACTTACTAATAGCACTCACACAATTATTAACCAGAGCAAAATTATTTCTTCATATTTTTCTCTTGAACATTAGCAGCAAAGTGTGGCTTTCTGCATCTTCTGTCTCTCTTTTTGACAAGACAACCTTGTTCTCTCATTCACAATATTTCTAAGAACCCCAGCATGACAAAGACAGCTATCATGCATCTGCCATAAAATCTGCAAAAAGAAAGGACTGGGAAATGATTTTGCTATCCTTGCTCTAATATTCTGGCCCCCATTTGACACCCCCCCAAGTCACTGTCATGGCCAATTGTGTTGATCTTTTCTATGTGCAGCCATAACAATGACGTGCGGGTTCACTTTTCAAGACTACAACTTACCATGTCCTGAAAACCTTATAGAAACTAGGATGGGGAATCGATTTAGTAGGAGATTGCTCAGTTTCACTAGAGAGAATGACATGACCCAACACCATAAAGCATTTTGCCACAGTATTAGTTTGAGCATTGCTGGTGGGAAGGCTGGAGCCTACCTGCTAGTGCTGAGCTCATAGGGACACTCACTGGAGCAGATAAAACTTGTGTAGAGGCAGGGGAGGGAGAGAAATTGGGCAGGGGAAGGTGGTAACAGGGCAGGGTGGGCAGATCAGGTTCTGGAGGGGGGCAGGATCAGCAGTGCTGGCATGCGCCATATCCTATCCCCTTTTCAGGCCTGATCCACTGACATGAGTTAACTTGGTCATGCAGCAACAAAATCACTGGCACAGGTTTGAATTGACCTGAAAATTCCCCATGGGAAGCATTAGAAGCCACTGCATCATTGCATAGTAATTTAGATAGGATTGGGCTGTTAGCCTCTCTGTTCATTATGCCCTTGGGTAGGCAACTTGGCTACTGAAACATTAAAGGAGTGGGAGCCAACACTAGACAAGCAAGCCAAACAGATTCCCCTTTATCAGTGGCGTAGCTAGCAGGGGGCGGGGCAGTCCACCCCTGGTACCACCTTTGTGTAACACCACAAATGCCCCAACATCGCTAACATCGTGAAGGCTATGAGTAACCCCATCATGCCATATACTGTTGGATGTGGGATGTCCAGCAGAATGCAGTGCAAAAAACCGGATTGAAATATCTCCTTTCCATCAAAAGTTATGGCCAAAGCAAAAGTAAGCCACATGGTCCCGTTTACCTGCGAGTAAGCAAATGTGCCTTGGCTCCTGATCAAGTCAGGCAAAGCGGAATGCAAGGCTAGCTGCATGGTCCCCATCTAATGAAAGTGGAGCTCAAGAAATGCTCCAGAAGGTAGCGCCCCCCCCCCCCCCCAAGAATAAACCAGAGGCTTGAGCTGGTAAGGTGGGCACTGGGGAGGGCTGAAAATTTCACTGATTTTTTTTTGTGGGGGTGTTATTGCAGGCAGGCTACAGGGAAAATTCACTTGGTGAAACAGGGCTGTCTTCCCATTATTTATCTGTTTTTCTTTAATTTAATTATTTACAATTATTTTATTTTGCTTGATGATGTCACTTCCAGCCATGACATCACTTCTGGTGGTTCCTGGACAGATTATCATTCTAAAAAGTGGATCCCAGTGTTAAAAGTTTGAAAACCACTGCCTTAACTCAAATCAGGCCAATGAGACATCCGGGGGGGGGGGGGAACACCCTAGTGACCAAAATTCATGAAATCATGGCTTTTAGGAATAATACCATTATGTCATATACCATTTGATGCAGAATTTCATCCATTGCTTGTGGGGAAATATTCACTGCATTTATTTTTCTGGCCATTATTATTCATTCCATGTCATAACTATTACTATCTGTCTCACCTACCTCACAGGGTTGTTGTGAGGACAAAATAAGGGGAGGAACCATGTACACCACCCGAAGCTGCTTAGAGGAAGGGTGGTATAAAAAGTGAATTAATTAAACAATATAATTAATTATTATATTATGTCTAATACATATAATTATAATTATAATAATTATATTATAATTATTATATAATTATTATTATATTATAATAATTAATTAAGTCATATGGGGTGACAAAAATTTATGGGCCCCGGGTGTCAAATGACCTAGCTACGCCTCTGCCTTTCATATCTAATAAATTCCTAAGACTACAGGATTCTTAAGATTATTTGCTGGTAGAAAAGCAGGTAACCAGTCCAATCTTACCCAAGAAGCCAAAATGTCTACAAGCCATCTTGATTTCCAGAGCATGATTTAACTACATTTGGCTTATTGAGGGCCCAGTCCTATCCAATTTTCCAGTACTGGTGCAGCTGTGCCAATGGGATGTTCACTGCATCCTGTAGTGGGAAGGCAGTCACAAAGGCCTTCTCAAGGTATGGGAACATTTGTTCCCTTACCTTGGGGCTGCATTGCAGCTGGAAAGTTGGATAGGCCCTGATAGCCTTTAGTGATAGGCCCGTTTTTTTAAAGATATAGAAGCATTCAGTGTAGCAATATTTCTACTGCAGATCTAAGTAGGTTCAAGGGTTAATTGAGGGATCAAATTATAATTTTGAGAAAATGTAGAAAATTATTTTATACCTTAGTGTAGAACATCTTGCTTGCAAGTCTGAAAATATTGGTGACTGCTGTCATAGGATGATCACAAACATTCCAACTGTTGATGGAAAAAGGAGGAATACTGAAAATCTGTGCAGGTGAGGTCAACGAAACTATCTGAACAAAACCATGACAAAAATTCACACAAAAACTAGGAACAAGAGCGGCTGTATACCATTGTAAGGAAGAAGACTGAAGGTCAAAAAGTTGAATGAATGGGAGGTCAAGAAGGTAAAGGCACCTATGTTTACTTTCTCTATCTCTGTTGACCAAAATATAATACCCTTTCAACAGATTGTTAAAAGAAGTTGACTGCAAAGTTTGAACACTCTTTTTATTTCCCCAGGGTGATCATGACTTCTTTCTTCGGGCTTAATCATTGTACTCCGTTCCTCTCTCCCAAATGGGCTTCTACTTCCAAGTATATATCACTTTACTAGAAATGAGCTGACATTAGAAATATACATCATTAATTTTTAAGACCAGCAAGCTCTAGGAGAAAACATTCAACCAGCAGTTTGGGGTGACATATTAGCATGATTGCATCTGTGTCCTGGTGTCTCTGAAGAATCAGTGCCTTTTTAAGACACCAAAGTATTCATTTAGTGAGCAGCTCCAAATGTTGCCCAGGGGAAAACCAAAGTGAAGCCCATCTCATTTAGAGCCACTGTAAATGCTTAATGCTGCATATTGGGGAAGCAAATTCTTGCCACAACAGTACAACTTCCTTTTTAATCATGCGTTATAGGCTTCTCCCCCACTCCAGCAAAGTTATTTGGGGGGAAAAATAAACAATCCTCATCAATCATCATTTCTTATTGCATAAAGAGAGGATGAAATATTTATGTAATAGCTATTTTTAAATTATTAATATTGTTTATTTTCTTAATTTAAAAGGTTCTGCCAGCTTGGTGGCTGGGAGAACGCAGTGAAGCCAGGCGCTGTAGTGTAGTGCACAGGATTTGAGAGCTAAGTTGAACACGCTTATGTTTTGCAGGATTCTGTTTGGGAGTTAAAGGCTGGCAATCACTAGGTAATACTACCAATTTGTATCTATTGATATTCTGCATTGTATACAATCTAGAATTAATCTCAAGGTTTGCTGATACAAAGACTTCCGTGATTCTCTTTTACTTTGGCTTTCCTTGCAAGGGGCCTGTGTACTTTGATTAGCAATGGAGACAGAAGCAGGACTGCTTACTGTCGTATTTTCTAAAAGTTGGGGAACAACCATTGTTATCTCTTCTTCATTCCAGAAGCCCTGGGTGCAACCTGAGATCTGTGTCAAGTACCTAGAAAGGATAATCAACATGAAACCCAAATAACTACCCCATTACTCCACCTTAACACTGCTAGTCACTGCAGAGTTTTGGGACTATTTCTCCATTCCTAACTCCCCTCTCCCTTTTTTGCTTCGCTTCACAGGCAGCCTGGTGAAGAGCTCTGGAGAACTTGAAAGCTTGGTGCATATGATGTTGTTTCATTTTGGTTGGTCTTAATAAAGGTATTACTAGACTGTGGCTTTTTTATTCAGGTAGTTATTTAGATTGTTATGTACAAGCAGGGTCTTGTCATTAATTTTATGCCTATATGGCCTATTTTGTAGGCATGCAAGAAATAATAATAATTAATTGGTAGCAGTGGTACTGCCAGTGGTTGAAGTAGTAATGGTTGTCTAAATTAAGGAAGGGGCTGGTAGCTGGGGGGTGGAGAAGAGCTTCTCATACATAGCATTTTTTCCATACAGATTGATAGGCTATGGAAGGATTTATGTACACATATAGGCTCCCCCCCCCAATTAAAGTTGGTATTAGAGAGCAATGGGGTTTACTTTTCTGTATTATTGATTTTTAGAATCCATTCCGTCTTGGACAGTGATGAGTCAGACAGAATGGACTGCCAGCTGAAATGTTTTTACTTCTTGGAATAGCTTAGAGACTTTTGATGTAAACTCACTAGAGCAGCGGTTCCCAAAGTGGTGAGTCATGACCTACCACAGGAATTGTAAGCAGAGCATTCTCCCTTAAGGGGAGTGACCCTGCTCCGATAGCAGCAACGGTACTGTAGCCGTCGCAGCTCCATCACTACCAAGGGGCTTGTTTTGTACTTGAGGGGCAGAGCTCAGGCTCCTGGAGGCTCACAGTCCCCTCTTATGACCTCTGTGGCTGTGTAAACAATCCTTACCTCTTTCATGTGAAAACTGGATATAACTGCTAATCAGAGGTAAGGGCTGATTACACAGTGTCATGAACATGTACAGTTTAGGCCTAGTAGCATTGCAAAGCCTGAACCAAAGTAACCCGGTAACAGAATAACAGAGAAGTGGCTTGCAGTCCTAGCTACAAGGAATTTACAACTCCATGGAAGGTGATGATGTAGCACCTCAGCAGACAGAGAAGCGCCCATGAGTCTCCAGTGGGGAGGGGGAGAACTAGGAGTACCAGCATCCAGTGCCACTTCAAGAAGATTCTGTCCCCAAGAGTTCTGATTGGGCAGTTTGAAATGAATACAGTCACCCCATCCTGCTGGCATGAGAAGTATAAGAACAGAGCCCAGGGGGGTGTCTGGGTCCTTTGTCTTTGTCTCTCTTGGTGGGAAAGGTGGTGGGTGCAACATCCTGCCCTGCCAGGGCCATGTGGCCTCATAGGTAACTGGGAGCTGAAGATCTACAAAAGAAGCTGACCCAGGTGAGAGTTAGGGAATAATAGAGATAGCCAGTTAGCTTTGTTATTTTATGCTGATATGTTTCCTAGAAGTTTTTATGCCTCTAACATTTGCTGCCTTTTGTAACTTTATGTAACCCTATGTACTTAATAAAGTAAAAATCCTTTTACTAAGTTGTTTCATTGTCTGTTGGGGACAAAGGTTCAGAATCCTGCCTAGCCATTCAGCAAGCTACCAAATACTCATTGAGGACTAGTAACTTGAGGGCTGAGACTTTAAGTAAAGAAAGGGCTCAGTGCCTACAAGGGATATACGAGGGTCGCCCAGAAAGTAATGCACCACATTTTTTTCTCAGCCTACAGTAATGGTACGAATGCGAAACTTTAGATATACATTATTTGAATTTTCAGGAGTGCGCACACAAATTTTTGGTTTCTTCAGACAGATAGCGTAGCTGCAGCAGTGTTTCGAAATGGCATCTGTAAGTGATGTACATTACAAGCAGCGTGTCGTCATTGAATTTCTCACTGCGGAGAAAGAAACTGTTGGGAACATTCACAAACGTTTGTGTACAGTTTATGGAGAATCTGCAGTCGACAGAAGTACGGTTAGTCACTGGGCACAGAGGGTGAGGCCATTAGAAGGCGGTTCGGCAGAGCTCCAAGATTTGCAGCGTTCGGGGCGGCCATCCACGGCTGTCACACCTGACAAGACGCAGCTTGCTGATGTGCTCATTTGCGAGGACCGACGCATAACGACTAGGCAGTTGGCGCTGAAGCTGTCAATCAGCAAAGGAAGTGTGGATGCAATCATCCGTGCTCTTGATTACTCAAAAGTGTGTGCACGATGGGTTCCGCGCTGTCTTACGGTGGACCACAAATCTCTCAGAAAAAACATTTCTTTTGAGTTGCTGAAACGTTTTGAAGATGAGGGGGAAGCGTTCTTGTCCAGGATTGTGACAGGTGATGAAACCTGGGTTCACCATTTTGAGCCCGAAACAAAACGACAGTCGATGGAATGGCATCATCCTCAATCTCCACAGAAGAAAAAATTCAAAGCAACTGCTTCCGCCGGTAAGGTCATGATCACTGTGTTTTGGGACTGTGAGGGCGTCATACTCATTGATGTGATGCCAAGAGGCAGCACCATTAATTCTGAAGCTTATGTGAAGACATTAACCAAACTCAAGAAGCGCTTCCAGCGACTTCGGCGCCATAACAACCCAGGTGAATGTTTGATTCAGCATGATAACGCTCGGCCTCACACAAGTTTGAGAACTTCGGAACACATCACTAAACAGGTTGAACTGTGTTACCCCATCCACCCTACAGCCCTGACCTAGCTCCCTCAGACTTCCACTTGTTTGGGCCATTAAAGGATGCCATTCGCGGAAGACATTTTGAGGATGACGAAGAGGTGATTCGCACAGTGCAGAAATGGCTTTGTGACCAGAACAAGGAGTGGTACCGACAGGGCATACATGCCCTTGTGTCTTGCTGGAGGAAGGCCATAGAACCGGACGGAGATTACGTGGAAAAATAGGGAGTGTAGAAGAAACATCATTCTTTCTTGTGTGTAAGTTTCATTGTGTTCAATAAATAATTGTTGAAGAAAAAAAATGTGGTGCATTACTTTCTGGGCGACCCTCGTAGTTAAGCCTAGAGGGTCTCAGTGTCCCTGGACTGAGACACTGGCACATACAGGGTGGTGGCTGTACTACCGAACAGGGGTTCTTGAGGGCTCTGGGTTCGAGAACCAAGAACTCCAAGCACCCCAAAACCCTGGGAATGTACGACAAGTTTACGACACATAGCCATAGAGGACATCAGCTGCAAGCCTCCAGGAGCTGCAAGAGGCCAGCTCTGCCCCTCAGGTACAAAACAAGCCCTTTGGTAGTGACTGAGCTGCGATCTCTCCGGCGTTGCCCGCCCCCCCACCCACGCAAACACTAACCAGGTTTCCAACTCCCCTGTAGTGGTTTAGGAACCACTGCACTAGAGAGACATTTGACAGTCTCCTGTTTAGGTTCTTTTTATCTGGGATGCTTTAATCATGAAACTACATCATGAGTGGGGTTAAAACCAATGACTTATGAACTGGGCTGTGGAACAGCCGGGCTCATTATGCAGGTGGCTTGGTGACTTTCACACAGAGGCCTTCATGAGCACAAATCTGATCAGTGCTTCTTTGTTTCACAAAATGCCATCTGTTTTACCTCCCTCTAAACCCCCTATGTAATGTACACAGGGGAACGAGCTATCAAAAGGAATTAATGCAGTCAGCTTTCTGTGAAAGTGAATGAATTTAGGGTCAGCATGCATTTGCATAGAATATAAAGAACTAATTTTATTACCCAAGATAGCCATGTCAATGAGCCACTACAGTCTCAAAAGAAGGCGCAACTCTTTTTTAAGCAGGCAGGTGCTTTAAAAAAAAAGGGTTTGATACACACCTAGCATTCCCAGGTGTCTTTTTTACACCTGTGTGGCAATGAAAGAAAATACTGTGAAAGCACCTTCTGCTGCAGTGCCATTCCAATGCCTTCACCCACCTCCATCACTATATCAAACAGGATTTTAATTTTGCATCCAAGGAGTTGGAAGAAGAGAAAGGCAAGATCAGTGGAGTAGCTGGACAGATGGTGCAGCACTTACCTAGTCTTTCCATGACAACAACTTTTAAAAAAATGGAAGCTTCTGGATTGTTACCAAGCCCCTCTTTCATGGTTGTGCCAATGAGTGGGAAAGACAATGTATATGTCTTTCTTATATACATTTGAACTGGTGTAATAGCACCAAATTTTCTTTGGGGGGTTGGGGGACAACGACATGTGTTACCAGCAGTGCTTTTTTTAAAACAAAAAAACAAAAACCTGCAATTTGTGCACACTGGGAGAACAATTGTGTGCAGGGTTCCAGTGTAATGGCCAATGGCACAACTGTGTAATTTGGCAATGAAAGAGGTGAAGGTGCACAAAGTTTTACTAAAGTGCTAAAAAAAATGTAGTTCAAACTTGGCCTCTCTCTCTCTCTCTCTCTCTCTCTCTCTCACACACACACACACACACACACACACAAATTCTATAGCTAGCTTTCACACAGTGGTGGAGCATTGACTAAAGCAATTCATCTCACAAATTGTGGCGTCCAACTTGAAGCTTGCCCCTATTTCTTGAAGTCCTTGGTTTCTAGGAGTTAATTGTAGCTTGGTATGTTTTTAGTAAATGAACTATTAGTTAGCTCTTTTAAGCTATTTTTCTGTTATGTATGAAAGTGTTCAATGTTTTTTGTAATTGTATGCCAATAAAAGTACTGAAACTGACTAAAGCAATTAGAAGGAGGTGAGTATTTCTTAGAAAGACAAGGGGCAGAGCAAAATGGAGGAAACGGGGGGGGGGAGAAGAGACTTAAGGAGATTAGGTGAGCTTTCCAGAGGAGCCCAGGAGCAGGAAGTAGGGTTTAGGGCTCAGAAGAGCGGGGGGCGGCAGCGGCTACTCTCGCACCTGAGCAACTCCCATTTCTTCTGCTTTTAAAAAAAAAGTGCAGAAGACAAGCTCGTATTCTGCCCAGGGGTGTGACTGTATCGCTGCGAGAGGACATCCTGCGCCTCCCCTTTGAGTTCCTGGTGCCGCCCTAAAGAGCCGCGCTTCACAGTTTGAATAACACTGGTTTAGGGATTCAGGGAAGGAAGGAGAAAGGGCAAACAAGTGGGGCGATTAGGGGGAAAGAAGGGAAAGGGGATCTGATAAAATGCTGCAGTTGGAAATGACTATCTGTAGTCTCTAAACCAGGGGTGTCCAAACTTCAGGAGGGCCACCTCATCTCTCTAACATTGTGTCGGGGGCTGGGGGAAAAAAGAAGTAATTTAAATTTCAAATTTGAATAAATTTACATAAATGAATATATTAGAGATGGAACTTATGTGAATGAATGAAGGTCTTGCAATAGCTCAAGGCCTATGAAAGAAAGCAAGGCCAGCCTTTCCTTTGCTGCTGCTGCTCCATCACAGATCTGAAACAGGAAGCAGTGAAGGGAGCCCTCATCCCACAACTCATGCGAGAGGTCAAACAGTTGGCCTTCACGTTGTGAGCAGTTGCATCAGGCCAGCAAGTCTCCAGAGGGCCAGAGGCTCACTGGAGACTGGGGGCTCCTGGAGGGCCAGATTGGGAGTCCTCAAGGGCTGCAAGTGGCCCCAGGTCCATGGTTTGGGCACTCCTGCTCTAAACCAAAAGCTACAGGCAAGGGGTGACCCTAGAAATAGATGGACAAAACCATCTCAGACCAGAGTATCTAGGTGCAAGATTGGCTCTAGGTTCACCCTGCAGTGAACCTCCTTCTTCAAGATGAATGTAGCACCATCCAGGATAGACTGACAATCTACAACCTGAGTCACAGATCTTCTAATAGCACATGTCTTGTGTGGATTTAGTTTCATTCTTTCTCATCTAGCCCCATACTGATTCCATGCACAGTTCAGAAACTCCGTAGCCCTCCCTAACATCAGATGCAATGGAGGTACAAAGCAAGGTGTCCCCAGCACACTAGTGACTACCCCAAACTCCCTGATAAGCTCCCTCAGCAGTTCAATGATAAACAACATGAGGGACAACATTAAACCCTGCAGAATGCCAATGGCCATGGTATTGAACCAAAGTCCCCTAATACAACTTATGAAATCTACCCTCCATAAAGGATTGGAACCACTGCAACACAGTGCCCTGAAGCCCTATCCTGGTCAAGTATTCCAGAAGTATATTGAAGCCCTATCCTGGTCAAGTATTCCAGAAGTATGTTGATGGTTTCAAAAGTCACTGAAATATCTGGCAGAACAATGGAGATGCATTTATCCCTCTAGATCAGGGGTGGGCAAATTTTCAACTTAAGGTCTCTTGGGCCTAATTGTATAGAAGAGGGAATTTCAGCAGGTGCAGCTTGTCATCTCACAGATGACAAGCTGCACCTGCTGAACTTCTCTCTCCTACACAATTGTTAAAGTCCCTAAAGTTGAAAGTTTGCCCACCCCTGCTCTAGATCCTGGTGTAGGTCATCAACTAGTATGACCAAAGCCATTTTTGTCCCAAACCCTGGCCAAAATCCAGACTGAAATGTGTTAATGGCACAATCCTAACCAACTTTTGGTCCACTGAGGTAAGGGCAGTGCAACTCTGAGGTAAGGGGGAAAAAACATTGCCTTACCTTGAGGCGGCCTCTGTGACAGCACCCCACCTGCAGGATGCAGCACATGCCCCACTGGCACAGCTATGCCAATGCTGGAAAGTTGGTTTCATGCCTAGGTCTCTGAGATGGGACCAGATGGGACCGATTGCACCCTAAGCTAATCGGTTTCATCCAGGAATCCCTGTAGTTGGGTTATGAAGACTTGTGAGAACATCAGATTTGAGACTGGAAGGTAATCATCCATGAAGTGTCTTTCAAATTAGTTACAGTATGCCACCAAGATGTTCTCTTCCCCCCTGCAGACCCTGATGTAAAAGTTCATGCACCACCTAGAACAGTTTCACTGAGCCACTCTCTGTGGACACAATGGTGGCAGAGAAGAATACCTTTACTGCCATCGGGCCCAATCCTATCCAATTTTCCAATGCCAGTGTAGCTGTGCCAATGGAGCATGCACTGCATCTTGTGGTGGGGCAGCAGTCAAAGAGGTATGGGTATGTGGTATGTGGGGTATGTGGTGGGGCAGCCTCCTTAAGGTATGGGAACATTTGTTACCTTACCTTGAGGCTACATTGCGGCTGCACAGGTACTGGAAAATTAGATAGGACTGGGCCCTTCATTGTTACAGATTTGTCTTCCCCCACGCTCATTCAAAACATCTGCCCAGATTTTATATTTCCAAAAGGATGCTAGTAAGGCAGGGAGTTGATTTAGCTCTATGAATAGGCAGAGGATGCTCAGGTGTGATCATATCTAAGGCATTCTCTTTTTCCCCATTCTGCAGGTTCACCAGTATCACAGCAGAACCACTAATCCTAGCATCAGAAAAATCCCCAGAGCCATCAGGAATCCATTCAAATCCATAAACTTCCAGTTCTAATAGTTCTGTACCCCTGTGGAGGAAAGCAGTTTGGATAAATCTAAATCTTGCCAAATCGTGATGAGAGGAGTGATTAATCTCCTCGAGAACTGGATCACCTTCAGCCTGCCCTGCAGTAAGTACCACATCCACTGTGCATCCAGCACAGCGAAGAAACTGACTAAGAAATGGAGAAGATATTGACTAAAAAAGGCTCATGGTTGCTGTGCCAATCATGAAGTCTTGATCTGGTCCCATCTCAGAGACCTAGGCATGAACATTACACTCTCCCAGCACTACTAGCCACAGTTAAGACATTACAAAATATTCATTCATTTAATGAATAATGCTTGGTGGACGGAGGACTGATTTAAAAAAGATGCTGACCTCATTGAAATATGAGAGAAAATAAGCATGATTAGTAAGTATGTCAGTTTTCCCATCCAGCTTTAGCAGTCCTTGTGCCAGAAAAGTCAACTCTTGAAAAGAAAAATGATTCAAAGTTTGGAGTTAGTAATTAGTTCGTTGAGTTGTTGGGGTCTCTATTGTAATGGCCAAAAGCAATATCAGTAGATTTAGAGGAAAAATGGTACTTGGCCAAGAGCAAAAAGGGGCCAAGACACCAAATTATTGCTTAAAGGTCAGATAGTAATGAATACTACCAACATTAGTAAGCATTAATATTTTCTCATTGGGAAATCTCTTTCCATTTGCCTGGCCCAATCAACCTTCTTAAACCAATGCAAGCTTGTTTTACTCTAGGAAGTCTGTTTCAAAAGCTAAAGAAGTCCCTATAAAGCTGGCTGAACTGTTTTTTAATGCTGATATTTTTATTGATGTAAAAAAGCTGTTGAAAGGGTTTTTGACGTCCTTGCAGATAAGTCCTACATAACGTTCCCAGATATTGAATTATGTTGCTTCTCTTTGACCCCAGAAGTCTTTCCTTATGCTTTATAAACTGAACTGAGACATCATACAGCTATGGTTTCTCCCAATCATTCTCCCATAGAACTTTTTTCTGACCCTGCCCAAGTTGGGTCAGCTGTAAAGATGGTTGGGGAATGGGGGAATGGGGAATGGATTGCGAGATGGGGGAATGGGGGAGATGAATGGATGGGGAGAGAGGCATTACAAATGTCTCACCCCCAAATTCCATGATAAAGTTAAAAGTACAGAGAAAATATCCAGATTGCAAACTGGCAACATAAATCAGTTAGTGGGCAAATATTTTTCGCATTCTGCTTATTATTATTACTACTAATAATAAAAGATCACTTTTTAATGAAGTAGTGTATGTGTTTCAGAAGAATTTGTACTGTGTGTGGTGTTGATTCAAACCTTTGGGTCCTCAGCTCTGGGCAAACACCACACACAGGGTCATCCAGGTAAATCTGAGGAGGCCCTTCACCCTTAGATCAGTACAGAGATTCTCAAGAATGGTGCAGGATGTGGGGAGCAACTTAAACGAGGTAAGAATTAGACTACTATTTTAAACCAACTTAGCAGGACTGGGCAACAGAAACAGGTAGGAAGTCAATAGTTATTCCTTGTTTGAAAGCACTTTTGAAAGTGGTTCTCCCATCACCATTTTGAGCAGATACTAATGTGCAAAAGGACTGTCACATTAGCAACTGACTCATACATGTCTGTGTGGGGGCCTAGAGATTTAATTAAATTCCACTTTCTTCTACAGAAAGCAGACTTCCCCCAAAGAATCCTAAAAATTGATGAGAGCCAATGGTTTAAAGCTGTTACATGGTCTTAGATAAGAATAGTGCATGCTTACTTTTTTCTTCATTTTGTATGTGTGTGTGTGGGGGGGGGAGGCTCCTGCTGTATAACAGAGAGTTGTTACAGCTATTACATTTGTGTGCTTTTCACACTTTGGAGTGTGTGCAGAGTGTTTGAAGGATGGGATGGAGGATATTTAGGAGACTTAACTTTGAGACATGAGCCTCTTGGTCTGGTAAGCCCTCACTTATTAATGGGTATGGGGTTTCAGATCCAGTTGCAGAAATAGTACTGAAGCATGTGGAGTCCTGAAGCACAGTATTTGTAAAAGTTCTTCAAGTAGACAAGCATTAGGGCAGTCCAATCCTGTGCTGCAGGATTGCCGCTGGATCCTATCCCCCCTCCTGAGCCAAGCCACCTCAAACAGGTCTCCTTGGTTCTGCACCAGCTAAAGCAGTGATTTTCAAAGTGGGCGCTAGCGCCTCCCAGGGGGCGTTGGAAAGATCCAAGGGGGCGTTGAAAGTAAAATGGGCGTTAGGGGGGCGATGGGGACAAAGTGGGCGATAGGGGGGCAGTGACAGGTCAGGCCAGGTGAAAAACGCTGGGCACCACCAAAAAAAAGGGGTTCCAGGCAGCCAGCGTTTGAATTTGGCGCGCTTTGTCCTTGCGCGCCTCTGATTTGTTTTTCTCTGCCTGGAGTCAATGAGCGGGAGAAGGAGGCTCCTCCCCCCTCACCGCTCAGAGCGCTCCAGACTTCTGAGGCAACAGCCTCGTGAGTGCTCTTCCCCTGCGCCGCTTTGCCGCCTGCCTCCCTGCTTGTGTGGCCACAGCCTCAACGCTGGTCGTGGTGCCTGCCTGCTGCCTGTGTGGCCACAGCTGCTTGCCTGTGCCGTGTGCCTGCCATCGCCACCACAGCCTCTGCAGCGGCGTTGTGCTGCCTGCCTGCCTGCCTGGGACCAACACAGCTCAGCAGCAGCCTTCTCCATTGATATCCAGGTAAAAGAGGAGAAGGAAGTATAAGTGTGCAATCCTGAGGCTGTCTACTCAGAAGTAAGTTCCATTATATTCAATGGGACTTACTCCCAAGAAAGTGTCTTAAGGATTGCAGCCTCAATACATTGCGTTAAAAACATTACTCATCCTACTTGTGTCTACTCATAAGTAAGGTCCATTATTCAGTTGGGCTCGCCCCCAGTCCAGCAATCTCCCCCTCCCAACCCCCCCTGCACCTGCAGCCTCTATCTCCCAGTCTGAGCCCCATCCCAGTTGTGTCTACTCAGAAGTAAGCCCCCTGAAATGAAGTGGCTTGGATTGCAGCCTAACTAGTCTTGCCCCCCCAACCCCTCTGGACCTGCCTGCACTGCCCCAAAGAAAATCCCGTCATGCATGCACCCCCCCGCCCCAAGATAAAAAATATATGCAATATATTTATACATATTTATTTATAAATTTATACATATACAAGATGGTTGATGCTGGATGCAAAAAGGTTGGTTGCAAAGTTTGCTGCAAGTAGTGGTGTGTGATTTGCGCAGGTGTTTCTTGACTTGGCCTGCTGGAGACTTCTGCAGACTCTGCAGAGAAGGTTGGTTGCAAAGTTTGCTGCAAATAGTGAGTGCGTGCTTTGCAAAGAATTTGCATATTCTTGTTCCAGAATAAAATATGGCTCCAACACAGCAAACAAAAAAGAAGTGTAGGCAATACAGTGTGGAATATCTGAAATATGGATTTGTACCAGCACCAAATAACGAGCAGCAACCAATGTGCCTACTGTGTGAGGGAGTTTTTTCAAGTGAAGCCATGAAACCTTCCAGGCTCCTACAACATTTGAAGAAAATGCACTCTGATAAAGCAGACAAAAACTTAGCATATTTTCAGTCACTTCAGGAACAATTACAGAAAAGGAAAAATATTGTAAATATGTTTGCTAGCACTTCACAGCAATCCAGTGATGGTTTGCGTGCATCATGCAACATCTCATTGCTAATTGCTACATCTGGTAAGCCTCATACAATTGGGGAACAGCTTATTCTGCCAGCAGTCAGTGAGGTTCTGCGCACAGTTCTACACAAGTCACCCAAACAAATTATTAAAGCTATTCCTCTCCGTGATAACTCTGTTCAAAGAGGAGTGGATGAAATGGCTGAAAATATTGAAGACACATTGTGCAACATGCTTAGAACAATAGAATTTGGTTTACAATTAGATAAGTCCATTCTTCCAGGCAATCAATCTTTGCTTCTTGCTTATGTTCGTTTTGTCAAAGATGAAAGTTTGGTTCAAGAGCTGTTATACTAGAAACAGATACAAAAGGGGAGTCAGTATTTTGTGTTGTTGAGACTTTTTTCAAGGAGAAAGATATCCTGCTTACCAACATTCTTGCTTGTGCAACAGATGGGGCACCTGCGATGACAGGTTGTTACCGTGGCTTCATCAGTTTCTTGAAAAAAGCTGTACCTGGTGTGTTTACGGTCCACTGTGTAATTCACAGGCAACATTTGGTCGCAAAAAACCTAAGCAGTCGACTTCACGAATCATTAAACACTATTATCAAAGTGATAAATAAAATTAAGGCACATGCTCTCAATTCTCGATTGTTTCGACAGCTCTGCATTGAGAACGATGAAGATTTTGAACATTTGTTGTTGCACACAGAAGTTAGATGGCTGTCAAAGGGAAACTGCCTGAGACGTTTCTATTCAGTTTTTGGAACAGTTGTTGAATTCTTCCAAGACTCCAATCCTGTTCTTTCTGATGAACTAAGAAACATCAAGCATGATACCGCCTACTTGTCTGATGTATTCACAAAGTTTAACGAAGTTAATCTGCAACTGCAAGGAAATGAGATTAGCCTTATCAAAGTCAAATCTGTTCTCTCCACATTTCGCTCGAAGTTACAGTTGTTCAGACGTAACATAGCCCGTCATGAGCTCTTTCAGCTTCCTAGCCTCTCTGAATTGGAGAAGGAGAAGAGCATACCAGACGATAACCTACAAGTGTTTTGTGCACACCTGGATGAGTTGCACAGAGACATGTCTGATAGATTTCAGGATTTTTTTTTGCTTCAGATACCAGACTGGGTGATAAATCCATTCCTAGATATCGGCAATGATGAAACAGGAATGGTAGATGAAGAACTTATTTCACTCTAAAATGACATTGAGCTCAGGCCAAAGTTCAAACAGTCATATCAAGACTTTTGGTTACAAAAAAAATTTTTTGACTGATACCCTGCACTGTGGAACAAAGTTAAGATGTACTTCATTGCTTTCCCTACATCATATTTAGTGGAGCAAGGCTTCAGTGCAGTCGCCTACCTACTTTCCAAGCAAAGAAACAGACTGAACATTATTGAACGTGGGGATCTGAAACTTTTCCTTAGTTCCTTCCAGCCAGATGTTGATAAGCTGATATCCCTACACCAAATACATCCATCCCATTAAACTTGTGAAGACAACGTAGTTGCAGAAGAGATGCAAATTTAGCTTTTTAAAAATGTTATTTATTAAAAATGTTAAATGTTATATATTTAACTTTAAATACTGTTTACTAGATTTATTTGTCAAATACATACGCTTTTTTTATAGTGTTGTATTACTTGTTTTGAATTTGCAGTAGACTATTAAGCAAAGAGGTGGGGGGCGCTAGGAATTTTTCCTGGGCCTCAAGGGGGCGTTAGCCCGAAAAAGTTTGGGAACCACTGAGCTAAAGGGCTGAAGCAGAACCAAATAGATCCATCGGGGCCAGCCACACTCAACACAGGATAAGGGCTTGTGGCACCTTCCCCGGCCCCATAGGACACAGTGACAGCCTTTTCAGTTCCTTGCAGAGGGATTGGATTAGTAAGAATCTACTCTTCTTACCTGCCTGGCCTCAGGGGGTTGTACAAACAGCTTCCTTTGTAGGGAATGCCTTTTCACCAATGTTACCCATCACAAAGTTCTTATGTGTACATTCATATTTAGCAGACATGGGGATAGAGTGAGGCAGACCAGTGCAATGTGTTTTAGTGTAAATCATCTGTTTCAATTACTGGTGCTGATATCCTCCTCCTGGTGTCCATGATTGGCTGCAGAGCTAATTGGAATTCTGTTCTACTCTCCAATATAGATATGGGCAAAGGAAGAGGAGATCTGGGTCAGTTGTCTAGGGCTCCCTGTTGACTCTAATGAATGGTTTTGACTTGCACCACATACTTTGCAGGTTTAATATTAAGAACAGGATCTGAACTAAGTGAATTAATTAAAATGACTAAGACTAAAGATCAATTTATAGTATCGCATGATTGCACAATGCTGTGTGACTTACACACATGGTGGGACTGGATTGCTAATCAGTTCTGCTTTCCTGGCAGAGTGAAGCTATGTAAGCAGAATGAACTCACACTGGTATTATTGTGCCAGTGCAAGGAGAAAATCCGGATGGATTTAGGGGCAAGATGGGGGAGGAGCGGGACTAACAGCACAATCTTATGTATTGTATTATTTGGGAGTAAGCCCTATGATACTTCTTCATAGACACATTTAGGATTACAGAATAAGTCCCACTTCTCCCCCATCTTGCCCTCAACTCCATCCAGATGTTCTCCTTGCTCCGTCACTGTAATACCAGTGTGAGTTCAAGATGCTGAGAGAAATTCTGCTTTGTTGTCAGAATGAAGCTATTAGCAGTCCTATCCCACCCAGGTATCTAACTCATAGATAGCATTGTGCAATCATGTGATGCTATAAACGGATCTTCTGAGTTATCTCAGTGGTCTGGAATGTAAAGTGATAAATTGACTCAAAGAAGGACCCTTGAATTAAATGATGACCAATTCTTAAAATCAAATTCTCCCTCTGAACGTTTGTTCCCAAAGGTTTCATTTCAATCCTTAAATGCAATGTTAAAAATACGATACAGCAAAAACAAACCAAGAAATTGATTTATTGCTAAGTTTTTTACAGTATTGTATTCTGGGAAGCCAACAAGCAAGTTTGATGATGAATTTCTCGAAAAACACTGAAGCAAGTATAAGCACAGGCCAAATATATCTTTTTTCTGCATACTTTAGCTACCTTTTAGGGCTGTCAGCCAAATAAATATACTATAATTGTCAGAGTCTACATCTAGGGAATGTGTACTGGTTGCTGGTCCTCCCTAGGGGTAGAGGCTCCCAAACAAAACTTAAAAGATTCAGTCTTCATGGAAACAGACATAAAGAAACACAGACAAGCAAAGGTTCCAGATAAGCTGCAAAGTTCTTTGCTTATATGAATGAGAATTTGTTCAGAGAGTTGAAATCCTCAGCTAAGATTAGACAATTCCATCATTTAAAACCCTGAGCATTTTGTACATATTAAATTCAAAGCATTATCTTGGGGGAGACAGTCTCCCAAGGAGGGGGAGAAGAGCTACCATGACTAGTGTTGCCAGTTTGCACAAAATTACCCTCTTTTTCCACTCAGATAGATGAGTGGCAAAGTTTAATCTCAACTTTCTTGCCCCTCTCATTGGTATCCAGTCCTTTATTGCTAGATTCTACCTTTTCAACACTGTGCCCCACATTGGCACCCGATTTGTGCCTTTCTCCATTTTTTAAGGGTTGAAAGTCTTGTGATGTCATTCTGCCTTGTGACATCACTAGGACCCACCTCAAAAATCTCACGGTATAGGACACATTTGAGCTGGTAACACTATTTTCTCAGATTTACAGTCTCTGACTGTAAATTTACAGTCTCTCCCCCCCCCCCCCAATCTCTTACCTGGTTTTCTCTCTTGATCTGCAGCCTGGTATGGTACAAGGAGATTACATCCCAAAGGTTTTGTAAGCGATTCTGTATCAGGTGTAGTGTCCTCCAGGGCAATGTGGGGATATCAACAATAAGCTACATTTATGTCTAGTACATTATATGAACCATACATTAAACTATAATGTAATAAAAATATAATGTAAAAAAATAGATATAAAATATGAATAATAAAAATGATCTACCCAACAGGATTGATGTGAAGATTGCTGAGCTTTTGGTACCTGCTTTCAACATCTCAAAATGCCGCATAAATGCTAAGTATTATAGAGCCACAAGGCTGTCACATTTTGGGGCCAATCCATCTCCTACAAGTAGCACTGATGCAGCTGCACCAAAAAGGCACACGTTTCATCCAACAATGGGATGACCCAAAGGCAAACAGGAGGATCTGGCATGCGCTATTACCATCTGATCCACCCCCAAGTTTGTTCAGTTTAAGAGCAGTTGAGTTACTCACTCTTCTTTTAGAAAGCTTGAAAATTTACTCTTCTTTTAGAAAGCTTGAAAATGGCAAGTTGAAGTTCCTCTCAATTTCCACACCACTTAAGCTGTAAACATATTCTCTGGTTTCACATATAGTGCTTGCTTACAACTTTACAGTCATTTAAAGTGGCATGGGAGGGGAGTTAGGGCTGAACAGCAGTTAGCAAGTAAAGAATCCAAATTCCTGGAATCTTTGCTTGATAATTAGTTGATTACATCAATTAACTGATTAAGAGTTGCTTCCCTAATAGTAATACAAAAGACCCAAAGCATTTTGCCAAGCAACTTTGCTTAGGACTTCAGTTTTAACTAACTTAAATGCATTCATTGGCAGTCATAACTCATTAGGTTTCACTTTACAAATTAATGTGTTAGTAGTTTTCAGGTCTCAGTAACATTATTTTCACAATGTTGCAAGCAATCCACAGACAAAATTTTGCTTACCACTATGGAGCCTGAGAATAATTTTCTGATTATAGCATATGGTAATATTTTGGTTAACCTTCAAATATAATTCAAAACCTTCCTGCACTTTTAAAATGTAAAAACTGCACAATCCATTCACAACTTTTCTGTTTAAAAACACAAATAGTGGTGGTAAAAATTTGTTTTATCTTCTTGTTCTGTCCCACACATAGATTCTGCACTTTTGTTGAACAGTTATTGAAACATTCTTGAGCTCTTCCTCTCTAAAAGACATTACTTTATTTACTTTTAAGAACTTGAAACAAATAGCTGTCTGCTTAATGCTTGCACCATCCCCTCCCCCAAAAATCTTATATTTGTGTGTTTTGGTCTCAATGTGGCTGTACATTCATTGAGTTTTTAGGATCTAGGATTTGTCTACCCAAATAGGAATACAGTTTCAGCATTAAGAGCCTATAAGGTGTTCTGGGCAGAGTTTTCAGCCTGGTTCAGCTAGATCCAAATCCTACTCAGCCGGTAAGCTCACTGGTTGACCTTTGAGATCTCTCTCTCTCTCTCTCTGTCTCTCTCTCTCTCTCTCTCCCTCCCCTACTTCAAAGAGTTGTTGTGAGGACAACATACATTAGCCTCTATATATCACGCTTATTTTCTTGAAAGAAGGGTGGGATAAAAAGATCCTAATAGCAATAATAATTCTAGGTGTGGCTGCAAAACTGTGTGGGTTCCATTATCTTCATTTTGTATGAGAACTGGTATTGCATAGCAGCTATGCATATATTGCATACTGTACTGCTCTATGTCAGTGTTTCACAACGTTTATCCTCCATTGTACTACTTCACATAAGAACATAAGAACAGCCCCACTGGATCAGGCCATAGGCCCATCTAGTCCAGCTTCCTGAATCTCACAGCAGCCCACCAAATGCCCCAGGGAGCACACCAGATAACAAGAGACCTCATCCTGGTGCCCTCCCCTGCATCTGGCATTCTGACATAACCCATTTCTAAAATCAGGAGGTTGCACACACACATCATGGCTTGTACCCCATAATGGATTTTTCCTCCAGAAACTTGTCCAATCCCCTTTTAAAGGCGTCTAGGCTAGACGCCAGCACCACATCCTGTGGCAAGGAGTTCCACAGACCGACCACACGCTGAGTAAAGAAATATTTTATTTTGTCTGTCCTAACCCTCCCAACACTCAATTTTAGTGGATGTCCCCTGGTTCTGGTATTATGTGAGAGTGTAAAGAGCATCTCCCTATCCACTCTGTCCATCCCCTGCATAATTTTGTATGTCTCAATCATGTCCCCCCTCAAGCGTCTCTTTTCTAGGCTGAAGAGGCCCAAACGCCGTAGCCTTTCCTCATAAGGAAGGTGCCCCAGCCCCGTAATCATCTTAGTCGCTCTCTTTTGCACCTTTTCCATTTCCACTATGTCTTTTTTGAGATGCCGCGACCAGAACTGGACACAATACTCCAGGTGTGGCCTTATCATAGATTTGTACAACGGCATTATAATACTAGCCATTTTGTTCTCAATACCCTTCCTAATGATCCCAAGCATAGAATTGGCCTTCTTCACTGCCGCCGCACATTGGGTCGACACTTTCATCGACCTGTCCACCACCACCCCAAGATCTCTCTCCTGATCTGTCACAGACAGCTCAGAACCTATCAGCCTATATCTAAAGTTTTGATTTTTTGCCCCAATGTGCATGACTTTACACTTACTGACATTGAAGCGCATCTGCCATTTTGCTGCCCATTCTGCCAGTCTGGAGAGATCCTTCTGGAGCTCCTCACAATCACTTCTGGTCTTTACCACTCGGAAAAGTTTGGTGTCATCTGCAAACTTAGCCACTTCACTGCTCAACCCTATCTCCAGGTCATTTATGAAGAGGTTGAAAAGCACCGGTCCCAGGACAGATCCTTGGGGTACACCGCTTTTCACCTCTCTCCATTGTGAAAATTGCCCATTGACACCCCCTCTCTGCTTCCTGGCCTCCAACCAGTTCTCAATCCACGAGAGGACCTGTCCTCTAATTCCCTGACTGTGAAGTTTTTTCAGTAGCCTTTGGTGAGGGACCGTGTCAAACACCTTCTGAAAGTCCAGATATATAATGTCCACGGGTTCTCCCGCATCCACATGCCTGTTGACCTTTACATGATCCACATGATCCACCTATTTGAAGTACCCACCAGAAGGAACTGGCAATGTCAACATTGCCAGTTATTTCTGGGTTGGGAGTCCAGACACGACACGAAAAACACCAGTAAGAGGCCCAGGGTGGATAGGAGGGCTTTTTCAAGCATGGAAAAGCATACTTTTGAGCTCTTCCCACCAAGCTGAACCTCCTACTGTTGTTTGTTGTGTCATGTTCCAGGTCTCACTGCAGGCGGCAGGGGTCTAGGGATCCCACAAGTACCACCGGATACCACCTCAAGCTCCACTGGTGGTACCCGTACCAGTGGTTGAGAAACACTGCACTATGTGGTTTAGACTGGACCATGAATGAGACTTTTTCTAGTTCAAAGCTTACTTCTGCCATGAACTCAGACAAGTCATTACCTCTCGGCCTCAGCTCCCCAGCTTGCAGCATACAGTTTGTAATATTTACCTTGACAAGGCTGTTGCAAGGATTGCAACGAGATAATACTGTTACATGCTTTGCACACTCAGAAAGTGCTATACAAATGCTAAGTTTTTACTAAGTAAAATGCTAATAATGAATTAGTATTTAGTAAAATAAAATATTCATGCTAAGTAATATACTGGTTTAAAAGGTGGGCAGCCTGGACATATCTCAGGGCTACAGCAGAAATTGCTGCAGCATCGCATAATCTTCTCTTGCTCACCACTGTGACCAGATATTTGCATTCAGTGAGTTGCCTCATGAACATCTAACTATGCCACCTTGTCAAGATCAATCCTTCCTTTCTGCCTGTTCTTAGGCGAGAGGAGCATATCTAATTCCTTTCCTTTTACTGGAGTTAATTTTGAGGTAATCAATTCTCTCGTCTGCCACTGATGTTGGTTGTAATTAAGACAAATAGGGGAATCCTATAAAGAATCCAAACCATGCTCTTTTTATTTCCACATAAGCAGCAAGGAACCCTCCATTGATTCTGTTAAGAGGTACCAGATGCAGTACCTGAGAGTAACTGTGTGGGAGATTTGAAACTTACTGGAGGAAAACTTAAAGGAAGCCAGCATGTGAGCTGTCAAAGCAGATTATTCAAAGGCATGGAAAGCAGCCAATGAAAACAATGAAAAGAAACAAGAGCAGGTTTCTTGCTATTTATTGCTTCAGAAAGTTCAGTGCTCCTTTAATATTGGTGTTTAGGGTTATGGTTGGGCTTTATTGCAGAGTAATCAAATTGCCGTTGAAAGGTCTGATGTCATAGATAATAATAAACTTAATAAGCTGTAACACTCTTCAGCAAGACTTTTTGGGGAGGAAAAACACCACCGTAAAATTAATGTCTGTTTTATATTACATTTTGGGGGAAAATAATCCAACATTCACTGTGTTGGAGATGGGGTTGTTTTTAATTACTTGCCATTGTGTTTGCTTCAATGTGGTGAGGGCATTAGTTCTGTTTGTGCTTTTAAAAAAAAATTGCTGTATTAGGACATCCATGGTGACTTGTCTGGGGATACTATTAACGCAAGAACATAAGAAGAACCCTGCAGGATCAGGTCAAAGGTCCATCTAGTCGAGCTTCCTGTATTTCACAGTGACTCACCACCTGATACCAGTATCCTGTTGTCACTCCCTTGCATTTGGCATTCTGAGATACGCTACTTCTAAAACTCAGCAGTCATCATGGCTTGTAACCTGTGATGGACTTTTCCTCCATAAATTTGTCTAGATCCCTTTCAAAGGCACCTAGGCCCCACCAGTCAGTGAAGGCAAGAGGGACAACGGCCTCCTCCTATGTTTCAAACTACAAAATTATTTCCCATGAACTCCATTACCTCCAACTATTATCAGATATTAAAAGAAGGTAAGAAATTATCAAAATACACTTTTTGCAATTTGATCTTAAATATAACAAAAATTAAGCAGCAAAACCATGGAAAGGAAATGCTGGTAGCTGTGTTTTCAGTATAATATGATGATTAGGCTGTTGGAGTAGGATTGGGGAGAACTTCCACAGCCTTGGGGCATCCTTGTGGCCCCACTAAGAGGCTGAAGGACCACTGCATGTTCCTCGGCATCTCGGCCGAGTTGAATAGGTGGTGTCACTGCACCTGAGCTGCTGGACCCAGTGTGGCTTCAAAAAGCCCCACTGAATCACATGCCTCACTGTGAGTGTGCCACTGGAGGGTATGTGTGGCCCTGGACGGCTCTCATTTGTGAAAAGAAAAATGAAAGTGCCGGGTATGCTCTAGAACAGTGTTTCTCAAGCTGTGGGTTGGGACCCACTAGATGGGTCGCGAGCCTATTTAAGATGGGTCCCCATTCATTTCAATATTTTATTTTTCATATATTAGGTTGATGCTACCATGGTGCTACCATTAGGTTGATGCTACCATGTTTCAGAGCGCGATACCATAGTCTTTCGAGACTGAAGGTTGCCAATACATACCATGGTGACTGCATTTGGGGGAATGTTACAGACCTGTACTTTAAACAAACTACTATGTATGTTCTTTTAACAATGATTACAAATGAAACTTTCTCCTGGGTTAGTGTGGGTAGGATTGCAGCTTAGGTTTGTTGAAAATTTTCCTGCATGATGATGTCACTTCCAGTCATGACATCACTTCCAGTGGTCTTGGCATTCTCATTCTAAAAAGTGGGTCCCAGTGCTAAATGTGTGAGAACCATTGCTCTAGAAAGAGGCTTATCACAATCCCTCTGATTCGCAGCACTAGCTTCCCCTCATAACTCTGATATATTTTTTGAAGCAGATCTTGAAATTCATGTGCTTTCCCACAAAAATAAATTCCATTACATCCAAATCCCAGCTAAGCCATAAATCTCACTTGGGTGGCCTTGAACACTTGGCACTTTCTAACCTGCCTCACATCGTTCTGTCAGGATAAATGCTATCAGTGCTGTGTAAATGCTTTGTACTATAAAAATGATTAACAGATAAAAAACACAAGCACATCTATAATTTTTCTCATTTTGGAGAAGAACAGTGTTTTTCAGGGTTATCAATTCTTTTTCATTTCAAGCATATTTTTTGACCATCTCTTCCAGACCTTATTTTGGGAGGCTCTTGTAAAAAGCATGTTAAAAACCGATTTTTTTTTTTTTTTAATGAAGGGTGAAATCCACATTGATTGGCAGAATTTCAGCTTAGTTTAGCAGTTCTGGGTTGCACATTTAATGATCTCACAATCCTGAGGATTCTTCTTGTAGGAAGAAGTCCTGTTGATTTCCACAGGATTAATGTCAGTTGCTCTGCCTGGTAAAGGGGACCTGCACATAAAAACGTTCTCGTCCCTATCTGTATTGGAATACTCATCTCAGCCCTTATAAACTGGCTGGACACATTTCCTAACATGGATGGGGAACAACATCCCTATATTGGGCCACCAGTTGATATGTGGGACAAGGTTTTCATGACTGGAGTTAGATAGCATGATTAGGACTGGGATCCTTGCCCATTCATGGAACTTCTTTATTACCAGCTTGATCCATAACCTGGCTGAACGGAAATACTTTACCCTAATGCAGTTTAACCCTGAAACTTACCACAACATGAACCAGGGGATGGAGTATACAGTAGTACAGTGGTTCTCAAACATTTTAGCACTGGGATCCACTTTTTAGAATGACAGTCTGTCAGACCCACTGGGAGTGATGACAGCAACCTGGGTGATGTCATGTCTGGAAGTGACTTCATCAAGCAGGAAGTTTTTACCACCCCATATGGCAAAATCAAATAAAATTAAGTAAATTAAAATTTTATAATAAGTTTAAAAATTTATTTAAAATAAAGAAGAACTCTCTTAATCTTCCCAAGCAGTTGGTAACTGTTTAAAAAAAAAATTCCAAAAAACATCCCAAAGGCTGCAATCCTATCCACACTTACCCGGGAGTAAGACCCATTGACTATCATTGTTAGAAGCATAGACATAGTAGCCTGTTAAATGCATAGTACAGATCTGTAACATTTCCCCAAATGCATGGTAGTATCAAGTCTATTAACAATAAAATACAACTTGAAATGAATTGGCTCCTGAAATTGGCTCATGACCCATCTAGTGGGTCCTGACCCACAGTTTGAGAAATGCTGCAACAGTGATTGGGACATCGTTTTCAGCAATGTAGGCAGGTATGTTCGTTGCAAGTTTAGGATCAGGTCTCCAGCTTATTTGGATATTTTCTAAAATCGTTGCCTGTGGTACCTGGTAGTGAGCCAGTTTTTAACAGCAGAACCAGATAAGCTTAAGGCAGTTTTATCATTTCATGGCAAGTGCTGCAGACATTTGCAATGAACATATAAAGCTGCCTTATACTGAGTCAGTTTATTAAACAGCTGCCACTTTTTTGACTTTGGCAGAGCCATGTGCTTTTACAGACTGGAGAATTAGCCCAGAAGCTGGAAATAACAATAGTTCGTGGGGTCAGAGAAAATGAAATGATTGGGTTTAAGAAACAAAAACATACAGCAGAAATTGGTGTTATATTTAGAATTCATTTTTGAACTACTTAGTTTGAAGTCATCTGTCAATTTTGTGGAACTCCTCTCCATTGATTTCAACAGAAGCATTTCAACTTGTGCACGCTCTCTCTCTCTCTCTCTCAGAAGAAGATTTGGAGGTAGGACAGATCCCTTAGGACCAAACTAGATAAGAATGTGGTAGATCAATATGTTTAAATCTGGATATCCCTAATCACTTGGAAATGATGGGACACAAACAACAAAAGTGGTACACAACTGAATGCAGGACTTTCTGTGCACTTCTTCTCCCAGACCATCACAAATGCTGCTTGGATAAAGAGAAAAGCAACTGCAGTCAGTTGCAGATGAAGGGAGAGTTCCATGCTCTTGCACTTGTGAGATCCAGCAGGCTTATACCAGGAAATCTGACAGCAAGGCCTGCTGAGCCACTGGGTCAGCTTACAAGGAAAAACTGCCTGACCTGATCCTTCCTGCTCTATAACACCATCCCTGGCAGTGGTGGGAAGGGAAACTGCAGTCAATCAGCCCCTGACGAATCTGGTGATCAGGGAGACAATAGTGGCTCTGCTCCTCCTATATAATGGCTCTCCTAGATTTGGCTCCCTAGTCAGACTTATTGGACTGAGGCTGCAAATCTTATACAAGCTTTCTTGGAAGTAAGCCACAGTGAGACTTACTTCTGAACAGGCATGCATAGGATTGCACTGTGAGTAACTACATAGATGGCCTTACCTGATCTGATCTAGTACCAAACTGTACATTGCCCTGCTTTTTATGCGCGCGCTCTCGCTCTCTCTCACATGCTTTTGTCTCTTTCTTGTGCTTTCATTGTTCTAATTTTACTGTGATTATTTTTATTATTTGGTTACTTGATTGTTTTATACTGGGCCTTAACTGGCCTGTTCGTTGATAGCTGCCTTTTTCATATAATGGAAAAGTAGGATACAGTACTAATTAATAATAATGTCAGTGTAGTTTACCTGTGCCAGAGTTTCTTTGACCTCTGCAACTGCAAATATCTACAGAGTGATACTATTGCCATCCAGCAGGTGCAATGGTGAGTTCAACTTGGGGGGGGGGGCTGGGGCAAAAGTCCTACAAGAGATTCTCAATGATGCACACACCCCCATGCTTTGAAAAGCACATGCCAATTACCCATGGCTTTCAGATGCCAGCTACCAAATGAACACCAGTTCTCTTGCACATTGCCAACTACAGCTACATTATAAAGTAGTTATTCATATTGTATGTTAATACGTATATTCACCTACAGAGGACTCCCCCCAGTTTCCAGTAACACTGATGGTGCTCAGCCAGGAAAGCAGTCAGCATGCCATGGGCTGTCTTGGGTCCATGGCCTCTCTGTGCTAAAAACAAAACTAAAACCCTTACCATGTTCCTTATGCACTGCAGTGGAACCCGGAAGTGCAGAACTTCCTATTTCATTTATGGGGACTGTGAGACCTGTGAGTCTGGGTTACACTGCAGCATACAAGAAACATAGTCAGGAGGGGAATGATTTGTGAAGTGGGAAAGAAGCAGATCTGGGCTGCTTAGATAGGTGACACGTTGCAGGGAACCCCAAATTAACCACCCACTCAGAACCCTCGTCATCTGCCACTGATACGCCCACTTCAGGTGATTACATAATGAGCTGGCACTTGTCTTCACTTGTCAGATAGGGTCGAGAACAGTAGCAGTGGACCAGACATAGGGGTCTTTGTGTGGCCATGTGCCCCCAGCTTCTACCCCATCAGGCCCCACTTGTGGAACGTTTAGCAGATATAACACCCAAAAGGAGTGGAGAACCTACCATATATAGTTCTCTTGTCAAGAAAAACACATCACAAGTATCCAAGCCTCTAGTGAGAGTGCTAAATTTAGGGAGAATGAATGCTGTATTTTATACAACTGTCTGAGAAAGATGTAAGGTAGGTGATGATTAATCCTAACAGAAGTAAACAATGTGGCAGCCATCCTTTGGACAGCTCTCGTATTTAGATTGGGCTACTGTTTAGAAAAAATCTCTGTGATTATTTTGTTCTACAGGATACAATACAGAGCTTTCCTGTTAGTATTTCTTTTTGGTTTGTTTCCCAGTTAAGAGAAGCATTGCCCTTAAAAAAAAAAATCAGCTTTAGATTAATATTATTTTTACTGCCAATCCTGTAAAGTTGACAGAAATCTGAAAGTCAAGAGTTGGTGACTCAGCCTTGAGTATAACCATAACAATCAAAGCAATGCAGGTGGAATTTTGTAACAAGTTCAGTATATTAGCCCCAGAGAAAGGATTTCAGCTATGAACTCTGCTGCCACATAATCCTGTGTGGGGTGGATCTCCCAAGGCACTACTCATTGCACAGTTTTTAATACTAAGTAGTATTTAAACACTTTAAAAAGCAGCTTTAGAGGCTCCAATCTAGAGTGTAATTATGGCTGAGAGGGTTAACCCTCCACACCCCAATAAAAATAATCCCCAAACCTCCAGAAGAGAAGGATTTGGGGGGGGGGACTTCCCATGGAAAACCAATCCTGGGGGAAACAGTAGACTTCTCTTTCCTCACACATGCTGTCGTTCCAAATCGGATTGGTGGCTCCAATTTTATTTTTTTTAAGATGAAGATGGTTGACCTCACACCAGAGTCCCAAATTAGACGTGAGATTTAGGCCTCAATCCTATCAAACTTTCCTGTGCTGATGTAGCCATGTCAACAGAGTGTGTGCTGCATCCTGTGGTGTGGGAGTAGTTACTGAGGCTCCTCAAGGTAAGGGAATGTGTGTTCCCTTACCTCAGAGCTGCATTGCGTTGGCATCGGCACTGGAAAGTTGGATAGGATTGGGCTCACAATCATATATCTCTAAGAATGGGAAGGCAGAAGGATGGAAGGCTGTGATGTTTGAGAGGAAAGATGGCAAGAGGTGAAGAGGCCCATCCACAGTGTATCCTCTGGTCAAACTTGCAGGCTTACAAAACTTTTTTAACCCACCCAGCCCACAGGTGTACACGTTTGATCCCTGTTGCATATACGCAACGTTGGGCAGAAATGGCTTAAAAGAAAAAGTTACTCCATGGAGTTGAGTCTAGCTCCTTCCAACTTCTGGCAGCTATTAAGCCTTCCCTTGCTGACAAATACATGCAGTGCCAGACAACGGAATCAGTTTCAAGGAACAATCCATAGTCTGGTGGAAAGTGTGTGAAGTGCCCTCTCATCAACCAAGTCTTCTAGGCAGCTGCCCAGAGTTGCTTGTTATATTTTCCACCAGGCAACGTATTGTCTTCTGAGCCAAGAGCTCTGGTATTGCAAATTCCACATTTCCAAAACTCATCACTCCATAGAAATAAGAATGAAAATTTAAGAGCAGAATAAATATGCTCATTAAACATCTGGACCTATAAGATACTTTGCTGCTATACTGTCAAGCTATTTTTGTATAACCGTGCGCTCTAGAATCTTAAATTAAGCCTCAAGTTAACTCACACAGATTTGTGTGCATGTGGCTGTGTGTGAATGAGAAAGTGTGGGAATTAGGGGAGGGGAGATGAGAAAATTTCCCTCCACCTAATAAGGGGACCAATTCCATCTAGCCCTAGCTCTGGGTGTCACAAGCCTGTTGTAAAGCATGTTTATGGCACCCTGTGAGGAGTCAGCTGCGACGCCAGCCCAGCACCAGTTGGTGATGAGCCCAGCAAAGGCCGGACACTGCCTGGAGCATGATAAGAACTCCAGGCGTGGGCAGTGGTGAAGGCATTGGGGGTGGTGGGAGGAAGAGGCAGGGTGGGTGGGGAAGAACCAGCGCAGGAGGGGCAGGTGGAGCCCTGCTGCACCATATCCTACCATCCATGTTGGGCTGCAAAGCCCAACACAGAGCTCCTTCACTTTGCACTAGCAATATAGCAGCCCCTGCACCCTTACCCAAGGAGGCCTCCTGCAGTGCCGTTGGATGCAGCAATAGCCATTTTGGCACCAAGGGTTTGGCACCAGTAGCCATTTTGGCACCAAGCTGCCAAGGATGGGGCTGTAGGTCTGCATTCCTCATATGTCAAATGTTTTCTACTTGCTTAAAGCTTTGATTATGGGAACTCAATAGACTTCGGTTGCAGTGTTCGGTTTGGCTCGCTTTCTTGAGTTATTTCCTCTGCATGCATTTTGAAAAAAAAAAACAGTGGATTGATCCTAGAATACTTCTCTTACCTCCATAAACCGATACTCAGAATCTTCAGTCTCTAGCCAGTTCCCAGATTGCAAATAGCATATACATGCTATAAATGGCCCATAGCTTCCATAGATTGCTTCGTGTTCACCTGTCAACATTGGGTATATCTGAGCCTTTCTTTCAAGACTTGTCTTAGCTGGATTCAAGGGCCTGGGAGAAAGTCTTCAAGATCGTTGGCTCAGCAACTTCCAATCTGTTATCAGCAAATTCCAATCAGTTATTTCAGGTATGCACACACAATTAATTTGTTGTTCTACTGAAAATCTTCTGAGGAGCAATTCGCCATTCTTAAGTGAAAGGGAAAAGAACTGGAATGAACATAATACACTGAACGAATTGAAAGCTGAAAAGCTGTAGCCCAGTTCCATACAGGAGTGTTGTTCATTTTCAGGGAATGGAATATATTTGTTTTATATAGTTTCATTTATTAAGCCCCATGAAGGAAAGTAAGCTATTGACAAAAGAAGATTACTCCAAGTTTCCAGTATTTGGTTGGTTTCAGTATGCCTTTTAGTGTCCATCTAAGCCAGTGCTTCCCACACTCCTACAAGGGAGTTGGTAGCACTGTAAGTTGTTGTGAGGGAAGACAGCAACACAATCCACAGGATTATGCTGCTGCCAGGGATGGGAGAAGGGTTTTCTACTTACCTGCAGCCTGTGTTGCAATCCTGGGGGGGGGACGGACCAGGAAGCCCTCCACAGGGCTCCCCATGCCTGTAAAAATGTCAAAAATGCCCTTAAAGGGGTATTGGCCAGTGTTTCCCTAGCTGGTGGGTCACAAGCCACCAGTTTTGGGAACCAATGTCCTCAGCTAAGTTTTAAACACCAATAGGCATACAGATTTCACTCCTCTACACCAGGGGTGTCCAAACATTTTGGCAGGAGGGCCACATCATCTCTCTGACACTATGTCATGTTGGGGGCTGGGGGAAAAGAAGTTAATTTACATTACAAATTTGAATAAATTTACATCATAAATGAATACCTTAGAGATGGAACTTATGAATGAATGAAGGTCTTGCAATGGCTCAGGGCCTATAAAAGGCCTTGCACAAAGCAAGGCTGGCCTTTGCTGCCACTGCTGCATCACAGAGTGTGAAACAGCAAGCAGTGGAGGGAGCCCTCCTCCCACAGCTCATATGAGAGGTCAAACACTTGGCCATCACACTGAGAGCAGTTGCATCAGGCCAGTGTGGGTTTCAGCAAGTCTTGGGAGGGCCAGAGCTCACTGGAGACTGGGGGCTCTCAGAGGGCCGGATTGGGAGTCCTCAAGGGCCGCAAGTGGCCCCAGGGCCAGAGTTTGGGCACCCCTGCTCTACACAATTGAATGAGATCTCTATCTCTGTCCACAGTTGAATAAGTCAGCACTTTGTGTGTGCAGTGTGTCTTGAGTACCACTCTAGGAATAATAAGAAAATATTATAAGGACATGAAAGGGTTTCTTCCCCCCTTCAACCAGCAGCATATCTCAAGAATGGCTTGAAGGCTCCCCTTGCCTTGAGGGATGTAGTTAAGAGTTAAATTTTTGTTTCAGCAACAAATTACCTCATAGCATAGACAGCGCTCTCTCTTTGCTCATTATTGAGTATTTGTGTCACTCCCAGAGTACTCCGAGATGCACCTTAAGGCAATATCTATCCCTGACAGTTCAGTCACACTGTTATTCTTGAGAAATGAACTTTGTGTCATGCATTGTGGGGTACTGTTCTGAGTCGCAGCTTCTACTAGTTCCAGCTAAAAGGAGAATCCACATGCTAATTACTAATGTTTTATTCATTAAAAATAAAAATTAAAACATTTTTTTAAAAACTTTGTGAGCACAACCACCTGGTAAGCGGATGTTAAGAAGTGATCTGGGCACTTGGTGGTGGTCTAGACATTCCCTTGATGTCCTGAGGCAGAGGTTGGTACCTGAGATTCAGGTGGTGTCTGCTCAGACTCTTGACTGGGAAAATTTATGCCACAGGTAGAAGGGTGAGATATGCCAGGCTGAAACAATTAGTATAATGTTTAAACCCCCCAGCCGAAGGACAAGACTCAGCAGTTCTAGTTTTTTCCCCCCGGTCCTCTTATCTCAACTGCTACATAGAGCAGGTCTTTAAGGGCGCAATCCTATCTTGCACTGGAACAGGCACCCAGGAGGCTTGCGCCATATCCAGCGCAAGATAGGGCTCCACAGTGGCTCAGTTGATGGTAAGGAGAAACTCTTCCCCTTACCCCCCAGTAAACCACTGCAGCCCCTATGGGTCTCCTTGGACTTGCGCCACCTCCTGAGGCAGGGGTGCTCAAATGCCAGCCCGGGGGCCATTTGTGGCCCTCAGGGACCCTCAATCTGGCCCATGGGGAGCCCCCTGACTCCAATGAGCCTCCGGCTCACCAGAGACTTGTTGGAGTCCACGCTGGCCCAATAAAACTGCTCTGAGTGCAATGGCCAACTGTTCAGCCTCTCTTGCAAGCTGTGGGCTGAGGGCTCCTTTGGCTGCTTGCTGTTTCATGTCTGTGAAGCAGCAGTGGCAACAAAGGAAAGGCTGGCCTTGCTTTGCACAAGGCCTTCTATAGGCCTTGAGCTATCGTGAGACCTTCATTCATTCATATAAGTTCACTTCTTAATATATTAATTTATGCAAATTTTAAAAGGAAATTAATTCTTTTTCCCAGCCCCCAACACAGTGTCAGAGAGATGATGTGGCCCTCCTGCCAAAAAGTTTGGACACCCCTGTCCTGAGGTGACACAAGTCAGAGGAGAGTGGAGTGGCTTGAAGCCCGGGGAATGGGGTTGGGATCCAGCATAACTACCTCCCTCTCCCCGCCTGCCCCCGGGGCCGCCCACTACCTGCCCTCATCCCGCCCCAGAATGCCTCCCTCCCGCCCCAGAATGCCTCCCTCCCGCCTCCTCCCTGCCCACCCCAGAGTGTTGCATCAACCAAGTTCAGCCAATGCTTGGTACCTCCGCCAGCGAAGAGTCATTAAGTCAGCCTCCACAGGCCAGCACATGTCCGTGCACCAGCCTAGCCAACTCACAAGGAGGTGCAAACGTGCCCTCCTGGGCAGGCGCAAGGGACTTGCACTGGCCCAAGGGCACCTCAGGATTGCACCCTAAGCGTCCTGCTCAGTAGGGGAGTGGATAGATGAAAATGCTGAAGAAATGAGGTGGGAAAAGCCACAACTACTGAATGTTCAAGTTTGTCAGGAGATCTGAAGATATACCATCACCCAGTCACTTGACAACTGAAGTCCAAGGTATTTCTTGGCTCTGAGTTCCCAATCCTGCAGCAAGCACCCTTAGTCTCGACCCTGCTGTTGGGGGTTCTTTCACTGAAATGATGAGGAGCCAAGACACAGGAACTATGCACATTCAACTGGGAGTATTTCCATTGAACATTATGTGCCTTATTTCTGACTAAACAAGTTTAGATGTCCAGTGTAAATCTGGGGTTTGAGATGAACCCTCAGTTTTGGACTCTGACTCTAGTTCCACTGATGTTCTCTCCAGTTTCACTGCATTCAGTGGGACTGCTAGTGTTAACCTGAGTATTTTGGCTTATAGTATTTTAGCAGCCAGAAACACAATACAATGGGGCAAAATTTGTTGAAAAACTGCTCTTCATCCAAATACTTATTTTCTCACTCACAAAGATCTTGGTTCCACAGTCTCTGCTGAATAAAACATTAAATAGATGTCATTCTGCCCCCACCCCGCATTTTAAAACTAGAATTAATTTTGCTAAGCGGGTCTATTTTTCTCTTTCTAAAGTGCTTTTGAAATTCAAATGCTTTTCCAGCCTCAGGTCAGATATTAGTCTGGACGGGTGCTGCTGTTTTTAGATAAACAACATAATGCAAAATATCAGCAGGGGAAAACAGCATGTGTTTGGGAACGAAGCAAGAAACAAAGTCCAAAGAAACAATTTTTCATTTTAGAGAGTGTTAATAATATACACACTCTGTCTTCAATCACGGTTTTCAAAAGTACAATAAAAAGTCAATAATTTGAAATTACTGCAGTTGAATAGAAGCAATAAAAAGGAGGGAGTATTTTTCATTGAATCGTAATTATTGGTGGATACGAGTGTAGCTGCCCGATGTCTGAAGTTCCTTTTGGCTGGCGCGAAGCAACTGGTATAACTCAGAAAGAGAATCTGGAGAAGTCCTCTGATGATGGGTAATAACCTTGGTGGTCGGATCCGCACATTCATGCACTGCTTTCTGTAACTGTAGCTGCAGGGGAAAGGAGACTGCAGATCCTCTGAGATTGAGAGAGAACCAAGGGCGAAATATTTTATCACAGATGACCTATGGAAAAGGGAAAAAAACAGCTCTGTCTTCAAGAAACAGTAGTTGGTGTACAAGGTCTTCCATTCCACCACATTTGAGGATAAGATCTTCACACAAAATACTTTTTATAAGAAGAGTCCTGCTGGATCAGACCAAAGGCCCATCCAGTCCAGCTTCCTGCATCTCACAGTGGCCCACCAAATGCCTCAGGGAGCACACAAGACAACATGACACCTGCACCCTGGCGTCCTCCCTTGCATCTAGCATTCTGAGGTAGCCCACTTCTAAAATCAGGAGTTTGCACATTACACATCATGGCTTGTAGCCTGTGATGAACTTCTCCAGAAATTTGTCCAATCCTCTTTTAAAAACATCCAGGCCAGATGCCATCACCACATCCTGTGGCAAGGAGTTCCACAGACAATTTATAGAAATTGATGACCTGACCCATTTGGACTGAGGAATCCATATGATCTAGCCAGCTTACTAAACCGAAAGCAAACAGTAGCAGAGAGCATCTGACTTGCAATCAATCAACAAACAAACAAGAACATGGTCACTGTATGGGATCAAATCAGTGATACACCCAGCAGTGTATTCTACTAACTAGCCCACCTGGTTACAGAACATGGTGACAATTTCCATGCCCTGTGGTTAAATCTCCACAGAGGAGATTAGACAGCAGTTAGAGACACATAATTAACTCTTTATCTGCTTGGGCACAGGAGCGCCAATATTTATTTTAAAAGATTCAAATCTTTTCTCTACAACTCAGGGTTGATCACAGATTTGAAATTACAGTAAAAAAAAATAATAAAGCTACAACCCAGTGCATTCTTTCCTGCAAGTAGGTTGCATTGAACACGATGGAAATTACTTTTGATACCTGCCTCGAACTGGGTTGTCTGACATTTTTAAAAAACCATCAGGCACTATAAAAATATCAAAGAAACAAGAAAAGAGAACAAACAGCATGATCAGAAAATGACCAATAGTAAGAAGGCTGAGGGGGAGTGTGTGCCTAGGGTGGGAAGGGGACAGTTATTGGCAGCATTGGCTCTGCTGATATCCAACCCCCCCCCCCCCCAGCCTTGATCCACCTATCTGGGTCCATTTGGACTTGTCCCAAATATTCTCTTACTTCGAGGAGGCTTCCAGAACTTAAAATTCTCCCACCTAACGCAGTTCACATCCTATTGGCACTACTGCATTGACACCAGGGCAATTATGTTGGATTAGGCCGTTAGTAACATCCAAACAAAAACGTCCAGTTTAGAACTTCCCAGAGGGAAGATACTGGGTATCTTTGCTTCCTCATGTTTTCTATTCCACATTGCATGGGAACACACAGTGTGGAGCAGGAACTGCAAGTCACGCAGTCCTATGGTTGGAATGTAGAAGGCTATCCAGAGAAGGGAGCTTGGGAGCACAGAGGTGGGGCTTGGCAGTGTGTTCTTACTTGCCTCCGTAAGGGAAGGTCAAAATAGGGCTTCTGTGGTGCATCTGTCAGAATTTCTTCATACGCAGAGGATGCCACTTGTGACTGCAATCATGAGCATGCATCTCTGCACATGTCCTAATGACCATAATGGGATCATTCATTTTAATTTGCACAGTAATGGGTTATCTAATGGTAATGGGTTACCCTGAGAGCTAGGGTGGTGTAGTGGTTTGGGAGGTGGACTTAGACCTGGAAGATCCAGGTTCAAATCTCCCCTCAGCCATGAAGCTTCCTGGGTGACACTTTCTCTCAGCCTCACAAGGTTGTTGTGAGGACAAAAGAAGGGGAGCAGCTGTATACACTGCCCTGAGCTCTTTGGAGGAAGGGCGGTATAAAAATGTGAAAAAAGTATCTTTTAAGGCAGAGACATGCATCCAGTTGTAGACAAATAAACCTGTAGCCACTTACTTGCAGGTTGTTATTGGCTCTCTCTGCTCCACATTTTCGGCTCCTCAGGTCGCACTTTGAGAAGCAATCAAAAAAATTACAGTCTTCATCTCCAGTGCAATTCTGCTCAAGGATGTCTCTCATTTTTGGTTCAAAAAAAGCCATATCTACATCTATAGCGACCACCTGCAAAACACAGCAATGCATTCAAGGTGCTATACGCAGAGGAATTGCCACTTTCTGTCCTCATTGTTTCTAAGTCCTCAGACTGCTGACTCCTGCTTTCCAGGATAAGCCCAAGAGAAAATTAGAAATTACAAGTGGAAGAGTTTTGGCTGCCTAGCTCAGCAGCGCTCGTGCCAAAAATAGAGCTGTAGTGGCAATCGCTGATTCTTATGACAGAAGCAGGTAAGATGTTCTGTGAGATACATGAGGAAATTCTACCCTCAGAATCATTTTGTTTCATTCTCCTTAGCGAAGATAGTCATCTCTCTGATGGCAGTTCTGTTTCTTTTGTCCTAAAGCCTCACTCTTGAGCACTTCTCCCCAAACCCAGGAACCAAGAAAAGGTTGTTCCTGGTCTACTGAACTCACCAAGCTGTCACTCCACAGAAACATTTCAAATAATTCTTATTGCATCTTCTCTCTCAGGGTTCATACACAAGGTTGTATTCTTCTATGTCAAATTAATTCTATCACAATATCTGCCACACTCTGGATTCCATATTGACAACTATTGCCAATACTGAGCATTGCACCCCGAAGAAAGTTTCAAGAACCATCTTACACCAAGTGGCTGAAGTTTACTTCATTCTATGAACCTGTGAAGCTGCTTTATATTTGTGCTGAATGCCCTGTTTCCCCACTCCCTAGTTTTTATGCATAGCTTTCCTTCTTTTTGGACACTTCTAACCCCACCAAAGTATTGGCTTAGTATACAGCCTAAAAAAGCTGTAGGGATATTTTCCTGCCGCTGTCTTTTGTTTGCAATGCCATTTTTAACCAGCTATATGCTCTTGTGGATTCGGTTCATTCTTCATGTCCGAAGCAGCTAGTCCACCTACTGACACTGGCATGCGTCCACTGAGTGGGCAGCCAAACCTGCCTGTCTAAGTAGTGGGGCAGGGTGGCTCTGTAAGGCTATCAGAAAGAACTGCATTGTTCTCTTCTTCACACTATTCTCCCAAATTGTATGCAGCAAGCAGATTCAGTACATAAAAACATAAGGAGCCCTGCTGTATCAGATCAAGGTTTGATCTAGATTCTAGTCCATCATTCTGCTTCCAACAATGGCTCACCAGATACTTCCAGGAAACCTAAAACCAGAGCCAGAAAGCAAAACCTATCCTGCTATTGTCTCCTAGCAGCTGGAACTCAGTGGGCTACCTTTTTGTCCTGTATTTATCTAATCCCCTTTTGAGAGCCTTCTAAGCTAGTGGCCCTCACTACATCTTACAACAGTGAATTCCTTAAATGAATTAAATATTGCGGGGGGGGGGGGAACTACCATAGATACTTGCCTATAGTATGTAAAATTTTTGCCAAGTAAAACTTCTGCCAAGTAATCAATCTCAAATTATCACTTTGCCTTATCTCTGAGTCAGAGGGCAGAGCCTTTGGACTCTGAAAAGTTTCCTTTCCTGCTCAAGCAGGCTCATTTGTTTCTTTAGTAACTTTCCTGGGAAATTCCAGCCAAATTTAACCTTTTATTCTCCTCCATTCCTTTTTGCAAATGCATGCATTTGGCAGAGGTCTGTTTTTTTCAACAACAGGATGGGATCTTCCTTTCCATTTGAAACAAAATCCCAGGCTACAATTCAGTGCACCATTATTTAAGAATAACACCCATGGAAAGCAGTGGATCTACTTCTGAGTAAAAAGGGTAGCAAATATATGCAGCTGCATCTCTGCTGTGAACTGAATAGCACACTCTCAGTTATGTGTTATGGGTTGTATGTTGTATGTAGAGCTTCTGGCTTAACACACCAGACACCTTAAAGGTGGATTTGATGCATGGTTCTCCTGCAGTGGTTGCCAACCTTTTTCACTTGCATATCCCTTGGCAGCCCATTTCCATAAATTGTACCCTTCATATTAGCAAAATGTTTGTCAGGAATAATACAAGCCCTCATCTCCTCTATATGAAAGCCCAGACTTCATGTATTTATCACAATGTTTTCACTTTTTATCTGTTTGAAGAATAGAAGACTCTGCCTTTGCACTGTTTTGCACCAGAAGTGTCCTGAGAAATTCTGGGCGATTGATCACTTTCCATATTATGTTTCAGGTTTTTTTTTTACTGTGCTGGTTTTCAATCACTGGTTCATACATGAATTGATGACCAAAAACTAGCTACTGGTGGGGCTTTCACAACCAACTAGCTACCTCCCTTCCTGCCTTGCTGGTCCTTGCAAGGCATTCTGGAGCATGACCTGCCTTTTTCTGCCATTATTCCATTCTTTTTCAAGTACCCCTAAAGGTCCTGTTGAGTGTCCCTGGGAGTACATGAATACCAGGTTGGGAACCACTGTTTTACTGGTATGTTGTTTACAGTGCACTTACTCTGATAGTGTTCACAAAAAGGTGAAGACCAGAATTTAAAAAGAATAAAAATGTATCTTATGATATTTTACTATGTTTTTAATAAATTAGAGACTACAGTTCTTAGGTAACAATTAGTGGTAGGTTATTTTTCAGGATCTGGCCTGGGGTAAAATCAGACAAAACTATAGTCAGACACCCCCCTAAGTTTAACCCTGACTTATCCGAGGGTCATAGAAAATTCCATGAATTTTGGCTCAAAACCTGCCCTCGACTTATCTGTGGGATTGGCTTATAGGCGGGTGTCTGTGGTGCTTTCTTTTATCTGTTCCAAATCTCCTGCCAATTAATTTATCTGGCTCTGTTCCCTTCTCAGTCTTGACATCAAACTGTTTGGAAGTTTGCTCACTTCCAATAAAATGTCAACAAAAAGGGCATCCTGTTTTCACTCACCTACATGAGTTGGCTCACCATTCATTATGGTTCCCATGATGGGTACCAGCTCCCTGTCAATTTTAGATCCTAAATATCCCTCTTTCACTACAGCCTTATTGGTCCCAGCCACTGTATCTCACAGAGCATTCCCATAGATATGGATTTGTACTTTCTCATTTATAATAGCTTTCTGATGCAAAATTCCCAGCCTTCCCTTTCTTGGTGCACATACATATAAATACATACTTTATAGGTCTTCGCTGTATATTTGCTGCCATTGCCCAATGCTCCATACTGTTTCACTTCTAAACCACATGTGGGTCACTGGCAGAGAGGCAGAGAAGCAGCACTGAAGCAACGCATGAACTCTGAGTACTTGTGGATACTGCTGCTAATACCTGCCTGCCAAATTTACGTTCATTCTGTGGATAGTATGAGTTGCAAATTCTAGCCTCCAAGCTGTCAATGCAGCTCTCTTTTGTGAGCACTCTTTTCACTTGAAAAATCATAACATTAAGGGGGAGAGGTGGAAGAGAAGGCAGCTTACAAATCAAAGCGGTCTGAGTGACAGGGTGAAAGTCCCCTTGAATTTCAAATGGCCCTCTCCTTTCTCCTTAGATCTAGAGAAGCCTGAACACAACATATTGCTCCAAGCGTTTTCTAGGTTTCTGTGAAAGCTTTAGAAGACTGACACACCCTGGGGCGTTTCACAAGTTCAGACAGGCAATATCAGAAATTGATCTGGCTTTTAACAAAGTCTGCAGTGCACTGTAACCTCTTAGAATTTCTCTGTTGTAAAAAAGATTCCATTGGAAAATGTTTCCATCTGCTGCTTTTTCATTGTTAGAATACATGTAGTTGGGCCAGATCTTGCATAAGCCAAATATTATGTGGGCCAGCTTTTACAATGGACATTTTCCAAAATAGGGTAATGTCTTTATTAGGACCAACCAAATAATAACATGATATCAAAACAGAAAGCTGTTGAATCTGAGGATTCTTAATCAGGCTAGATCAGTGGTTCTCACACATTTAGCTCCGGGACCCACTTTTTAGAATGAGAATCTGTCAGGACCCACTGGAAGTGATGTCATGACCGGAAGTGACATCATCAAGCAGAAACATTTTAAACAATGTTAAGAATGCCTGCAATCGTACCCACACTTACCCAGGAGTAAGTCCCATTTACTATTGTTGTTAAAATATACATAGTAGCTTGTTAAAAGTACAGGTCTGTAACATTTCCCCAAATGCAGTCACATACCATGGCAGCATCAAGTCTAATATATTAAAAATAAAATATTGAACTGAATGGGGACCCACCTGAAATTGGTTTACGACCCACAGTTTGAGAAACACTGGGCTAGATCATCAGTTTCCAAACTGTGGGTCTGTGGCCCACCAGTGGGTCACATCCCCATTTTTGATGGGTTGCGAAACTTACAAAGTAGATTAGGCTATGCGCATCAAAGGTTAAACAACCTGCTACTTGGGGGAAGCTGCTGCTCAATCACCGTTAGAGCCGCAGAGCCCTGAGCTGCCAGTAAAGTGAAACTTTTTTTAGGTGGGTCCTGATGCTAAAAGGTTTGCAAACCATGGGGCTAGATAGTAAGCAAAGGGTGGGGGAAGGGAGTTGAGATGTGTTATAGGTTCTCCAGCAGTCTGCATCTTGTAAAAGCAAAAGATGGAGTTTAGAAGGTTTTCATGCAAACTTGGGTCAGCCTCTGAAGAGTATATAGCAATATACACCCAGGGCTGCTTAGACAAAGGAAACAAAAAATGGTTGAACACTTCATGTGCTATAAATACAGTCTGTCAGTCAAGTGTCCAGTCTCCTGTGTTAACCAGAAACACACTCATATAAAGTTGCCTTCTTTAGAATCAAATGATCAATTTAGATCAGTACAGCCCACATTGACTGGCAGTGACTCTCTAAGGTTTCAATCAAGAGTCTTTCCCAAAGCCATCTAGAGACACCAGGGATTGAGCCTGGGGCTTTCTGTATGCAAAGCATCTGCTCTACCACTGAGCCTCAGGAGTACATGAGGGGGTAGCTGAAGCTGAATCAGACTCTACATATGGCAAGCAGATCCATTCTCTTCCACTTCATAACTCACACTTTCTGGTGGTTTCTTGTTCCTTCCCACTCATTCCCTTAGGTTCCAATTATGCACCTGAATAAACTTCACAATGGAGAATAAAAATACTCCTACTCCTATAAGTTACTACATAACGTGCTTAACCTTTGCTCAGCACATTCAAGTGTGAAGTTGTATGCGCATAGTTAATAAATACTGATTCTGTTGGCAGCTGTGTTAATGAACACATTTTACTTCTATTCTACAGGAAGAAATTAACTTGATCTGAATTCAACTGAATGTATGAAGTGGGGCAAAATATGATCAGGCCCGGGAGGGGAGCATGATCAGCGGCACTGGTGCGTGCTGTATCCTATCCCCCTTCCTGGGTCAGATCCACCAACATGGATAAACTCAGCCTTGCACCAGCGATTTTGCTGGGGTGGGTCTGAGTAGACCTATTGCATTGGCTGGGGCCTTCCCTGAAGCGACAAATGTCCCTTTACCTTGAGGAGACCTCCAGCCTGCAAAATTCCCCTATGGAATGCACCGCAAGCCACACTGGCACCACTGCATCAGGATGGGGGAATCTGTACTGGATTGGGCTTCGAGTCTGTTCACTGCTGCCCACTGCCTGCTGTTTGACATGAGCCACATCACAGCGCTATCATGGGCTGACCCTGGCGAGACACATGCCTATAAAAGTGATTCTGATGGTAAAGCAGGTGTAGCACACCATGTCAAGTGAAGAGAGTCCGGTTTTAGAGGTCAATCAACAACAACTGGAATATCTGCAACACAGTACTTTGAAAATGTGATGACAGTGAAGAAGACCTCTTTTTGGTTGTTTTAATATGAATTGAACATTACTTGGTCTCTACTCATCTGTTCTCCCACCTTATCCTCCTCAGGACTCCCTAAAGGTTGAGAGACCAAGGGCCCAATCATATCCAACTTAGCAGCACTGTTGCAGCTGTGCCAATGGGGAATGCGCTGCATCTTGCAGTGAGGCTTGGGCCAGTTACAGAGGCCTCCTCAAGGTAAGGGAACATTTATTCCTCTACTTGGGGTCTGCACTGCAGCTGCATCTGTGATGGAAAGTTGGATAGGACCAGGCCCTCAGTCAATGAAGCAGTGAGAGAGATCACCTTTGTCAGTGACAACCAAGATCAATCTACTATTGAACTATTACTATTAAGAAAGCATGCATGCACAGGCCCTCAATGAACTAGGCAGCAGGCCTAATAAGCAGGAACGTGTGGCCCCACAGTACCATTCTTTAGTAAAGTACCATTTCGTTTTGACAGTGAAACATAAATAAGTAGCGCTATTTAAACACACATTTAGCACTATTTTAAACACACATAATCCCTACTGAATACAATAGAATATCTGGGTAAATATGCATAAGACTGGGTTGCAACTTACCAAACTGAAGGTCAAACTTACCGTCAAATCATTTCTGATAGCAAAATTTTCTGGTTTGATGTCACAGAGATGGAGCCGGTGAGAAAAGTCATTGTCAAAATGATTGACCATATCAAGGAAGCTGATTGCAATTTCCATTATGGCCTTAGTCTTGCTGTCAATCCCAGAGAAAGAGGCACCAACAGCTTCCTCCACAGAAAAGAGAGTTTTGTGCCAGGCATGTCCAGCAGTCAGATACTCTACAGCGTAAAAATGGCCACAAGAGCCAATGACCCTTAGGACATGTTTACTAAAGTCTTGTAAGACACTAAAATAAATATATTCTTCTTGTTGAAGTAAGGACCACATACTGGCCAACTGTGCTTTCCAATGTGGTCCTCTCCTAGTCCACAAAGGCCCCATAGTGTTATTAGGTAGTTCCAAACCTAGAACGTTTTTAATCTCCAAAGCTACCATCAGAAGTAGTTCAGCCTCTGGAATACCCTGCGAGTCCATTTCCTCCAGCAAGCCAAGGCGCTGATAGCTGGAAAATATTTCATTTTTTGATTTCAAAATCACTGGGCGGCCTCTCCAGTCAGCTTGGATGACCTTTTTACCTCGGTCATAATAAAGGCAGCGTTTGTAGATCAACTTCTGCGCCACACACAAGTCTTCACAAAGGTCACCTGTCAAAGCTCCTTTTCTGTAGTCAAAGCACTAGAGAAAGATGGAAACAAACAATTGATAGCAGAAAGCCACAATTTTCAGTCACTTGCAGAGTGCAGAAGAGAAGCCAGTTGAAGACCCTGAATCCATTTTTCCTTTCTTTGTAGCACATGCAAAAGGAGCACACAGAAAGGAAGGGAAGCAGATGTGTGGGGAATCATGCCTGTATTTACCATTTGCCTTTCCTGCCGAACAGACCAGTCTGAAGGCCCAGAATACTATGGCTGTTTGATTTAGGCATGGCGTTGGTGGTGGTGGGGGGTAATCATAAACTGGACAGTTGACAAAGACCCAAAAATCATGGCTTACTAGTTAGGCCTTATGTTTTTGCTCTGCATATGCGGTTCTGGGTTCAAATACTAGCAGCCTCCATGCCAATGAGTGCTACAGGGGCAGCATGAACTTGCACCTTTAAACATCCTCTTCTACTTCCCCTGCCACACGTTACAGCCTGTAAAGCTCCAGAAAACTGTGTCTCACTGTTTTCGGTCTGGTGTTTTCTCTCTGTGCCCTTGCAGTTAAGGGTTCAAACAAGCACGCTGAGAGCAAGCTGGAGACCTCAGCTTCAAAACCCCCGCTTCTTTCTGCCACAGTTAAACTAGGAAAAAAGTATAGCATTGCATACTGTGATGAAAAGCAGTTCTGCATATATCATAAAAACAGGGGCAAGGCATGCACGGAAGTTTGCTGACGGGATGCCATAAGGTCATGAAATTACTGTACTCTGTAGGACCAACTGCAATGCACAATCACACTGAAGTCAGCGGGCAAACTCCTGTTTATTCACGGCAGAAACTTTACAAGGAAGGAAAGTAAATGTGAATCCCAACCAGCTTCACTCTGGAGTGTGGTAGAGCGAGATCAGTTGTTATCTGTCAAGTTGAACATATGCAGGATTTTAAAATGTGTTTTAGAAAAAGACGTGTTTCTACTGCAAGGTCAATCATAACCTGTTAGTTACATCACCTGACTTCCCTGTCAAAAGATACACATGCATTAGATATGTATAAGGAAATTCCTGTGGCTTGTGGATTTTACAGCTCATGACTGAAAAACTGAAAAAGACGTTGCTACTCTGTAGTTATGCGGTCATCTCAGATGCAAGAAATAAATAAAAGGATTTCCCCTGCCGATCCCTTTTTCCACCCATAATTGTTTCCATCCCTCCATTTCTAGGCGTGCGGGCAGTCTGCATAACTGTGTCCATTCAGATCTTCCAGAATTGCAGCTGCAAAGTCTATTCTGGACAAACCTCTGGAGTAGATTATTACTGATGTGGGCTAGGGTAGAAGGACTCTGAGGAGGCAAAAAACCAAAACAGCTGGATAAGTGGCTTGATACCAACTTCTGTCTTCATTTCCCACCTCACATCTATCCAGCCAATGAGTTCTTTGTCTATTCGGTCTGGTTCCCAGAAAAGGCAAGCTCTATGGATACCTCATGTCTCATACCCCTACAGCCAGCTCACCAATTCCAGGGCAGTTTTCATCCTACTGGCTTTGGACTCTGCAGGAAAGGTACGAAGTGCACAAAATCTATAGCATGTCTGAGCCCTCCAGTTCCAGTTGCTTTTTTTTTCTAAAATATTTTGGCCACTGTGGAGTACAACATTTGGATTTTCTGCTCCAGTTGCCAAATCGCCTGGAACCATCTCTGAAGACTTGCATGCTGGTTTTCACATAACCCACAACTCATAAATGGTGTCTCCACATGGAATTGTTGCTCCCAAGGTTCTTTCATGGGTGCCCCTAGCTGGTTTGACCCATCCCACAGAGGATGCTAGATCATTATGTACATGCCACTTTTCCTTCAGATAACCAAGAATCAGTAAGAGACAGCATGTCAAGCATTCTATCTAGTTCCATCCCCTTCACGGCAAGACAACAGACCAGCAAGACATAGAAGAACCCGCCCCATCCCACAACCCACATCAGTATCTGGGCTTCAGAAAGCTGTCCAATTTCTCCAGGTTCTGTAAGTAGCCTCAATTATAGCACTACTATAAGCTAACCAGCACATGAACATTCAGTAAACAGCCACAGTATGTAAAATGTAATTTAATAAAATTAATAGACATCCCTCATCCCCACCAGAGTTATCTAAATCCTGGTATAATACTGGTCATCATAATGTCTTACTTTAGCAAATTCCAAAGTTCAGCAATGGAGTAAAAATGAACTTCTTTGTCTTGAACTTCTGGAATGTGTTAGACCCCCACATCCTGCGATTCAGGTATTACAGGAAAGATTAAATAAACATTCCTTCTTTGTGTAGTCCCCCCACCATTTGTAATGTTATATACATCCATCACAGTCTGTGAATATCAATTAAGTGGGCTTCCAAAGTTGTTTTTTTTTAAATTGTGAGACGTGGCCCCAGAATTTTCCAGGAACAAATCTGCATAGTTTACTAGTCTCCAGAGTCACAGAGGTCTCTTAAGGTCATGAACGTCTGTGGCAAAACCAAAAGGATGAAAATAATGCAATGGGGAAAGCATATGACTTAAAAAGCCACTTTATTTCTGCCTGTAAAAACCTCTGTAAAGATACTCAGACATTGAATTTAAATAGGAACACCAATTTTGCTGGAAGCCATTCACTGATGCAAGCAGTATATACAAAATAACAGAGTTAGCTAAATTTCAGAATACCCACAACGGAACTGTGTGCTAAAGTAATGCAGCATTTCCATTTTTATAAGTTATGATACTCCTTTCTGGTGACCAATATTTTTGTAAGCCTCTGACAACTGCGTAACCATGTATGGCATTACCAAAAACTCAGAAGTAAATAAAGACTGCAATCCTTTTACATAAATAATCTAAATTTCCAAGCACTTAATTTGCTTAACTGATTTCAGGACTTGGCGACAAACACACAGAACCATTTTGCCATGGGTGAACAGACAACCAATGACATTGGGGTCTATGGATTTAAGACAATTTAGCCCCTTCAAAGTCAATAAGACCGAACTGACTGAAATCCAAGTGCACTACTCCGGCTTAACCAGTTTGTAGATAAGGCTGTAAATAACATTTCTGTTTCTGGAATCCAAGTTAAGATACAGACCAAAAGAAATAATGTAAATTATTATAGAGAGCCAGAGTGGTGTAGTGGTTTGGGAGGTAGATTTAGACCTGGATGATCCAGGTTCAAATCCCCCCTCAGCCACAAAGCTTCCTGGGTGACCTTGGGCCAGTCATTTTCTCTCAGCCTCACCTACCTCACAGGGTTGTTGTGAGGGCAAAAGGAGGGGAGCAGCTGTGTAAACAGCCCTGAGCTCTTTGGAAGAAGGGCAGTATGAAAATGTATAAAATGTGAAATAAATGCTGTTCCTAACACTGTATTTGGTACTCCCGAATTATATTGGACCTCCAGCACAGCTCTGGAGGAAATGGAAAATAATTCAGTATCTCAGAGGTATCCAACCTTCACAGCTGCCTGTTGGAGAAAAAGAACTCAGTCCTGATGCTTTTTCCAAGAAGTTGGCAAGGCTGCTGCATGTGCATAATTTGTCTTAGTTTATTATGCAGAACACGGGGAGATTTATAGTCATCAATAGCTTGCGACCATAATAGATTATTTAATTTCCATTAAGGTTTCTATCCCACTTAACAAAAGCTGTTTCAAAAACCAAATAATTTAGCTTTGTAATTAGTCCATTCTATTCAATGATTCCTTGTGGTGGATTTTCAAATCACAAAGCACATACTGTATACAGTATTTTGGTCTAAAAACATTTGTAAGTTCAAGCCACAAAATTAATGTCTGAGGACTCTTGTCTAAAGGCTTTGTTGCCTGGGCAATCTATGCTTTTTTGAGTGAGAGGAGATAGTAAAAGTCCAGCAAGCAATTTTTATCTTTTCCTTACACTTACAAAAGGCAGTACTTTCTGGCAGTAAGTGAACAGAGTGTTGGAATAACTTTTCCACTATATAAACGCATTGGCATGTCTTAAATCATGATACATCACAGACAATAAAGTGAAGGTCTTTCTCCAGCTAGTCCAAAGCAATAAATTCTTTTCTTTCATCACAGTGAAGAAGAGATGTGTACAGACATTGTAGCTGACCAGCCAAACTCAACCAAACTGCCTTGAAAAACTGGTTGGAAATACAGATGCTGCTTTTGTGCCTGTTTTCAGGATGTTTTATCAGATACACCAAGCAGTTGAATACTTTGTCTTCTTTAATTGACAGTAACTGCTGCCTAGAAGGTGTAAAATGCAGTCATCGTGGCAAGCAAATGCTTTGCAAGCAAGCTGCCTGTTTCCCTTAATCAGCAGCTTGGCTGCCCCCTTTTTTCCCAAAGCACAGGCAAAAACTCCATCAGCATGGACTACTTGTTTTCCAATGCCTTGTGTGCCAGCACATTCACAAATCTCCTATTCATGACATCAAGCATTCAGTCATTCCCTATTAATTAGTCTCTACTCAAAAGACTGATTCTTGACCAGCTACAGACCACAATTTAGCACAGGGAAATGGAAAGCAGTCCATTAAGTAAGGCATGGGAGAGTGGAGAAAAAGGATGGCATGGCCAGGGATGGCATAAAATTGTGACAGCATGTCACAGTAGCGTAATGAAATGCTGTTTTGTTACAGTGGTGGAAAATAGGATTCCAGGTGCAATCAGGATTGCAGATGCCCATTTTTAAGGGATGCCCTTATTGTAAACCATTGCTTATTTTAATTCCACAACACCATAGAACACAATGTCAATCTGTTTTACTTGTCAAGTTTGCGTACACTGGTTCTAAAGCATGCATCAGCTCTGATTTAGAAAAAGAAACAGTGAACAGAATTACAGCCACTCCCTGCAAGAAGGTTAATAGATGAGCTAGTCATTATCCATGGATGAGATATTGTGCTGCTAGCTCTGGACAGGGCTAGTATAAGGGTAGTGCAAAAAAAAAAAAAAATGACCCAGCCAAGTGAAAGCACTTTTAAGTCCCACTGATTTCAATAAGAAAGATTACACACTTTTTTTTTCTCCCACTGAAATATATGGAACAGAAATAAATGCATGCTTAATATATTCCAATGATATTAATTGGACTTAAAGGTGCATACGTTTGACTGACCATTCCACATGTTTTTGAGTGTTTTTTTTTTAATTGCCTGGAAAGATCTAGAATTGTTCAAATACCATTGTGGCATTTTCCCACACTTGGCATGTTAGCACAGGATTTTAATGTACAGTTACTTATAATATCTGTTGTAGTGGTTACTTGTGGGTGTGTGTGTGTGTGTGTGTGTGTGTGTGTGTGTGTGTGTGTGTGATTATGTGTATATATATATATATTCTCTCTAGGAACCTCACAAACAAGGAATGAAGGTAAAAAAAAAAAAAACCCTTCCATTGTCACCCCTTAAAAGTGACTGGTATTCACTGGTATACTGCCTCTGAAAACAGAGGTTTCATTTAACGGTCGTGGCTAATAACCATTTGTAAACCTTGCTCCCATGAATTTTTCTAATTCCCTTTTCATGCCATCTTGTCTTTCCATTCACATCTTGTGACAGTGAATTCCATGGGTAAATTGTGTGTTATGCATAAGTACTTTCTTTTATCTGTCTTGACCCCATCAGTTTGTTGGAGTAACCATGTCCTAGTTAGGAAAAGAAAATATCTCTGTTCACTTTGCCCACACCACACATCATTATAGAAATCTTAATCATCTGATTCACCAAAACAAAAAGTGTCAGCCCAATCCTAACCAACTTTTCAGCACTGATGAAACTTCAATGCAGCCCCGAGATAAGGGAACAAACACTATCTTACTTTGAGGAGGCTTCTGTGACTGCCCCCCCCCCACATGCTCCATTGGTATAGGTGCACCAGCATTGAAAAGTTAATTAGCACTAGGCTGTAAGGTTGCAATTCTATACTCTTTCCTGGGAGCAAGCCCAAATGAATATAATGGGACTAACTTCGAGTAGACATGCGTGTCTGTTTCATGACCCTGTCCTATCCAGGATTGGGCCAGGGTATGCGTAGGTTTATGACAGAGGAACAGAGTTCCACTGTTGTAAAATGGCCTCCAGTGGCCACACATGTGCTTACCGACAGTGGCCATCTTGAGTACGCTGCTGCAGACAGACCTGCTGCCAGAACAGCACAGCTAAGTGCAATTGCAACAGGAGTAGAATGAGGTGTGAAGTGGAGAAACGGGGGTCATCCTGGACAGGGCGGAGGTGGGGGAGGAAGGCAGACTTTGGGCAGTATCAGCAGCACTTGCATGTGCTGCTATCTTGATTCTGTCCATCTTCCTTACTGCCACCATTACACGTCTATTACTGCTAAACAGCAGGCATAGATCTGAGGAGACCCAAGGCAGTGGTGGAGGCTCTCCCTAGCATAAGCGAACAAAACTTCACTTACTCCTGGATAGCCCCCCCCCACAGATACAGTGTCTGTTCTTGGTGAGGCCACGTTGGTGGGGGGGGGGGACTTGGGTAGGATTGGGCTGTCAGTCTTTCTAATGCCAAGCTAACCTTACTGAAATTCACACTTCCACTAGAAGTTGTACAAGTCACTTTTACTTTGATTAACCCTGGGGTCAACTTCCAATGGGTATTTCATGCAGGTCATTTACCCTGCTAATTGGGTAAGAGGCACTTTTTCAAGTGGGTGCTCCTCTTTTTAGCAGGGGGAGAGTAACTGGCCCACCTCACCCCAGCACTGTCTGTTCTAGTGGCTGTCTGCTGGTATTCATTTGCATCTTTTTAGATTGTGAGCCCTTTTGGGACAGGGAGCCATTTAGTTATTTGATTTTTCTCTGTAAACCGCTTTGTGAACTTTTAGTTGAAAAGCGGTATATAAATACTGTTGATTGATTGATTGATTGATACAGATATTTTGTTAGTAAGCAGCCTGCATTCCCTTCTCCTTATCAGACTTCCATTTGTATGTTAAGTTCTAGGTACTCAATATGCTACACACACGTTTAGAATGGATACCTATGAATTGGTGGGACTCTTGGTGTGTTATTTAATAAACAGAACAACATTAATTTAGAGCAGTAGTTCCCAAACTTTTTAGCACTGGGACCCACTTTTAAAATGACACTCTGTTGGGACCCACCTAGCTTTACACAACTTAAAAAAAAACAAAAACATGGTTTCATGCTCAAGCCTCTGTTTTTAGTTTTTACTATAGTGAGGGGCCACCTTTTCGGAGCACTTGTTGAGCTCTTCATTCACCAGTTAGGGGCCATTCTGGTGGTTGCTCCATTTTGGTTTCCATAGGGCTCAGCACATTTTCCCTATCAATTTTGCAACCCACCAAAAATGGGGTTGCAACCCACTGGTGGCCCCTGACCTACAATTTGGGAACCACTGATTTAGAGGAATCTGCACTGATAAGTTTTCTGTTTGGCATTAATTGGGTGACCTCTTCTATGGACCCTCATGCCTGACCCTGCAAGTGACCCGACATTTCTGGCTTTCTCAAGACAGATGTCTTGTCTTTTTCTTCCCCACTGAATCAGCCCCCAACATCAAGCAACATCTGCTTGCTTCTAACATCTACCAACATCTACCATAAAGGTTTTGGGTTTATTTTGTTTTTGAGGCAAAGGGCACCACTCACAAAAAGTGCAGGCACCTGTTATTTTGCAGATTAGGTAATGCTATGGGTATGTTCCGTGATAAAAGATTATTATTAAACAGTTCACAAAGCGGCTTACAGACAAAATAACCAAATGGCTCCCTGTCCCTAAAGGGCTCACAATCTAAAAAGATGCAAAACACCATCAAGAAGCCACATGAAAACACTGTGCTGGGTTGAAGAGGGAAAGTGCCCTTGCTAAATATAAGAGGAGCACCACTTGAAACTCCTGCAAAAACGTAAAGCCCTTCTTCTTTTCCAAAATGAGTTCTTTATCCATCACAAGGTATTTTCCATATATCCATACTTCTCCCACTTGCCACTGTCCTCTGATTCATCACACCTGCATTCTTCCTATGCATGTTTACTCAGAGGTTTAATTCCAAGACACTACTCACAGGATTGCAACCATGCAACATAATTCTACTGGAAGTTAATCTGGAAGTCCCACTGAGTTCAAAGGAACTAACTCCCAACCTGTACACGTTGAGTGTGCACAGGATTGCTTGAAATTGCAGTCCTGCACCAACTAAGTACATCAGGACCTCCTTTGAGTAAATGACAGGACTGCATTGCTGCAATCCTATACACTTACTAGGAGGCAGACCTCACAGAACATTGGAGCGGAGGGGAGGAACTTCCTTCTAAGTAAACCTGCTAGTTTAACTAAGTAAATATGGTTCAAACTTTAGCCCAGTCTTTTCTGGCTGTTGCCTATCCTGAGCCTCAGAACAGCCTATATTACAGTGGTTCCCAAACTGTGGGTCGGGACCAACTGGTGGGTCACGGCCTGATTTTTGGTGGGTCACCAATGGGTGATGAAAAGATCAGATAACTACTTGCCTCAAGTCCTGAGGCTATTCAAAAATCAGATACTGCAGCTGATAATTACCCTGGAAAGAGCTGAGCTGCTGCAGCCTGCAAGATAGGATACTGCCTTCCAAGGAGCTGAGCAGTTTGCAAGCATGTGTAAATATAAGGAGATAAATGTTTGAGCATCTTTGTATGGTTATTATTACTTATAAATGATAATTATTTCTTAATAAAAATTTTTAAAGTCTGGCAAGCCTAAGTAAGTCCTGATAATGTTCTTTTTTAAAAAAGCGGGTCATGGTGCTCTAAAGTTTGGGAACCACTTGGCCCATAAGGAACCCTCGCCCATATCCACAAGTGATCAAGGGAGAAAGTGGAATCCCCACATCCTGAGTGGATGCTCTGCCTGCCTCTTCTGAACACTAGTGAGCTCTGCAAGGACCTCGAGGCTGCAACCCTATCCACACTTTCCTGGGTGTGAGACTCACTGAGCCCGACGGGACTTACTTCTGAGGAGACATGCATAGGATTGGGCTCTCAGGCTGCAATCCTATCCACACTTTCCTGGGAGTAAGCCCCACTGACTCTGATGGGACTTACTTCTTAATGCATAGGATTGGGCTCTCAGGCTGCAACCCTATCCACACTTTCCTGGGTGTAAGACTCACTGAGCCCGACGGGACTTACTTCTGAGTAGACATGTATAGGATTGTGTTGCAAGACAGACACCTACCAGCCTGGCCAGGATCCTGTGGCTCTGCTCATCGGTGCAGCGCCCGGAGAAGACGCTGCCGCCGCCGCGGGCAAGGAGGAGGAAGAAGATGAAGAAGGCGCCCCCTGCAGCCCAGCACGCCGCCCAGGAGAGGAGGAAGGCGAGCGAGCATCGCCTGCCCAGCCGCGCTCTCAGCAGGCGCTTCCAGCGGGGCATCCCTCTCCTCAGAGCCCAGCCCGAGGCATGCCTACTCAGAAGTAAGTCCCATTAGAGTCAGTGGGGCTTGCTCGTAGGTAAGTGTGAGAGGGCTGCAGCCCGAACCCCTGCAGGAGCGCCACACCGGGGAGGCTGGTCAGACTGGAGCGTGCCTCGATCCCGTGCGCGCCACGCCAGGTCCGTGCCGGAGGGAGCATCAGGCAGCCGGCGCTGCGAGCGCGCCTCCGGAGCCCCTCGCCCCGCGAGCATCGCCTAGGAACCAGCCCCGCGCACCGCATCCATCACTTCGCCCGCCCTCCAGGCTGCTCGGGGAGCTCAGCCTCTGGCAGGGGAGCCACCCAGTTCCGCCTTCTCGGGTCCGCCGCCTCCCTCCCCTGGACAGTCACTGAGCAGCAAACTTTCGCAGGCGAGAGCAGCGCCTGGGGGGGGGGAGCCTTGGAAAGGGGGGGCAACAGCCACCGCCCCAAAAGCTGGAGGGCTGACTGGCACTTTTAAAGGCACACACCCCAAACGCCTGCCTTGGCGTGGGCATCTTGTGTATCAGCACACGCACACCCTGGAGTGACAGCCCAAGCCTCTGCACGGCTACTCAGAAGTAAGTCCTACTGTGTCCAATGGGGCTTACTCCCAGAAAAGTGTGCATAGGATGGCAACTTGGAAGCCCAATCCTGTGCATGTCTACTCAGAAGTAAGCCCCATTGTGTCCAATGGGACTTACACCCAGGAAAATGTGGATAGGGTGGCAGCCCAATCCTGTGCATGTCTACTCAAAAGTAAGCCCCATTGTGTCCATTGGGGCTTACTCCCAGGAAAATGTAGATAGGATGGCAGCCTGACAGCCCAATCCTATGCATGTCTATTCAGAAATAAGTTCCATTAGAGTCAATGGGGCTTACTCCAAAGAAAGTGTGGATAGAATTGAGCTGTGAGTCAGGCTTCCTTATTCTCTTAAGGCCCCAATATGCTGCCTGTTCTCATTAATATTACCATTTAATTCAGTGGTTCCCAAAATTTTCAGCCCTGGGACCCACTTTTTAAAATGACACTCTGTTACTCACTTAGCTTTATGAGACTGAAAAAGGAGCTCTACTGTAGAAAGGAATAATATTATTTATTTACCAGTAATAATAACCAGGAAAAAAAGATGCTCAAACATTTGTGCTTGCAAACTGCAGGAGCTGAGCTCTTTGCAGGGCAATTAACAGTTATTTGATTTTTGAACAGCCTCAGGGCTTGAGGCAATTAGTTACCTCTGATCTTTTCATTAGAGGCTTCGCTTGGTTGTTGTAGGACCCACCAAAAATCAAGTTGCAACCCACCAGTGGGTCCTGACCCACAGTTTGGGAACCACTTATATAGTTGGTAAATATAACTAAAAGTCATTAGGAAGGCACATTGACTCACTTTTCCTTCTATCTTATTATCATTTCCTTCTTGGGATATTTTTTTCTTCCCTCCCTCCCCATATATGTTCCCTTGTCCCCATATATGTCCACTTGTCTCAGCTTTTTTTGTCTCCTTAACATTTTCAGATCTTCATCCATTCAGATCTTCATTCCTTCTTGCAAGGCAAAAATAGACAAAGGTTGTCATTTCTCAGTCTTTAAGGAGTGATGCTTCATCTAAAAAAATAGCACCAAATTTAGTAGTCTAGTATTATGCATACTTCTTTTGCACAGATCTTTAGATCAGGAACATAAACATTTAATGTCCTGAACAGGAAATCATTAAAATAAGCCAAAGTGCAAATTAGGGTACATTTGCCAGCCCCAACATGCAGCACAAATCACTTTTAGTCTGGGGGATATCACTTGAGTATACTGTCAATGCAGGATGAAAAATATGATCAAAGCAAATTCAACTTAAATATACACTCTATATTGTTAATGTAGATTTTTCATTTGAATTATACTCATGGGAAATGCAGCAATTGTTTTAAAACTGTTTAAGTGTGAATCTAGCCTTATAAATCCTGGGACATATGCTGGTATTTCAAGATTATTGTGTCTTGCCACAATACTAATCTAGAGCAATGGTTCCCAAACTGTTCCCACAGTGGGTCACACCCAATTTTTGTCGGGATGCAAAACAGACAAAGCAGATTAGGCTGTGTGCATCAAAGGCTGCTACTTGTGGGAGTGTGCACTGCTGGCCATCACCATTATAGCCACAGAGGCTTGAGCAGTTGGGTAAAGTGACACTTTTTTCAGTGAGTCCCAGTGCTAAAAAGTTTGGGAACCACTGACTAGAGTGTTAGAATCTTTGTTGCTTATGTGATTCTAGATTGCTGAACCAGAACCTTTCCAATTCACATCCTGCCTCTGCCATGAACTCACTTGATGGCCTTAGGCAAGTCACTCCATCTCAGCCTCCCCATCTGCAAAATGGAGATATTTACCCACCTCACAGGATTATTGCAAGGACTGCATCAAGATAATACAGGTGAAACACTTTGCACACTATCCAAATGTTAAGTAGTAGCAGTATTCAATTTTGCACTGAAGATTAACCCTTGAGTATTCTGCAGCTGTAGCATTTTTCTGCAGCATTATTGCAATGCAAGATTCAACTTGTTAGCAGGGGTTGTGTTAGGTTTTCTCCACACTTTTTCTAACCTAAACACACCAGAACAGGGTCCAGAGAATAAAGTCAACTAATTACTACAGATGAGAAATATGTGGTGTGGTCATTCAGACATTCTCTTAAATCTTAAGAGAGAAAAAAATCTTTTGCCATCAAAAAGACTGGCTTCTGTGAATGCAAATGAAATTATCATTTCTCACAATGGCAATGGAATTCCCTTGCTTATTCAGGGATGGGAAAAGACTGGAACAAACATTACAGTCTCAGACACTGCAGCCACAAGAATATGCAGGGGCTAGAGGAATTTCTTAAAGGTATTTGAAATACATGAGACTGGGGGGGAAAAAATCCTAGAAGATTAAAATGTTACAGATGATGCACAAGACCTAAAGCGTTCTTAGACTGCCAGGAGGACGGAAATGAGAAGCTGAAAACAAAAGCTCTACTATTCTATCCTAAGAAGCCCTAGAGGTTGAAACATTATCACAAACCATGTTTTTCCCCTGAAGAGTAAGGGTCTCTTACTAACCTCTTCATGCTCATTCATTCTTTGATCCCATTTGCAGCCTTCATGCTTACTCAGCACCAAACCCAGTTATCCTAACAGTATTTAAAGTGATCACATGAAATGCAAGAAGCACAATTTGGTACTGGTAAAATTGATGAGCAATGTGGATTGGCACTTAGGCCTGGGAGCTATAAAATTGAATTTTTTTGTGCTGCCTATAACACAGCCAAACAGATTTTGTCTGGTTTTTAGAAAATTAAATAATGCCCTTCTCACACAGTGGTGTTCTCTCTCTCTCTCTCTCTCTCTCAAAAATAGTCTGATAGCTTCACTTTCACTGCAAACCGCAACCATAGGGTCAAAAGCAAAAGTCAAGCATGTGCTCATCATCCGTTTTCATAGACTGACCTTCAATGAAGATAACGGATTAGCCATTTGCAATGAGATGGAATTTTAAGTTTGTGTGATCCTGGGGTTTGTTCTGTTTTAATGCTAGGCAACCCAATCCTATTCCTCTGGCTCTGCCAGGTGCAGCATCGCCAAAATGGCTACTGCTACATCCAATGGCACTGCCAAGGCCGCTGGAGGTCTGTTCAGGGGAAGGCCCCAGGTCCTGCAATAAGGCTTCTCAAGTCTGTGCCGGCAATTTTGGCAGTGCCAACTTCAGAGCCCCCATATTGATCTTTGCAGCCTGACATAGGGGATAGGATTCAGTGGAGCAGGGCTCCACTGGTCCCGCCCCCCCACAGCTGGTTCCTCCCCTGCCCCACCCTCTCCTGCCCCATTCCATCTACTCCCTGTCCACCCCCACCCAAAAATACTCACTTCCTGCAGGATTGCTGGCTGTTCCTTGACACGGTGCTGAGGCTCAGTGCCGAAGGCCCCCCTCTCCAGGTGCCGCAGGCATGCTTGATGGCATGTTTGCAACACCCAGCACTGGAGCTCAGCACCGATGCTAGGGACAAATAGGATTGGGCCCTTAATTGTTTTTATGCTTAATGTTGTTAGTATTGTTTTAATGTAATTAGTATTGGTTTTATGTTGTAAGTTGTCTTGAGTGCCTTTGAGTGTGGGGAAAAAGGCAGAATATACTGTAATTTCTTCAAACAAACAAAGCAAGCCAGCCAAGTCACACTCTAAAGGAAAAGGCAAAACAATGTCCATAGTCATCATCTACTATCACTATCCAAATGTATAGTTGTTGGCATTTACAGCTGTAAACACCATAAAGCCTTGGCTGAGATGTGCTTCCAAACACTGGGAAACAAGTACTAGACCTGTAGTGGTCTAGTACTTGTAACTGGCTTTCACTTCTGGGCACATATCTGTGTGTATTTACAAACATGCATGAACACACAACAAGCACACCAGTATGAGTGCACAAACATGTTAACCACATAAAGCATGAGTCAGCTGTCACAGTGTTCTGAAGAGGATGGCTCAGTTCTGCTTGCCCACATCCTGAGCAACCAAACAGTGTGGTTTGCCGTGGAACGGCTATGGTGGGGGCTGGATTCAATCTGCAATACTCTGCAGTGCCAGAACCTGAAAACATGTGGCAATTTGTTATAGTGATGAATGCCAGTTACAAATATCATCTCCAGACGAAAACTTCCATTTAGTATGGAGCAACACTGATTGTTATCATTTCCTTCCAACCATCCTGAATTCTTACTATTAGGATCACATGTTGTACATGTTGGCAACCTTCAGTCTCGAGAGGTGAACCACTCTGAAAGGTGGTTTTGGGACATCGTCTAGTGTGGCTGAAAAGGCCAATTCGGGAGTGACAATCCCTTCCACAACGGGAGCAAGTGCAGTCTGTCCCTGGTCTGTCTCCCTGGCTATGGGCCTTCCTTCTTTGCCTCTTAGCCTCAGACTGTTGGCCAAGTGTCTCTTCAAACTGGGAAAGGCCATGCTGCACAGCCTGCCTCCAAGCGGGCCGCTCAGAGGCCAGGCTTTCCCACTTGTTGAGGTCCACTCCTAAGGCCTTCAGATCCCTCTTGCAGATGTCCTTGTATCGCAGCTGTGGTCTACCTGTAGGGCGCTTTCCTTGCACGAGTTCTCCATAGAGGAGATCCTTTGGGATCCGGCCATCATCCATTCTCACGACATGTTGTACATGATCCTCAGTTTTTTCCCCAACTTCTCAGACATCCTGCTCACAGGAGCAGAAAATTGTCTTCAATAAAACTCATTAAAATCCCTCTTCCCTTGTTCTTATTTTGGACATACATAGTGTCCAAACTGCTGTTACTTTAATGTTTCATGTTCCTCATTTCAGACCCTGTTGCACCTATATTTGTTCTGTCAAATATAGTGTAATATGTGTTACCTAGAGCAATGGTCTTCAAACCTTTTTCATGCCATGACCAATATATAAATAAATAATCAAGTATGAGACTGGGGACCACACCATCAATCCCGACCTCCTCCTAGGACCTTATCTACCCACTCCCATCCTCGTCATTGCACACGCTCTGCCCTCCCAGCACCGTTCACTGTAACAAAATATTTTGATTACAGAGAGCAGAAAGTTACCATGAAGTCTGGTGCAAGTGAAAGCTATTTTAGCACAATTGCTAAGAACTTGAGCAGGTCTGGGGTACCCTGGCACCTGATTTTAAAACCTGAAGGCACTAGATGCACCCCCTTTCCCTGGTGGTACTCTAGTCCAGTGGTCTTGCCGCAACCTCACAACTGAGGCTTTGTGACCCCATTGGGGTCCCAACCCCAAGGTTGAAGAACACTGACCTAGAGGGCATATTGTGTGGGAGATGTAACTGGATAAAGTGGAGTTGTGGGCTTGATTTTTACTGGTGTGAGAGCAATTGAATGAAATCAGTGCAGATGAAAGAAACACATAAAAGTAGCCCAGAACAGTTAGGTAATTAATCTGCTTACAGGGCAATTAGTGCTGAGGAACCAAGGGGAAGGTTTGTGGTCACAGCTTTCTTGCCATTTTCACAACTTGCAAAGCCACTACTAGACCATTTGGCTGAACTGGAATGCAGACAGTTTGGTGAAATGAAGGTCAGAAATGAGATGCCTCCTCAGACTGTTGCAGGGAAACTTGGCTTTGTGTCTGTCCACAATGAGTTGGATCCAAAGTGTTTGGTTTGCAAGAAGAAAGAGCTTCCACTCATGAATGAGCTGCATTCATGGAAAGAACCTGGGCACAGGAGTTTGGATCTAACTTAATATGTGGCTCTAGTGAGGACTAATCTTAGAAGGTGCTGGCAAAGGAAGAATGACTTGAGGAAGGCATCTTTTGTTTAATTTAAGACATTTATGCCCATCTTTCAATGTTTCCTTTATTAAAAAAAAAAAAAAAAAACCCAACAAATTAACATTAAAAAAAAACAATAAATAAATCAGCATGGTGGTAAATGATTCACATTTCAGAAGATTTTAAAACCACAGCAGAATAGCTAGTTGGTTTTAACTAGAATGGCTAGTTAAAAGCCAGGATAAATAAAAAGATTTTTTTTCTGGTGCAGAAATGTAGTATTTACATGCACAAGCACTAGGTTTTGAATGCCTTGGCAAATGTGGCAATAGCAGAACACATTCTGCGCCTGCGTGGCAAGAGCAAACTCTTGGCCTTGGTGATGACTCTGAACCCAGTGCTGTGAACAACAGAATCATATCTCAGGAATGTGTTTGCGGTTAAGCTAGAGAGCCGGCTGGTTACAGCCAGTATGAATGTCAACATCCTCTTAGAAATTTCCCTATTACGTAGCCTTATATCGTGTTTTGAGACGTAATAAAAAGTTGGGTCAGGAGCTGGGAGACACTTCACTTCTCCCTTGATTCCTTCCTGCTCCTGCTTCCAGCCGTTCTGCACCTCTTTAAAAACCTGTCTCTGTTGTCTAATTCTTGCCATGGCTTCTCTGCCACACCAAAGAAGCATCTCGAGCTGCTTCCCAAGTAGCACTGCAATGCTACATCTGGCGCCCAAACAGGGACTTCTAGCCCTGTTATCTGAAGATATCTGATCAAAGAAGATGCCAGGAGGCCTGCCTGAGTCCACAAGTTTTTCAGCAACTGAAAAGGTTGTCTCTCTGATCGCAATCAACCAGGCTCCAAAGGTGAAAGAGTCTTCTTCAAAGGAAGAAGGTCTCAAGAGAAGGATCTTCATGGGCAGACATGCTAATTTGAAAGTAGGTAGTTCTTTAGGTACTTTGGTTCCAAGCCATTTAGGACTTGAAAGTAAGGACCAGCAATTTAATTTGTGCTCAGAAATGGACTAGCAGCCGACAAATGTGTTTACCAGTGCTGGTGAGATGTGTTTGATCTCTTCACTTTGTATAGATCAATAGTTGTGAATAGAAATCAAAATTACAGATATTTAGAAAAATGTTATTTTCTTCTTCCATCCCTGCTGTCATCAAGAGTTCCATTACGCAAGTCACACTGTAGTCCAACAGTCACATACATCTATCATATGTAATAGTATGTTGAAGAACTCTGTTCATCAGTATACATTGACTTTACTGGATATACCTAGGACCACCTTCACAATTTCCATGCAAACACACTTTTTGAGCTTGTATATTTAGAACTAATATTCTGAATCAGAGGGGTCTACTTGGACCTCCGCAAGCAAAATCACTGGCACAGATCCATATGCACCCAGGCTGCTGGATCACATTCAGGAAGGGAGGTTGGATTCAGAGGTTGCCACTACTGCTAAACCTGCCCCCTTTCTAGATGCAGTCTACCCTCCATTGCCATGTCACTGCCCCATTCTGCTCTCTCCTTGCCTCCATTCCACCCTTCCCTGAACTGTTCCACCTCTCCAGTTGATTTACCACAGTTGATGGTCATTTGGCGGTCCATCACATGCAGGACTGTTTTGGCCTTGCTGCCGGCAGACTCGCAGCACACAGTTCTGTGTGCTACTGGCAGGTTGTTCATAATGGCTGTATAGCTCTCCCCACTGTCATGATGATGCTAGTTCCAGCAGCAGGGAAGGGGGTTAGGAGTGAACTCTCAGATACACATTAGTTCTCTATCTTGGAGCATTTTCGTGTTCGTTTCAAATGGAGAGCTCTTAGTTCCAGATTACCCCTACACACCACGGATACCTGATTTTTACAACATGATTTATCCCAAGATTAAAATGAAACCCCCAACAATCCCAAAGCAGCAACATGCTTTTTCATTCCCTCAGCCTTTGGCTAGCATCATGTAAACAAATTAGTGACTTAAGACAGTTAAGAGGGTACCCTCATATAATCAAGCTGTCATGGTCATGGTTTCTTATTCCTCAACTAACATTTTCCAAGTTGCAGGAGAAGACAGATATTAATCACCATTTTACAGACTCACGCTGGTGTCTTCTTCTCATAGCAACTGATGCTTTGTTACATACATGCTCATTAAGGGCTCAATCCTATTCAACTTTCCTGCACCAGTACAACCACAATGCAGCCCTGAGGTAGAGGAACAAATGTTCCCACACCTTGAGGAGACTTCTGTGACTGCCTCCCCACTACAGGATGCAGTACATGCTCCATTGGCACGTTTGCACCGGCACTGGAAAATTGAATAGGATTGGGCAGAAATCTAGCAAAGCTTGAAAATGCTTGAAAAAGGAGGTATTTCCTCTGCCCCAGTAATAGGAGTCGTTAACATATGGGATGTTAAGGTGAAACTCGGCATATGCATCATTACTAATCTCTGGCCAAAGGGGACAGGATTGCAAGAGTAGACATGCCTAAAAGAGTCTGAACACCTAATAGTTCAGAGGAAATCATGTGACAATATCTGGACCACTCTATAAGAACTTCCATTAAGTCTGCTTCTTTGGTTCCAGCAGCAAAGGAATTTATCATGTTGCTGCTTCATGCCACATGGTATGAAATCATGGTATGACATGGCTGCAATCGCAAAACTGGAAGTGAGTCGCAGTCACATTTCTTCAACATTTTGAGGACAGTTCTCACATTTCTTCAACAGTTCTCCATATCCCCCCCCCCCCCGGACACCACAGCAGACAGGGTGAGTACAAACCAAGCCCCTGCATCCCTGCCAATGACGAATTTATTTCCACTGCATCGCCACCATCCCCCTGCTCCCACAAACCCTTAGAGCTGCTCAAACTCTACATAGGAGTTTAAGAACCGCTGAGGTACACAATAGAATAGATACTAATCTGACTTGTTCCAAAACCAGCCTGCAGAAATAACACCACACTAGTTCTCTCTTTTTCAAGTCTGAAATAGTTTCATTCCAAATTCATTGAGGCCTTTATATGTTATCTTTACTCGGCCCGTCTCATGAGATGCTTAGTATTTTGCACACTTGGCGGTTTTCTTTGGTTCTCTAAAGATTGCCTTTTGGATGCAAGGAATTATGAAATAAAATCAGCATGAGTTCCTGCACTGAGGGATATGCTAGCCCATTATGAGTGAACATACCTGTTATTGATCTCATTGCTTACTATATTTTAAGTCTCATTAGCCATAAGCCCTAGGAACCTTGTCTTTGAAAATGTGGGTTTTCCTCTTATTTGCACTCCGAACAAGTGTCTCTCTTGTTTATATAGGAAGTACATGAAACTTTCAAAACCCAGTGGGAGACAATTTTAAAAATACATTTTTAGCGTATAAATATTTCTTTCTGATTTCTGGCAGCCAAGTTCAAACATCACAAAGTTTGGCAGATGTTTGAACATCTCAGATGGGCAGTGAAATCTTTTTTGATAAGCCAACTGCTAAAGACCAAATGTATCTTCCTCATTAATGCCACTAAAAAGAAATAAAACTGTTGGGAGCAGTTAGAAAAGCTGCACTGAATTCTAATGAACTGATTGTTTCATTAAGAAGCAGAAGGAGGGGAGTGAATAAACAACTTCCAAAAGAGAGAATTTTGGGGAGAGCTGGCCTAAATTAATTCATCTGCTTGAATGAGAAGCAGAACCAGTCTTCTAGGAATTGCAAAGAACATATTCCATTCACAGCTCCATTTTGAAGAAGCTGCTAACTGGCTTCTTTTAACACTAAAGTGCTTATAGGTGCCGTTTTTTATAAAACAAAATATCCTTGCATTGGCAGTTGACTAATGCTCTGTTAAGTCTGGCCCTCTGTAAATGCACACCTCCAGATTCTTGGGTTAAAAGATCTTGTGCTTTTTTATTTTCAAAAATGTGCATTTTATTACATATCCCAATCACAGTAAACAAGTAAATCAGGAAAAGCAATGCAAAATATATGCTCAGCTGGCCTTCCAACAGATGAGCAGTGACAGTACATACATGTTTGGCAAAGAGTAACGTAAAAAGTGGGTAACAATGATGGAATGATGGAAAACAGAATACTATGCATAAAGTTAAGCAGAAAGTTTTTAAAAAGTGAAAGAGTAAGTTAAGGACACAGACAGTGAAAAAAACAATGCAGCAGGCTGCCGTCACTCTGGGCAACAGAGGGTCCTTCCAAGAATCCAAGCTTTTGCAATGCCAGTCCTGATACACTTTTGTACACTTTTCTGACAACTTTTTTGTATACATTTCTGGCATCTTTAATAAATATTCCATGTCACTTTGTTAATTTCATTATGTGTTCCATCCATAGCCATCAGCTTATGAAGAACTGCGCTGGAATATTCCAAATGTCTCTATTAGAGTTGATTCCTGTTGCTGGGACTTTATTCTCTGATTACTGTGAATAGGCCTATCACTAGGGGTTGGTCTTAAAGCAATGCCCGACCAGAATCTTGGATTGGACAAAAGAATGTTAATGCTCCGTTGCGGGACTGAATTGCTAGGAGGTGGTTTCTGCATGCAGGGGACTTTCTGGATTGTTTGGAAAGGGAAAAGCCATCAGAGTTTGGGGGAGGTGACACAGCCCAGAATCTTCCAGCTAGAGCAGCCATTTTCAACCTCTGTGCCATGGCACATTGGTGTGCCGCAAGTGGTCCACTAGTGTGCCTCAGGAATTTGGGGGAAGGTCATTTATTAGTAAGGCCAATGGGGAATGTGAGCCCCCCATTGGCAGCATGGTGTGCCTTGTCAATTAGTAAAAACCTGATGGTGCGCCTTGACAATTTCCACTGCAAATTGTACAGCATGCCATGAGGTGAAAAAGGTTGAAAATGGCTGAGCTAGAGGGATGAGGCTGATGTGTTCTTCATTTTCTGCATTCTATAGGTTAGGGTCTTGCAGTGCTTGCTGCTGTTTGATCTGTTTAATAAGGATCCCATGGCTGCTGTATTTTCTTAAAGTGGATGGGTGTAATGAAATTGATGTAAAAGTGAGCTTTCAAAAATGGAAAGGTAAGTTTCTCACATTGTTCCAAGCCAGATTGATGTCATAAAGAATAGCAACCGAGCATGAATTTGAACAGTTAATTTCAATATCTCCTAATAAAAGAAGCAAACAGATCCAAACTTTCTGTCATTCAAGACTCTAAATCTATGGGGTTTTTTAAGTGATAAAAACACTGTACAGAAAAAAGTTTGCCTTTTCGTTCTAGGAAGAGAGAGGAAAGTGGAATGAATTTTGAGTTGGTTTTCACTGCAGGTACAAGAGGCCACCTTGTGGAACATTCTAGCTATTACACTAGGCTGATTTTAAACACTGTAGTGTGTCCAGAGGTTCTCAAACTTTTCAGCACTGGGACCCACTTTTTAAAATGACAATCTGTTGGGACCCACCTGAACTGATGTCATTAACTTAGAAGTATGACATGGCCAAAAAAAGTGTCATCATCAAGTAGGAAATTTTTTAACAATCCTAGGCTGCAATCTTAGCCACACTCAGGTTAACAGCTAGATAGGATACAGAAAACAGAAAAGGAGAAGAACATTCATGGTGTGGAGTCAGGGATGACCAGAAGAGATGCTGGCCAAGGGCCTTAGCCATTGTCTTTGCCTTAGTCACTGGGGACAGGTGCTTCGCTCCAAGGGGGCCCCATGCCCACAGTGACTTGGGACCAACATAGGACATATTTAAAGGAATGCACTTTCCCTTCCACCAGGGAGGCACCCAAGGTGCTATTCTTTATTAAAAATATTACATGGAATAATGTAAAATACATTAAAAACAAATAATAGCAGCAGTAAAGCCAAATATAAAAAGTCCCAGCCATCATCAAACAACACTAATCATAAAGAAGGAGAAAAAGCAGTGAGAAGCTGGGAAGCCTCTAGTCAGTGCCAAAACTGACACAGAGAGAGTCAATACTGACCTTGCTTCCTGGGGAGGAAGTTTCCGTTCTGGGCATCACCATAGCAAAGGTTCTACCTGTGCCACTTCCATCAGTGATGGAACATGAAGAATAGTCTTGTCGGAGAATCTCAGGGGATAGGCAGTTTCATGTGGAAGGAGATGGTCCTTCAGATACTCAGGCCTCAAGCTGCTTTGACAAACAGGCCGAGGGGAAGGCCCCAAACTCCTTGTCACAGGAAGTATTTTGTCTAGATGCCTTTAAGAGGGGATTGGACAAATTTCTGGAGAAAAAGTCCATCACAGGTTACAAGTCATGGTAGGTATGTGCAAGCTCCTGGTTTTAGAGGTAGGCTACCTCAGATTGCCAGATGCAGGGAAGGACACCAGGATTCTAGTTGTATCTTGTGTGTTCCCTGAAGCATTTGGTGGGCCACTGTGAGATAAAAGAAGCTGGGTCTGATGGGCCTTTGGCCTGATCCAGCAGTGCTCTTCTTATGTTCTTATGTTCCCAACTATGCCCTGAGCCCAGAGGCAGGCTAACACCAATGATTGGCTCCTTGCACATTGGGCTGACACCAGCCCCCATCTCTGAGGCTGGTGGGCTGAATCAGGATTTCCATGGACACTAGCAGAGTTTGGGGGGGGGGGGCATGAACCAATGTGGAATTCTCTGGGCTCTTGTCCCATACCCACCCACCACACTTTGGGTGCAATCCTAGCCCACTTTCCAGCCCCGACATAAGGGCAATGCAGGTCCAAGGTAAGAAAACAAACATTCCCTTACTTTGAGGAGGCCTCTGTAGGTGCCCCTCAACTGCAGGATGCATCACACATCCTATTGGCACTGCAATGCCAGTGCTGGAAAGTGCGTTAGGATTTAGGCTTTAGTGAAATAAGTGAATAAATATATGCCAGAAGTTGCACTGATATATCAGCAACAGTGGAGCAACCAGCATAGGATTGCACTGTAAACCGAGAACTTCTTGTATGTGCTTTTCTCCTTTTTTTTAAATTTTATGAGCAGTTTATGGTTAGCCACCTTGAATTGTGCTACTCAGAAAGGCGCCTATAAATACTTTCAAATAAATAATCTTGTATTCCAGTATTTCTCAACTGTGGCTCATGAGACAATTTCAGATAGGACTCCATTTCAATATGCCTTTTGCTTTTAATATATTAGACTTGATGCTACCATGGTATGTAGCATTGGGGGAAATGTTACAGATCTGTACTTTTAACAGGCTATGTCTATGCTTTTAACAATGATAGTAAATGCAGCTGACTCCCGGGTAAGTATGGACAGAATTGCAGTCTTTGGGATGTTTGGGGAATTTTTTAAAATAGATCAGCAGCTGCTTGGGAGGTCTATGAGGGTTCTTATTATATTAAATATTTTTAACTTACTGTAAACTTTTAATTTACTTACCTAATTAATTAATTTGATTTGTGTGTGGGGGGGGGGGTGTTAAAAACACCCATGCTTAATAATGTCACTTCCAGTCATGACATCACTTCCAGGTTAATGACATCACTTTTGTCATTCTGAAAAGTGGGTCCCAGTGCTAAAACATTTGAGAACCACTGTTGCATTTGATCAGCACACTGCCCAAATCCAACATGCAAATTAAAGTTAACAGGCAAGCTCCATCAACCCCCCCCCCCACTTGTTTCCATTTCCCCCCACAACTGAGTTCTGCTGAGCAAACAAGGCTCTCACTTCTTCATACTGTGGCTGCCACTTCCCACCTTCTCCTGGATGGAGGGGTTCAAAAACCCTGCCAGGAAAGGAGACCTAGGCAGCAATCCTAACCACACATTCCTGGGAGTCAGCCTCATCGACTGTAATGGATCTTTCTTCTGAGTAGGCATGCATAGGATTGGGCTCTCAGGCTGCAATCCTATACACATTTTCCTGGGAGTAAGCCCCCTTGACTCTGATGGGACTTACTTCTGAGTAGACATGCATAGGATTGGGCTCTCGGGCCGCAAGCCTTTCCACACTTTCCTGGGAGGAAGCCCCATTGATGGCTATGCCTAGAGGCAGTGCCTGCCACCCAGCTGTCCTGCAGCCTCTCCCCTTTCTCCCTCCCGGGCTCGTCCCTTCCTGCTTGGCCTGTGCCCAATGAAAGCTCCCCGGTCCTCCTAGGGAGAGGCGGATTGGCCTCGGCGCGTTCCAAAGGGGCGGGCTTACGAGAGGGTTTCCCCTTCCAAACCAGCTGCGCTCGCTCCTTTGCCTGCGCTGCTGGTTTTGGGCTGCGCTGGCTTGTTCCTTGTGGCTGCGCTGCACCAGGTGAGTGTCCCTGTGCCCGGTCCCTGCAAGGGGGTCCTCCTCCTCCTCCTGCTGCTGCTGCAGGGGACCCCGGCTGAGGATCCTCCAGCGCCCAGCTGGCCAAGTTGCCCCGGGTGGATCCTCTCCGCTTCCCCCACACCCACCTCCGCCTGGTGCCCAGATGGCGAGGAGGAGCCTCGGAGGATTTGCCCTTCTCTGCTCTCCCCTTCCTCCCCTCCTCTCCCCGGGCCTTCCCTTGACCGCTGCAGCCTCCCCTTGGAGGGAAGGCTTGCACGGTCAGCCATGGCTGCAGCGCTGATCTTGTCTAGGGGTTGCGGGTCTCTCCTCCGCCGTAGCAGTTTCCCCACTCGGAGATGGAGACCGGCCCCGATCCGCAGGGTGAGTCAGAGGCGCTGGGCCGGTTCCTCGGGGGATGGATGGGCCGTTGGGCTTGGTGGGTCTCTGCCCTCCCTGCCTGTTGCGCAGCAGAAGGCGAAGCTCCAGGCCCTGGCTGGCTTGGCTCGCCTGGGGACAGGGCTTTGCAGCAAGGGGTGCCCCCTTCGTGCCCTGCCACTGCCTTCGCTCCCAGAAACGGGCCCCATCAGGGACTGCCTGTAGAGCTGTGTCGTCGTCCTCTAGGGATGAGCTGTTGGGGGAGGGCTGTTCACGGAATGCCCACGTGGCCAGGGCCAGAGCTAGAAGGTGGCCAGTATGGGCATTGCCCACCCTGAGTCAGCAGTTTGCCCATCCTGAGTCAGGAGTTTGCACCCCCTCGCTCTTATGGGTCTTTGATGTTTCTCCATACTTATCCTTTAATTTTGCACACCAGTGTATATACCCAGCAAAGCTGCCCACCCTGAAAAATAGTCACCCATCCATCTCTAGAATCCTGACTACGGGCCTGCCAGGGGCAGACCTATGCAAGGCACTGCCCAGAGGAAATGAACCCAAAGATGAGGCAAACTCAGAAGGAAAGAAGAGGCACTGCAGAAGGAAAGGATGGTTCATTCAGAGGCTTGCCACTTCAAGAGTGCTCCTCCCTTGGCCATAGCCCTCTTATCCTGTCTACTGCTACTTGTGCTGTCTGCTTGTTTGGGGAATTGTCATTCCCATTTCTGTCATTTGCACAAGGCATTCCTTTGCCCTGATCCCCATGACAACTTCTGCTGTTCCCTTCCTTCTCTGTTCTGTTTGTTTTCCTTTCTGCACCCTCCCCCCACTTTGCACATGCTTTTGCACAAGCACACAGTGCCCTTTTTAAACTCAGTGACAGTGGTTCTCACACATTTAGCACCAGGACCCACTTTTTAGAATGAGAATCACAGGAAGTGATGTTATGTCTGGAAGTGACCTTATCAAGCAGGAAAATTTTTAACAATCCTAGGCTGCAGTCCTACCCATGCTTACCCAGGCGTAAGGCCCATTTACTATCATTGTTAAAATACATAGTAGCTTGTTAAAAGTACAGGTCTGTAATATTTCCCCAAATGCAGTCACACACATCAAGTCTAATCTATTAAAAATAAAATATTGAAATGAATGGGGACCCACTTGTAATTAGCTCATGACCCACCTAGTGGGCCTGACCCAGTTTGAGAAACACTGCTCTATGGGATTTTCACCGACCCACTTTGCAGTTACCACTATGATCATTAACCACTCCTTAATGGTTTCACCTGAAGAACAGTTGCAAGGAAGTCTTGCAGCAGGGTGGAGTGTGTGTGGTCAGAGTGGTTTGACTCTCTTCATGCCAGATTTTGCTGTCTAGCTTGCCTTGCAAGTTGGTGGAGCTTTCTCTTTCTTAAAGGTGTTGCCTCCAGTGAAATCTGAGTATCCTGTGTTGCAGCTTCTTTTTCTATGATCATCTTGCCCTTATTTTACAAGAACCTTGTCGATTCATGCGATACTTAACAATTCAGCAAGACAGCAGTGCGCATTCCAGGGGAATTGTGTGAAGATACTTTAATGAAAGATGTGTATAACTAGTAGATTAAATACAATTCAAACATGAGTTTATTCTTTAATTATATTGAGTTTTAAAATTCTTCCAGATTTATAAGGTCCCCTGTAAATGTTGGGGGGGGGGCTTTCACAGCCTCAACCCTTTTGGCTTTTCCCCTAGTATGAAAGCTGCAGTCGATTGCCTGTAGCAGATCCTTTTCTGGCCTGTTTTGCTGCTGTTTGGTTTAGGAGAGAAAACATACTTGCCTCTCCATGCAGGCTCAAAGGTGGTACGGAGAAGAGAGGCCTAAGACTGGAGGCAGGAATGCTCAACTCAGTGTGTCAGACACAAGCTGTAAAAATGTAGTTCTGAATAGTGGTAGCCCAACTAGCAGGTATGGGTGGCACTTTTCCATAGCAGTCCAGAGCATGCACAGCAGTTGTGATTGTGCTGCTAAAAATGTCTTCCCTGTGGCAGAACTGAAAGGTACTGTTCCATCTGTTCCCTGTTCCATCTGAAAGGTTCAAGCATCTGTTCTCACTTGGTCATATCTCAGTCTGGGATTCCTGAGCTGCTCCATACTCCCAAAGCCACTGGGAGAAAGGCACATAAACTTAATATGTGATGGAAGTGAATCATGTGACTCACACTTCTTAATGTGACAGTTGGGGAGAGGGAGTGTGTGTCACAATAAGACCATTCTTGGCAGCATCCTTATGGTGATACCCTTTTGACCTGAAGTAGAAAAGGACTCCATGCTTTGGATTGGTAGGCAGCTTGAATACTTGCTTCTGTTAATAGTCACTGCTAAATGACACTTTAGATATAGCAGTGCAAAGAGCTCTTGGCTACTGATAGCTTAGGGAAAATGTTCTTAAAACAATGTGTGAGAGTGGGTGGGAATACTAAGAAATGCAATCAACAATATCTACCACTGTTTAAATGACTACCCCAGAGCCCATTGGTAGAGCAGTTGCAGCTTAATCTAAGGAGAGACCTGTCAAGGAGAATCTTTCCAAGAATGGCACACATTGAATTGAAACATTGATCCCATCTTCATTTTCCTATGGTTCCCTGTTTAATTTTGAAGACACAACCTTTGCAAATACAACTTGAAGTAGAACAGGCTGTGTTATATCCCTTTCTCAGATGGAGAATACTATTTTTGTGTTTACTGAGCCTAACGTCCTTTCATGAACGACTTTAAAGTCCACTGAGCTCCTTTTCAGTAGCAAAAAAATGAGTAAACTTGACATCACTGAACAAATTCAGAGGAGTGACCTTCCATCTGAGATATGGGCAAGTGTGCAGCTACAGTACTAATGAATGGAATGCGTGCCAACTTTCCATTTGACTCACCTAGCTGCAGTGTTGCAAATAACTGGCACCAGAATTTACTACTAGGCCAACTTGGTATAATCCTATTCCCTAGTTTACACATGGTCCTTGTTAGGTATTTGTACAGAATTCAAGACAAGTTCCTGCTGTTATCAACAAAAGCTCTGTGCTGATGGGTTTCCAAAGCAGGAGGCAGTTGAGCCCTGTTACCAGGTTACCAAATTGGTACAGTTCCACAGTCATTGTCATTGATTGATTGATCTTTTACTTTTAAGTAGGCTTTGTTAGCAAGGAAGAAGGAGCAAGACTGATAAATTCTTTTATTTTTTATGTGGTTTGGTTTGCTTACTCATTTTGTATGTTGATTTTATTATATCTTGTGGTACTGTACTCCTTACATGCCAATACAATGGGGGGAGGGGAAGCCAGTTAATCATGGTGTATTTCTGGAGAACATGAGGCCATGTAGCACAACCACAGCAAACTGTCAATTTCATGGACTGATGGGGCAGAAGGGGTGTCTGTTTTAATGCCGAAAGTCTGTTAGATCCAAATGCATTGAAGACAGTGGAGATGCACATGTGCAAAATGTATGTGAAAAATGTAGTTTTTAATGAAGCAGAAAATATCAACTACTTTGAAAGTCTGTTAAGTCAACATTCATTAAATCGAGGATTCACTGTATTGTGCATATGTCCACCAAGTTTCTTCTGCTGTTTTGAAACAAGTTTATGACAAACTGGCCTCCTAAATTGTGTTCATGCTTTGATTTTGTGTCTCACCTGCATAGTCAGTTTGCTGCCACTCAAAGGTGCGCAGTTGGTCATCAGGGCATTTGCCGTAAACACAGTGGGGTGTTTGAAGGAAACAGTGACTGTACAGATGCAGGGTATCTTCATGAATTGGCCCACATTAAATGCAGTGTCATGTTCCTGCTTGCAACATAAGGCAACCTCCACTGAAACTGCAGTGCTTTCAACATTGGAAATGCAGTATCAGCTGACGTGACCTTGCCGACTCCCATCAGGTGACCTGCAGAGTGATTCACAAGGTCTCTCTCAATTATCAAGTCCACATGACTTCTCTAAAAGTGCAGTGATGCAGTTTCTGAGGCAGACAGGATGTGTGAAATGTTGACAAGTTTCCGATAGCCTCTCTCTGCTGAGGCTGCAATCTGTTGAAAGCCCCAAGTCTAAATCTCTCAATTTTTTGTTTAAATTCTAGATTTTTCAGCCGCACTATTGTGATCAGAAAATGGCATCTGTTTTGGAACCCCTCTTCACATACATAGATAAACACCAGGACCTCTATGTTGATGTAAGTTCTGTACCATCTTCTGCAACGAAGCTTTTTCCTGGATGGCAGCAGGACGAACATAGGCACGTCAAGTTGCAAAACTGATTCTCCGAGCAACAGGGTTGTGAAGTCAGTGTTGCCGTGCAGTTAGTTGTTTACTTGATCTGGTTTGTTTGTTGTACAGTACAGTCCTTTGCATGATTATGCAGAAGTAAATCCCTCATGGTTCAGTAGGACTTGCTCTCAAGAAGTGAGCCTAGAATTTCAGCCTTAGTTGATGGCAGAGGAAGAGCCCCATTTGTTGAGGGGAAGGAATTGCATCTTTACTGGTTGGGAAGCTTTTATTTGCAGAATTGCCAATTGTTCTAAATCTGTTCCGTAATTCTCTCTGTTGCAGAGCTGGTGCAGACATTGCATTGTTGTCGCTATTATTAAGGGAACAGAAGCAGGGTGCTGGATCACTCCCTTCCTCCTGTTCTTAACCATGGTGAAGGCTGGCATGCTGCCCAGAGTTCACTATTATAACATTAGCTAGCTGTTCCTTGAATGTTACCTCAGGACAGAACTGAAATGGCACATGCTCTGTTCTTTACTGGCAGAAGCCATAAGTTGTAACTACTGTTAGTATTTACTGCTGTTACTCTTAGTAGTTATAAGTGTTAGGGCACAATCCTAATCAACTCTCCAGCACTGGCATAGCTGTGCCAGTGGGGCATGTGCTGCATCCTGCAATTGGGGGGCAGTCATGGAGGCCTCCTCAAGGTAGGACACTGTTTGTTCCCTTTCCTCGGAGTTGCATTGCCCTTATGTCAGTCCTGGAAAGTTGCAGTTGTAGCCTAATAAAATAACAGAACAGCAACCTCCATAGTGGACAGTTGCCACCATGACAGTCAACCATATTGAATGGAGGTGAAGGTCCTAAAAGAGTGTGTGGAGCTAGGTAAAAAAAGGCTTGCTTTTGCATTTGTCTCACCTTCAGCTTAACCCAACTAAGAGTTTTTCTCAATCTTGTTGTAATAGATTTTTGTCCTGACCTAAAAGTCGGTAGGTATTCTTGACCCTTATTTCCACATTTTATACCACAGTACCTCCAAGGAACTCAGGGTGGTATACATGGTTCCTCCCTTCCTTTTGTCTTCACATAACCGTGTGAGGCAGGTTAGGCTGAGAGATGGCGACTGGCCCAAGGAAGCGTCATGGCTGAGCGGGGTTTTGAACCTGGATCTTCCAAGTCTAAATCCAACATCCAAACCACTACACTGTCCCACTGGACTAGAACATAATGAGAACTCCATGAGCACATTATGACACTTCAAGTTAATAGCTTTAGTTTTCCTAGAAATGAATTTGAAATTTTCTCCTTATGATGTTTCCTTCCTGAAGATGTAGTCAAGCAAGCTGAGTAATTTTTTTTCTTCTTTTCCTCTCTCCTCCATCCCTTCTTTCCTAAACGATAGCGTCTGGCCCAGTGGGTAGCAATCCAAAGTGTATCAGCATGGCCAGAGAAAAGAGGAGAAATCAGACGAATGATGGAAGTTGCTGCAAAGGAAATTGAGAAGCTAGGGGGCACAGTTGAACTGAAGGATATTGGAAAACAGACGGTAAGAAGATGTGTGGTGATCAAGATAGTGTCCATAGACCTAGAAAAGAATCCTAGCTGCAAAGAGTTTGTGAGTTTTGAAACTGGATTGATTCAGACAGTGTCCTGGTTTAGGAAAGTGCCAGCTTTATCCTGAGATATTCTAGAGCAGCAGTTCCCAAACTCTTCAGGAACTTTGGCCAGTATTTGCTTGGGAGGGGAAGGGGTGGGAGAAGGAGGAGCAAAACAACCAGGACGATTGTGCTGCTGCCAGGGAGGGAAGGGTTTTTTCATCTTGGGGTTGCTATGGCTCTCTGGAGAAAAAAGAAAAAAAAACTACTTCCTGTTTTTGTAATGAAACCAGAAGTGGTTCCCCCCCTTTCTACAGCAATTTGGAGCTGCCAGGAGGGCTACTGAAAGGGTCGCAGGCTCTATGGACCCTTCATAGAGCCATAGTGACCCCCAGATAAGTTGAAAAATCCCTTCTCTCCCTGGCAGCAGCATGATTGTCTCAATCGTGTTGCTGCCATTGCTGTCACCCCACTCCTTAAGGGGGCAAAGGTAGAGCTTCCCTGGCTGGGGCATTGCAAAGCTCCAGTTTGGGAGCCTCTGTCTTAGAGGGTCATCAGCAGTTGGTGGAGGAGAAGCTCAAGCTGGTTGTGTAACTGTCCACCATTTGTAACTTGTTCACTTGTGTGCCTTCTTGAAATATCGAATAATAGCAAAAATGAAATTTGGGTAAAACAAACTCAAGTTGTTGTCAGGTGATGGTGAATACTGGTGTGTAACCTAAAATATTGTGGCGTGTCACCTTTTACATGTCTGCCATAGGTTCGCCATCAGTGCCTTCTTTACTAGTAGCAGTGTTTAGCCAATGTTTAGCTTACTAAAGCAGAAGGTAAAGGCAAAGTTTAAAATTATAAATTTGAATACTAAACTATAATATTGAACTCGCTACAGTTCAGTTCAGATGTGGGCATATTTTAGGACCACATTGGCACTGGGTTTTGTTGCTGTTTTCCTGGTCATCAGTCATTTAAGTGTTGTTGTCATGTACTTGAAGTATAGCACCCTGAAGGTTCCATAGGGCTATATGTTGTGGGGTTAAAATATTTGTACCTACAAATAGGTAAGCTTCATCATAAGCTATAAATAGGTAAGCATCATCAAGTGCACCTTAACACTTAAGAAGCTATATATGTCTTGTTCTGAAACTTCTTAAGAATCTCAATTGCATCTGCTTTATCTGGCAGTTGGATTACCAAGATTTCAGACGGGTGTTCAAGTGTCTGCAAACTGTCAAATGCTTCTGTTCTCCTGACAATTTGGCCCACCTGTCTTGGGCACCACATTTGCTTAGTGCTGCATGTGAAGCATCACATGTGGTCACTGCCACATATTGCATGCAGTGGCTGCAGTTCTTGTACTTAGTACTTGCACATTCAGTCCGTAGCTGAGAATGGGGTGTTGGCAGTCACAGAAAACAAAGATGCAGAGGAGGTGGAGCAAATATTGCTTAATAGAGTACCTATACCAGTGGTTCTCAGACTGGTGGGTTGCAACCTACCAGCTCGTGTAAAGCTCCCCTGGCCCCATTAAGGGGTGGGGGAAGGGGGCCACGACAGCAAGATGATCCCCAGGATTGTGTCACTAACGGGGGTGAAAGGGGGGTGCTTTTACTTACTACAGACGGCTACAGGAGTTGCGGGGAGCTCCACGCAACCCTCCGCAGAGCTCCCCGAGGCTTGGAACGCTGAAGAGATCGCAAATCACTTCTTCTTTGCGAACTCTTCTTTTCAGTGTTCTAAGCCTCAGAGAGCACTGCGGAGGCTGTGCGGGGTTTCCATAACACCTGCAGCAACCTGTAGTAAGAGCACCCCGCTTTCACCCCCGTTAGTGACACAATCCTGGGGATCATCTTGCTGTCGTGGCAACAGCAACAACATGATCCTGGGGATTGCTTTGCTGTCATTGCCCCTGCCCCCACAAAGACTTACCTCGGGAATAAAACTCCCAAAAAGTTTGGGAACAAAAGGTTTGGGAACCACTGGTCTATACTTTTAGAATTTTGCAATAAAATTAACTGTTTTGGTAAGAAAATGCTTCCAAAGACATCTTGCCACTAAACTTGTCATCTCTAATTCTAGCTACCTGATGGCTCAAAGATTCCTCTGCCTCCAATAATTCTGGGCAAGCTTGGCTCAGATCCTGGCAAGAAAACGGTTTGTGTTTACGGACATTTGGATGTTCAACCTGCAGCTCAAGAAGATGGCTGGGACAGTGAACCTTTTACGTTAGTGGAAAAAGATGGTAAGACAGAGATTTTACAAGATATTATTAAGATTTTGGTGCTCCCACGTAGCTAACTTATTAGAGGTTTTTAAAAAATGTCTAGTCCTGCCCTCATTTAAAGGCAGTCTTGAAGAGATTTGAGTTCTCATTTGATTTTTAAGAAAAGCGATAGACAACTATTGCTGCTGCTTAAATGTCCCTTCTGGCTATCCATGCCATGTTCTTCAACATGGGAAGCAGCTGCTTATGCTACCTGTAACCTCCAGCTGCAAACCATGTCTGCAGTCTGCCAACTGGTAATATTGGAACACATGAACATAAATCAACTTACTCAGATTTATATTTGATCCTTTAACACAGTGGTTCTGAAATTTACTGTGGTCACGGCACCCTTCTTTTGTGGTAGCTTTTTCTTCCTGTTTCTATTGGGTGCCACCATCTTTGAACTCGCAAGAACATGTATGAGATCTCATGCATTCCAAGATGGCATTGCCTGGGAATAAAGTTTTGCTGGAGACATACTGCAGGACCCCTGTGAGTTTACCATGAAGCACAGTTTGGGAACCACCGCTTTAACAGATTCCCTTATGAGCCTCACAACTCAGTCTCACTGTGTACTTCATACTCTCCCCTGACCAGAATTTCCCCTTGGTGTGATTGTATAGTTTGTTTGTTTTTTCAGTTATGGCAATTGCTGTTTCCAGCAGTTGCAAAGTGCTGAATGCTTCCCTGCTTTGGTTTTTCTGCTGCCTCAGTTTACCCAGCTATGGAAATTAGTTTCCATGGTGTTCATTAGAGAGTAATAGATAACCTTGTGATTATGATTCGAAGGCTGATGTCTAAGCTAATACCTGCCTTCACAAATGGACAGATAGTTATAGTATACTGCAGCCTGCTAGGCAAGATTCCTGGTTCTTAAACAATGATGTGACACCATTTAATTCATACAGGGCTTTTAAGATATGAAAGTGAACGATGCAAGCCTTTGAAGTCAAATTTTCTGTGCCTACAATTTCAGTTCAGTGTCCCTGTCTAATTTCAACTGTTCAGCTTCTGTCAGTGCTGGGGTTCTCACTTAAACAGGATCACCTTATCTGTGCATTCAGTTAGTATTCTAGGGATCCCTAGCCCAGTGAATGTTACGCTGGTATGAAACCGATATACAAAATGTGTAATGTTGGCCTACCTCTGTAACACCCACCCGGGCTATGGGTCCTTAGCATGTTGACTGCATGCACAGGTGAGGCATCCTGGTTTAAAAGTATGTGCAATGCTGTATGGAGCAGTTCTTCAGCCTGTCAGCCTGGTGACAATTTGCCCTGAAACCAGAAAATCCTTGTGATTTAAAGCCAGTTTAGCAAGTAGCTGCCCATGCAGAAAGGAATGTACCTGGAAGCCAGCTATGTTCTGTGTCTTAGTCTTGCGTTTTTATTAAGAAAATTATATCCTACTTTTCCATTTTAAAAATGCACAAGGTTGCATGCAATCGGTGCATACAAATAAGTAATGCCACAATGAAGCAGAATGGAAAGAAGAATAAACACAGCCCTGAATAAAATCAGCAAACCATAAAAGCCATTGCTATTAATTTAAAAACTTGCGAAAATAGACTGGTCTTAGCCTAGCACCTAAATGTCAATAATGATGGTACAAAGTGAACTTCCCTTGAGAGTGAATTCAGTGAGTGAATGATTGAATGAACTGCAGTTATCTGAAGAACAGAAATGGCACATTATATTCTTTAAGAGGTCTGTGGCCCTGCTATTAATGACAGGAATGCTAGCTTATGTGATGCTACCCCCAAGACTCCAAAAGCTGATTCATAATAAACATGTTCATCATTTGATGACTTGGTGTGAATGGAAAATGAAAGCTCTGTTGGCTTTTTCTCCAATAGCCATAAATGCAAGTAACCATTTGATGTATTTATCAAGAGGTGAGCATTTTTGTGTGAACTGGAATCTTGGGGTAGAGGGAACTACTCTGCTCAAAATACCAGAGAAGAAAATAGCCTGGTTTACAAAACTAAAATAAAACAAATGAGACACACAACTAGAGCAGTGTTTTTCAACCAGTGGTATTCGTACCACTGGTGGTACTTGAGATGGTGTCTGGTGGTATACGGTACCCCCAGACCCCCACCATTTAAAGGCAGCAAGACCAGCGATGCAGCATGACAAGTAGGAATTTTGGCTCAGCAGGCAGCGCTCCAGCATGTGCTTATCAAGTGGCTCGAAAAAGCCCTCCCATCTGCCATGAACCTCTTGCTGGTGTTTGTTGCGTTGTGCTTGGCTTCCCAATTTGGAAGTATCTGAGGATGACATCATCATCAGTTACTTCCAGTGGCACTTCCAATAGTGCGAAGTGGTATGACGGGGGACAAATGTTGAGAAACGCTGAACTAGAATGTAAAGGTGGCATGTATTTAGTGTACTGTAGCTTTCTGGAGGGTCAAACAGCTATCTTAAAGAGAGGAGAAGCCAGGATTCTCATTGCTTCTGTTGCTTGTCCCTGTTTTTAGGGAAACTATATGGTCGAGGTTCAACAGATGACAAAGGTCCAGTGCTTGCCTGGCTGAATGCTTTGGAGGCTTATCAACAAATTAAACAGGTATATCAAACTTGCTTTGTTAGTCAAAGATTAAACACCTGACCTTGGTGTTAAACCTCTGTAGTTATAGCTGAAGATAAACATTAAATCTGTGGAGTTTGAAATTAGACCGAAGCAGATTGTCTGCTGAGTGGCAGGTGATTTGCCTTCCTGCAATAATTTGCTCATTACTCAGGGAGTTTTGCTCTCTAAGCAATACTGAGCAGGCTGCAGGCGTAGCATGGTCTCTTCCACCCTTGGTTAGCCTTAAAAACTCATTGTTGTTGATGATTAAAAGAGAGCAAGCCTTATGTGCAGCTGCCATAGTGCTGTGTAGTTTTGTTGCTTTGGGCAGCTGCTATTCCTTATGAGTAGCAAGTACAAAGCAGATCTATAATTGCCCAAAGCATGGTGCTAGGTCCTGTCTTTCTTTAACTAAGGGACTCACAACTAAGATCACTTGAAGGACTGCTGTTTTACATGTCACAAATTTAATAGTGTGATGTGACATAGTGGAATCACTATGAAAAAATGTTTTTCTTCGTATTTCCCTTCGGTTTGGTTTATTAGCCCACTTTTCTCTCTGCATCCCATAAGTATATATGCTCTCTTCTCTCTCTGCAACCTCATTTTTAAATCACCCCTCTTCCATCAACCCTGCATAACCATTCCTGTTTGTCTATTTCCTCTCTCTCTCTCTCTCTCTCTCTCTCTCTCTCTCTCTCTCTCTCTCTCTCTCTCTCTCTCTCTCTCGGCATTCCGTATCATTCTCTGTTCATTCATCCCTTATCTATCTATCCATCCTGAGCTCAGAAGCACCTGTGCCCAATAATTTACATACTGTATATACCAGGGGTGTCCAAACTTCTTGGCAGGAGGGCCACATCATCTCTCTGACACTGTCGGGGGAATTTAAATTTCAAATTTGAATAAACTTACATAAATGAGTATATTAGAGAGGGACCTCATATGAATGAACTAATTTTACTGAGCTTATTTATAATACACCTGAGATCCAGAAAAGGGGGGTTGTTAAAATAATTCCTGACACATATAACACAACTCCAAAACTGAGCACTCACAGCCCAATCAACCCACACTTTCCTGGGAGTAAGCCCCACTGACTCTATGGGACTTACTGCTGAGTAGACATGCTCTCCAGCTGCATTCAAACATCCCTAGGACTTCTCCCCTGCAGTGCCAGCCAAGCACACTCACAGTGCCAGCCAAGCACACTCACAGCCCAATTGGATCCACACTTTCCTAGAGTAAACCCCACTGAGTCTGATGGGATTTACTGCCAAGTATACATGCTCTCCAGCGGCATTCTAACATCCTGTGATTTCTCCCTTCCGGTGCCCACGCCCCAGCACACGCAAGCAGCATAGACCCACAGTTTCCCATCCCTCCTTAGTGCCTACCCCCGCCCCCCCAACCCAAACAGCAGGGCAAACAGACCCAGGACTTCTCACCCCCATCCAACGCCTGGACACAGCTGTAGCCTCCCCAACCTAATGGGAGGGTTGTGGATGGGTGGGGCTCCTGCTCTCCTGTGAGTGCTTCGCCTTTTCCTAGCTGTCTGCGAAGAGCAGTCGCGTTGGGCCAGCGAGGGCTCCAGCAGGTCTGCAGCAGGCCGAGCACCCATTGGAGATGGGGGGCTCCCTGGGGGGCTGGAGTGGGGCCCCCCATGGGCTGCAAGTGGCCCGGGGGCAGGGGTTTGGGAAGCCCTGGTATATACTATTGGGGGAATCTTCAGAGTGGACCATTAAGGATATCTGACTGCCACAGATTATAGAAATGTTCACCAACTAAGTGAGAAGAAAAAGACCAATCAAGATATATACCACTACTTTTGATGGGCCAGGCCTCTAAATAGTAATAGTACATTAGAAGAGCATTGATCGGTCAGGCTGAGAGCCCATCAAGTCCAACTTCCTGCATCTCACAGTGGTCCACCAAATGCTTGAGGGAGCACACAAAGCAACAAGATACCCATATCATGTTGCCATACTCTTGCATCTGGCATTCAGAGATACTCAACTCTAAAGCCCACAGGCTGCATATAGTCATCATGAGTTGAAACCTGCAATTGACTTTACCTCTCTTTATCATTGTAGAATTTCAGCATGCCCTATTATTGAATGTTAATATGATCCTTTATTCCCCCTGCTAATCTCACCTCACACACAGCACCCTAACACCTGGATGTTCTTTTTAGAGAATGATCTCAAAAGGGCAAATTGACTGGCTACTTTCAAATAGTGCCATATTTTATTCCTATTGTCACATGTGGACAGTGTTATTTGGTTCTTAGCTCTGTAATAGGCATACTCTGGTTGAGCACCTTTGTTTTTGAACCAATACTGCAAATTTCAGATTTTCCCATGTAGAGTCTGAGTGTCGAATTCTGCTGTGGGAACATCAGATTCAAATTCCTGTTCAACCAATTCCTGTTCAACCATGAAACTCATACATGAGTGACTTTGGTGTGTCTGTGTTTCAGCTCATCTTGCCTTTGAAGAGACAATAGAAATTGTAAAATTCTATGTGTACCAAGAAGTGTGTTCAGAGCCGGGGGGGGGGGCAGACTTGCAACCACATTTTTCTAATTATGCTTTTCTGTTTCCACTACATAGGAAATACCAGTGAATGTCAAGTTTTGCCTAGAAGGTATGGAGGAATCTGGCTCAGAAGGCCTTGATGACTTGATTTTTAAACAGAAAGATACTTTCTTCAAAGATGTAGATTATGTCTGTATCTCTGATAACTACTGGCTAGGCAAGAAGAAGCCCTGCATCACTTATGGCCTCAGGGGTATCTGCTACTACTTCATAGAGGTAAAGAACCAAAGCGGCCTCATTTCTTCTATGGAGCCAAGATAGCTGTACCCCATTTTAGCTAAGGAGCTATTGACGCTTTGAAGTTTTGGATATCTGTTATGCTAATTGGTCTATGTGAATGAGAGATTACAGAAAGTGATCGTGTTAACTCTTGCATAGGTTTACATCCTGTAATAGTGTTGGCTTAATATTTGTTACATAATGTCTGTGACCTACTTTAATTTATGTGGGTTTTTTACATGGCATAGCTAAGACATCTGGCACCCATGGGCACGAAGAACTTAACTCTTTCCCCATTTTAACAACTCCCTGGGTGCCAGGCATTTTCTAAAAGGCATCTTCCAGAGGCCTCCAGGAAGCCTTAGGCTGTTTTTTTACCTCAGGTCCACTGGTGGACCCCAAGGCATGGTACCCAGGGTAATGTACCTCCTGCCCCCCTTAGCTACGCCACTGGTTTCTAATCTTATTTTATTGATGTCAGCCGAGCATTTCACTGGAATTAGGGTGGTAAGATTTAAATTCTATAATACAGGGTTTCTCATACTGTGGGTCGCGACCTTGATGGATCGCGAAGCTTTAACTCAGTGGTTTTCAAACTCTCTGGGAGAGTTTGAGCCGCTCTAAGTCCTTGCAGGGGTGGGGGGGAAGATAGCAATGCGATCTGCAGGATCGTGTTGCTTTGGGGGTTGCAGGGGCTTGGCTGTACTTACCAGAGCTTCCTGCAGCCTCCCGGGGGTGCGGGGAGCCCTGCAGACGCTCACACAAGGCTCCCCGAAGCTTTAGAAGTGAAAGTGGAGCGATTGTGCTCCACTTCTGATTTTGCGGTGGTGGGGCACGATCGCTCCACTTTCACTTCTTAAGCTTTGGGGAGCCCTTAAGCTTCTTAAGCTTAAGCTTCTTAAACTTCTTAAGCTTCGCACAGGGCTCCCCACACCCCCGGGAGGCTGCAGGAGGCTCTGATAAGTGTGCCCAAGCCCCTGCAGCCCCCTGAGTGATGCGATCCTGGGGATTGCGTTGCTGTCTCCTTGCTGCCCCCACCCCTTAAGGGGGCAGAGGCCAGGGCCCTCGGGCTGGGGTGTCACGACGCCCCAGTTTGAAAACCCTGACTTTAACTGATAAGCTGATAGCTGAAAAAGGCAAATGCATGGAGCCCTGTGGAAAGTGAAACTGAGCAATCTTGTGTGTTACTCGTGAGTAGGCAAACTTGCCTTAGGGCCCAGTCTTATTTTCCATTGCTGGTGCAACCGTGCCAGTGGGATGTCCACTGCATCTTATGGCGGAGGGGCAGTCACTGGGGCCTTTTCACTGTATGGGAACGTGGGCCCTTAGTCCATTGGAAGGGGCAGGCTGAGAGGAATTCAACACCAGAATGGTCCCGATTGCTAAAAGTTGGAGAACCGCTTCTATAATATATCAAATCAGTTTGTTCTAAACTATTTTTTAGATGTAAAAAAGAACATTGCTGTGATAGCATTTCAGTTGTAAAAATGATCACAGGGGCTTGATTTTTTGGAACAACTCTAGCAGCTTTGCAATCCCTTCTCATGTCACACACCTGGCTTCATAGGAAACTTCCTAGTTTGTTAAGCCATTTCTGCCCAACTTTGCATATATGCAACAGGGACCAAATGTGTACACCAGGCAAGAATTTAAACCAGTTTGCTGTGGCATTTGAACCAGGGAACTGTGATTTAATCACTCCGCACAAACCTTTTCAGTCCTTGATATGTAAGGAGTTTATTTGTTGGACCAGGAATATGACTTCTGAACCAGACCATTGTCAACTTGAGTTTTGAGCATGAATAGCAAACTGAACTTGAGTAGATATTTGTGAAATTTTTGTTTGTGTCCCCTAGTTAGCTGGTAAATGTTGCTATATTACTCCTGCTGCTAAAATCTTGACTACCAACAATGTAACTTTGATATGAGCAATAGTGTAGTAAATTAATTGCTACTAAGACTCTGAAGAGGAAAATAGTAAAATGTGACTGTTAATGTACTTTTTTTAAAGGTGGAATGCAGCGACAAAGACCTTCATTCTGGTGTGTATGGTGGGTCTGTGCATGAAGCTATGACGGACCTTATTGCTTTGATGGGTAAGGACACCTGAACTTCAGAAGAAATAGAAATCTTCTAGAAGCTTCAGGAGAAGTAATAATTTGCTCGTAGTTCAAAGACCTTCGTTCCCTAATAAAAAACCCTTGACCTGACGCATCCAGAAGCTTATGATAATATCAAGGTTAACAATTGACTGACTGCCTGTAGTATTAATGAGAGGCAAAGATCTGTTTGTAGGACAAAGGCACATAAACATTCTGAATCTAGATGGCATCTGCATGGTATAGTAAAACTTCCTCTTAGATATACAACCGTTCCATCCTGCTTGCACTAAGGCACAAAACTGAATTATCTTTGTATAACCTCTTTACAAATCTCATACACAACCTTGGCGGCACAGCAGCTGTTTAGCGAGAAATTTGAAGTGTGTATATGGGGGGCGGGGTATAAGAGGCAAGTGAGTGGATAGGTAGTGGGCTATTAAATTTCTCTGCATTAAGAAATGTTCTACTAAGTCTTGGAGAAATTAGAGGTTTCTTTTCTTTCCTCGGTTTGCTATTGCAGTTACTTCTCTGCCTTTCTCAGCTGCTTGCATGTGCAGTCACGACTTTGTCAGAAAATGTATCTGTAGGGAGTCATTGCTGGCATTTACCATCTCCTCCCATGAGCAGCAGTAGTAAGAGCTAGTGATGGCCTTTGGGCCAGTAGATCAGAGACAAGCTGACCTGCTCCACTGTGTGATCCCATGTTACACAGATATTGGTGTTCTTTTTCCAGTTTGTCTTAATTCAAGTGAATTGATTGAATAGTCAAATGTTTTGTTTCAGTATGCAAAGGCAGATTGGGACTGCTTCAGCTCATTGTACATAGATCTGTACTCCTTCTGGCTGTGTGCTAAAGTGGTTGTTTTCGGTGCACACTAATTGAAGTTAAGCCCACTCCTGCTGCAGATCTTCTAAGCAGCATGTTGGTGGTACAATAAACATGTGATTATTCATGTGATCATGTGAATTCACTCAGTGCTTCAGCTGTGTGATTTGGCCCTGAATCTTAAAGGAAAAACCTGACACAGGAATAGCTGATAGTTGTGTCAAATGTATCTTGGCTCCAGGAAAATTGAAACATCACTGCGTTTCAGTAGATGAACAAAGGAAATCTCTGAAGTTTATCTTGACCCAGAAGATTGTATTTGAGTAAAGAACCTTTGGACAACCAGTAGCAGTAAATTCTAACCTCCTAGAAATGTGTCTGAGTGTTGGGAAACTAAACCTTGCATGCATGGATGAATCTACACACAATCTCATGAGTGAGCAGTTGTTATTGCAAAGACTTGGCACTTATGCAAACTTCGGCAAACATTGAGGGCAGTTTTGTTTCTATTTATGTTGGAAGAACACACAGCGATGGACTTCCTTTGACTACTGAACTGTGGAAGGCAAATCAGAGTTCCTGTTACCTGATTTTTGCTACAACTGAATCTTGGTAGCCCACTGTAGAATGTCTTTTAATAAACTTCTGAAAGGGGCAAACCACATGTTACAAGAAATACATCATTTGATCTTGTGCGTGTTTGGTTGTTTTTAAAAGCCAGATAGCAGGGGTGTGTGTGTGTTTGTGAGATCATAAAGACTGGCATTGTGGCAAGTTGAATGATGGAATTTTAGCCTTTTCCCATTGTATTGTGTTCCAAAATGAAAATTGCATCTCCTCAGCTGTTAGCCTTTGGAGTGAAGCTTTGCTTCCAGAGCTAATAGTAAACTTGAAATGGAAGAGGGGTGGACATTTTCACTGGAATTGCCATCCCCTTCTCCCCCACCCCTGACTCCAATAATCACGGATTAGCTTAAAAGACAGAGCTAGATTTATGCATTTACAATGGTGTCATTGGACTCTAAATAAAAGGAAAAAAATATTTGAGTCCCATCCTTGTTTAATGCAAACCTATTGACCTTTTAATATGATAGTGTGGGGGCTTATTTTTCATATCAGGTGAGGGGGTTGGCAGTGGTGTCCTAAAATGGGAGAGGAGTGCACAGTGGAGTGCTGGAATGACTACCTCCATTGCATTAAATCTGGGCCGATCAAAACAATGCCCCAGAAGGTTTGTATGAATTGGCTTCAAACCAAAGACTTAGCTGGCAGTGCTGATAGCCAAAGAAAAGATCAGTGCTGGAGCTGCATGGACTTTGTTTCTTTTAAACTTGCTGAGGAGGCTAAAACTACCTGAAAAACAGCACGTTGTCTCTGCTGATGAGCAGGTGCATTGTCCGTCCTGTTTTCTCCATTTCTGCCTTCTCCTTTTGACTGTCATTTCAATAAAGGTTAAACTGAATGTGTCTCACAGTGAAACATGAAGGTTACAAGCACTAGCAAGCTACATTGGAAACAGCTGGTTTTATCAGGCTGCCTCTGATGTTGTATGTGTCTTTTGTCTGGCAGGCTCCCTGGTGGATAAGAAAGGAAAGATCCTCGTTCCTGGCATCTATGATACAGTGGCTCCCGTAACTGAAGAGGAGCATCAGCTTTACGACAGAATTGACTTTGATCTAGAGGAGTACACCAAAGATGTTGGAGCCACACGACTACTGCATAATACAAAGGTTTAGTGGGGTATCTTTGTCTTCTAGCTCCAGCTTCTCTAGCTATAGAACAGGAATGGTCAACAGGGGTGAGCTGCATCTCACGAGCCACGTGAGGCTCTTTGACTTCTGTGCATGTCTCAGAAATATGTTGGCTGAGCTCCTTTTTGCATCACAATTAATAGGTAAATAAAAGGTAAATAAGTAATTTTCAAGCTTTGTAATTATTTACCCGAGTCCACTATATTAAAACATAAGTTTAATGCTCATAGTGAATAAATAGATGTAAGAATGCAGATGCTTCTTAAATATTGTGGCTCTCAAATATCTCTTGCAGCTCTCAAACATCTGAAGCCCTCTCTCTGGCCCCTTAAAAGGGGGGGGGGAAGCAGCAATGTGAGCCCCAGGATTGCACTGCTGCCAGGGATGGGGAGGAGGGTTCACTTACAGCCAGAAGCAGCCTTCTGCAGGGCTCCCCAAATCTCCAAATGCCTTGAAAAAGTTAAAAAAAACAAAGAACACCCACTTCTGTTTTCATGGCAAAAACAGGAAGTTGGGTGTTTTTTTTTTACTTTTTCAAGATGTTTGGAGGCTTGGGGAGCCCTGCAAAAGTGATCGCAGGCTCTCTGGATCCCCAGGAGGCAAGTTTGAGAACTCCCTGCAAGTTTAAGAACTACTGCTGTAGTCTGTATGCTACTCAGTAAACAGTTGTTACCATATTGACTGCAAATAATAGAAGATGCTAGTTGGTATAACCTCTTATTGGACTAACTTAGACAGATGAAGAAGTGTCAGGTTTCCAAACTTGGCAGTTTGCACCTTCTTCTACAACCTAGGTTGGCCCAATAACTTTGTTTTACCTGCACTGTTATACTCATGGATTGAATGCTCATTGTGGCTGACTTGGGAATCTAATTGCAATATATTTAATTTACTCTCTTTTTTTAAATAGAAAGATGTCTTGATGCATAGGTGGCGATACCCATCCTTATCTCTCCATGGAATTGAAGGTGCTTTCTCGGCATCGGGCGCTAAAACTGTGATTCCAAGGAAAGTGATTGGCAAATTTTCAATCAGGCTGGTGCCAGATATGACTCCAGAAGTTGTGACCAAGCAGGTACAGTATATAGTTGTGTGGGGTGGAGAAGGAAATCAGAACTTGCTGCTTTAATTGTCTAGATAATTAGCTGTGAGTCAGAATTGGGCCAACCCAAGATTAGGAGGGAGGAAAGAGTTGTTAGTGGTTCTGGGACTGGAAGATGCAAAAGTCCTGCCCTATGATATGAAGGTTTCTACCAAGCCCTTGCTGGTTTGTGGTTTTTGAAGGTCTATAACTTTTGAATTTTTCTTTCCAGTTAATCAACTCCATCCCCAAATTTATTAAAATTGAATACTGGAATTGGACATTCATTTGTGGATTGCCTCTAGGGTATTATGGAAATATACCCAGAATTGCTAGACGAAAATGTCCATGCATGCACAATAAATACAGTGTCAGGCTTGTTTGAAATGGTTGAGCTCTACAACATTTGGTAATAGAATCTGAGAATGTGGGGGATACTTTGTCTTCCAGATGTAGACATGCGTTGCTTTGCTGTCTAGAGCAATGGATGCTAATTTTAATTTAGAGTTAGATGAAGAAGTGTCAGGTTTCCAAACTTGGCAGTTTGCACCTTTTTCTACTATCTAGGTTTGCCTCTTCCTAGGGTTCTTAACTGTTCAGGCTTTTATTTATTTAAAGGTTGAAGATTACTTGTCCAAAAAGTTTGCTGAGCTGCACAGCCCAAATAAATTCAAAGTATATCTGGGCCATGGTGGAAAACCTTGGGTGTCGGATTTCAACCATCCCCACTATATGGCTGGAAGAAAAGCTATGAAGACAGGTCAGTAAATCCTGCATTGTCTCTTAATTCTGTTGGAATGCCATAACTTACACCAGAAAAGAACTCTGTATAATGTGCCAGGTCAAAAACGTGGTCTGATTCGCCAAGGCTTGATTTAGTATCACATATGTTGAAGTGGTTAAACGTGATAAGAACCTGACAGGGAAAACTGGAATTTCCAGCACTTCCCGTCCACATAGATACAGAAATCAGTCTCTGCCATGTTTGTGGTCTTATACATGTTTCCACTTAACAGAAGAAAAACAAGCACAACTGAAGAGGTCTTTTGAGGCACATCAGAAGCATTCTTTATAGTCTGATTTAGCCAACCTGCAGTATGAAAATATCAACCTGTGTTGTATACTGAGGTACTAAACAAGTGGCTATTGTGGGCCAACTTGAAAATGACCCCTTGCTGAATAAGGTAGCTTTCAGAGCCAGGTTCCTGGAATGGAGTCTGTTACCTGCTGTACTGCATGAGCCGTATACTGGGATAATTTGCACATACACTTGAGATCTTGCAGATCAGGGATTCTAACTTATTTTTATGATGGAAGTATGTTGTGGTGGTTGCTAAACAATCAGAGGTCAGAAACCCTTCCTCATCTACTGGAATCATTCAGTGAATTGCCACAGGTTTGAATGTGCCTCTCATCCACTTGAGATGCCCCAAGCAGTTAAACTTTAGAACTGAAAGAGTAACTTAGTATATGATTAGTTGCTTTCAGGTGCTTTCTGAAGAAAGGTAGGCGTGCGTGTTTTAGAGAAGGTTAGAACTTGGCTCAGTATTTGCCAACAAATTTCTTGTATCAGTCTTGAAGTATTCGGTTTAACAATATTGATCTTAGATACTGTTTATTGTATATGGGCAACATCTCACATACAGGCAAAAGTTATTCTGTTGGCTTTATGCATTTGTATGAATGTAACCAAGGATTTTCTGACCATTGAATGATATGTTAAATCAGCAGTTCTCAAAGTCTCTAGGAGAGTTTGAACCACAGTAAGTTCTTGCGGGGGCGGGGGGAGGTGGCAACGCAATCCCCAGGATCGCATCGCTAAGGGGGCTGCAGGGACTGGGATGTATTCACCAGTCCCTGCAACAGCCTGTCGGGGGTGCGGGGAACCCTGCGCAACCTTCTGCAGGGCTCCCTGAAGCTTAAGAAGTGAAAGCACAGCAGTCGTACTCCACTTCAGCAAAACTGTGTTGCTACCTCCCCCCTGCTCTCATCCCTTAAGGGGAAAGTGACCAGGGCCCTTAGGCTGGGACGTCACAACGCAATTTGAAAAGCCCTGTGTTAAATGGATAGACCACTAAAAGTGTTAATAGATGCATGATATTGAAATAAAAGACCATTTTAATTTCTTTCTTCTTCTTTTCTCTCCCCCCCCCCACCACCAAAGTATTTGGAGTGGAGCCAGATTTGACCAGAGAGGGAGGAAGCATTCCTGTCACCCTGACTTTCCAAGAAGCAACAGGCAAAAATGTCATGCTGCTTCCTGTTGGGTCTGCAGATGATGGAGCCCATTCTCAGAATGAGAAACTCAACAGGTAAGGCATATTATGCCTGGGCAAAAGTAGCCTTAATTGACTTAAATTGTCTTAACTGGCTGTAGTTATGCCTGTGGTGTCTTGATGCCTGCCAAGGCCTAAGATAGGCTGATCAGTAGCTCAACTCTTTCCTCAGTGGGAACATATTCCATACCTACAGATTGTACAGCAATTGGTGTAAATTAATATTGTTTAGGTTAATGCCAAATGTTTGTTCCTTTCTAGGTACAACTATATTCAAGGTGTCAAAATGTTGGGTGCGTACCTGCATGAAGTTGCCCAGCTGAAGAACTAAATTGGAATCACTCTTGAAAATGAAGTTGCTTTGGGACCTCACGTTCCTCCAATGTACTCTTCTTGCCATCCGAAAACTGCACTAATTGGTTCCCTCCTACCAAACTAAGTTGTGATGAGATGCCCAACAAATATTTTTGAACTCAATATTGAGCACTTTGTACTGATGAACCTCCTTGTTTTCAAAAATTAGCGTGCTGGATTCCAGGTGCAGTACCACAGTACAATAGATCCCAAATCTACCTCCTTGTTGTTCTAGACAGAAGAGGAGAAAAAGGTAGTTGTCTATGAAAGTCTAATTTTTGATAATTAGACATTTGTCATAAATGGCAACAAATGACTCATTAAGGCCTTATTAGTGTCTGTTTTTGTAACTCAATCCTAAATCATCATCTACGATCCCTGGCCATGTCTTGAAGAACTCACTTTAAAGGTAACCAACCCAGAATCTGCATTTCCTGCTGGGCAAGAAAAGTGTGCTCTTGTAACAAGTTCAAACAAGGCAACAGTCCTCTTGGACAGCTTTCAAATGAAGTGGAGGAGGGTAGGAAGAGGGCAAGAAAAGGACTCAATTTTCTCCAATGGGCTTGTGGCTACTAACTTGTCACTTTTGCCTCTTGACATCAATGTCTGCAGAAGTTACTAATGCATATGGTTTTTTGAAATATGCAATTAGTAACAAACTGGTCTTTTTTCTAAAGCATTCTTTGTACTCCACATGGCAAGCTGTTAAATAAAAATAACTCTGACTGTACCAACTCTGTCATGACATTCTTATTGAGGAAAGAAAGTGAAGATGGTTAATGTTTGGATAGGGCATCCTGCAAGAAAGTTAAGACTATACTGTGTCATTCAAAGGAATGGGGAACCGATCACTTTCTAGGTGTGTCTCTGTTTTTTGCCTGATCTCATTTTTTACACCACCCTTAGAGCCACTTGTGTGATTGGTACAGTATCCACCATATCCTATTGCCGTCTATCAGAAGTGGGGAGGCGCACTAAAGCTCTGGCAACTCCACAGTGGTCCTCCTGGGCTGTAATCCTATCCACAGTTACCTGGGAGCAAGCCTAATTGACTACAGTGAATAGACATGCCTAGGATTGGGCTGTTAGTAACCCCGTTAGCATCTGTGGAAGCCAGCCAAGCAATTGCTCACCAGGCAGCAGCTAGCTGAAGACAGTAGCATGTCAGCTCAATGTGCAATGACCTGAATGGCCCTGCCCTGGCAACCCAGTTGGGTGACCACATGCAGCATAGGGGTAAATGAGCAGCCATTGCCAGATGGATGCATTCTCTCCCCCCATCCCAGTCTCCTGGATGGATAGCACACTTTATGCATGTCTATCCAAAAGTTGACATCAAATGGGAGAGTCCCAAGCGAACATGCCAAGCTATGGGACACAGTGGCACTTATGACCTATCACTTGAGTCCACTATGGTCCAGCTGTGCAGACCCCAAAGGAAGCCCATAGTGTGCCAGCGTGCAGTGACCAATGTGATCCCTGTTGCTTCTTATTGCTTCTTGAGGTTGCTGACCTGCTTTGTTCAGGACAGGCCCTTGTTGCTGTCATGGTTCACCATGACAGAGTGAACCAACTGGTGTAGCCACACCTCACTGGCACTTCTTCCTTGGCTGCCTTGGGAGATGGTTGGCAACCCCACTTATATGTTTCTCTTTCAGGCGCAGCTCCTCTTCCATACTTTACAATAAAAACTTTGCCTTGATCACATTTATTCTTAGCACTTGGGATTTAATTCTTCTTAGTCTTGTTGGAGCACACTTCAGCTGGCTTCAGGGTGTCACACTGCTGAGAAAGAGAGAGGGCTCCAGTGGGAGGGGAAGCCCCTTGTTGATTATGAGGCATAAGTATCTATTACCATGGTCTGTAAGGCAAATGGTTGCAGGGGGAGACAGAGGCAGCATTATGATAGCTACACCAGGGGTATTGTGTGGCGGCGCCAGCAATGATGCAAAGAGTGGGGGGTGTGTGTGTCTAAACGGGTGAACTGCTGCAATGGGGTGTGCACACTGTTGCTTTCAAGCCCAGTGGTTGGCCCATAAAGTGCTCCCTCTGTTCCACAGCCTCCCACTCAGGTGTGGCTGTCTGTGTTACTGTGGGATGTTAAATGTTCCATGAGGTGCTCTTTGCATATCCCCTGCTGTTTACCGGTTATAAGTCTTCGCTCGATTAGCATAGAGCATGATGCCAGGGGCTGCTTCCGATGGTTGGAGAGATCATTGCATCTCATTAGGCAGCTACTGCCTGCCTTAAGCTGGGTAGTCCCCAGCCAGTAAGGTGCTGCCTCACCACGGTTCGTTAACCTCATGGGGTGCATGAGATTTAGGGTGAAAACCAACAAGTGGATCGACAACTCTGCAACATGCAATAGAAAAAAGGCGTTGGCTTGGTCATGTCGTGAGAATGGGTGATGGCCTGATCCCAAAGGATCTCCTCTATGGAGAACTCATGCAAGGAAAGCGCCCTACAGGTAGACCACAGCTGCGATACAAGGACATCTGCAAGAGGGATCTGAAGGCCTTAGGAGTGGACCTCAACAGGTGGGAAACGTTGGCCTCTGAGCAGCCCTTACAGGTAAGATGGTGGAATGCCTCATCAAAGATAGAATCTCAAAGCACATAGACGAACAGGCCTTGCTGAAGGAGAATCAGCTTGGCTTCTGTAGGGGTAAGTCTTGCCTCACAAACCTTTTAGAATTCTTTGAAAAGGTCAACAGGTATGTGGTTGCAGGAGAACCCATGGACATTATATATCTGGACTTTCAAAAGGCGTTCAACACGGTCCCTCACCAAAGGCTACTGAAAAAACACCACAGTCAGGGAATTAGAGGGCAGGTCCTCTCCTGGATTGAGACCTGGTTGGAGGCCAGGAAGCAGAGAGTGGGTGTCAATGGGCAATTTTCACATGGAGAGAAGTGAAAAGCGGTGTGCCCCAAGGATCTGTCCTGGGACCGGTGCTTTTCAACCTCTTCATAAATGACCTGGAGACCGGGGTGAGCAGTGAGGTGGCCAAGTTTGTAGATGACACAAAACTTTTCCAAGTGGCGAAGACCAGAAGTGATTGTGAGGAGCTCCAGAAGGATCTCTCCAGACTGGCAGAATGGGCAGCAAAATGGCAGATGCGCTTCAATGTAAGTAAGTGTAAAGTCATGCACATTGGGACAAAAAAATCAACACATATAGGCTAATGGGTTCTGAGCTGTCTGTGCCAGATCAGGAGAGAGATCTTGGGGTGGTGATGGATAGGTTGATGAAAGTGTCTACCCAATGTGCGGTGGCAGTAAAGAAGGCAAATTCTATGCTTAGGATCATTAGAAAAGGTATTGAGAACAAAACAGCTAATATGCCACTGTACAAATCGATGGTAAGGCCACACCTGGAGTATTGTGTCCAGTTCTTGTCGCCGCATCTCAAAAAAGACATAGTGGAAATGGAAAATGTACAAAAAAGAGCGACTAAGATGATTACTGGGCTGGGGCACCTTCCTTATGAGGAAAGGCTACGGCGTTTGGGCCTCTTCAGCCTAGAAAAGAGACTCCCGAGGGGGGACATGCTTGAGACATACAAAATTATGTATGCGAAGGATAAAGTGGATAGGGAGATGCTCTTTACACTCTCACATAACACCAGAACCAGGGAATACTCAGCGTGTGGTCGGTCTGTGGAACTCCTTGCCGCAGGATGTGGTGACAGCATCTGGCCTGGATGCTTTTAAAAGGGGATTGGACAAGTTTCTGGAGGAAAAATCCATTATGGGTTACAAGCCACGATGTGAATGTTCAACCTCCTGATTTTAGAAATGGGCTATGTCAGAATGCCAGATGCAAGGGAGGGCACCAGGATACAGGTCTCGTTATCTGGTGTGCTACCTGGGGCATTTGGTGGGGCCACTGTGAGATACAGGAAGCTGGACTAGATGGGCCTATGGCCTGATCCAGTGGGGCTGTTCTTATGAATGGGCCTCAACAGGTGGGAAACCTTGGCCTCTGAGCAGCCCACTTGGAGGCAGGCTGTGCAGCATGGCCTCTCCCAGTTTGCCCAACAGAGGCAAAGAAGGAAGGCCCGTAGCCAGGGAGACAAACCAGGGACAGACTGCACTTGCTCCCAGTGTGGAAGGGATTGTCACTCCCAAATTGGCCTTTTCAGCCACACTAGACGCTGTTCCAAAACCACCATTCAGAGCACGATACCATAGTCTTTCGAGACTGAAGGATGCCAATGAGATGCTGTGGCTGAGTGGACTGACCAGTATGGGTTTTAGATCCCTCTCCACCAGTTCCTTGGTCCCTGCCATGTGGGTTTCTGGCCAGTCATAAAAAAAGGTGACAAATCTCCTGGCTGGGCTTAAACCTGTTTTGTGTGGTTCCAAGCCTGTATCTTTGTGCAGTGGGATATCAACACCCCGGCTTGCCTGAGTGCTGCTAAGGCTCCCCTTGTGACTTGTCCCAGTGTCTTGTCCCAGGTGGCCTATGGCAAAAGAGATCCTGGGAACCCTCCCCATGAACTTGAATCCTTGTTATGGTGAAAGTTATGTTTTTATGTCACATGGCTGCTCTTTGCCAAAGAAGCTGTCATCCCTCCCTACGTCTATAGTCCACAAAATATTTTTGCAAGTACTGTGTGTGTTTGTTTGAATAGCCTAAGGATGCTTGAACTCAGGCCCTGGAATTCCTAGCGATTCTCTGATTTTTGCCTCCTTGCTCTCTGTGCCTCAGTAAGTGCTGTAGGGACAGTCATGCTATGGCATACTTGTGTGGGTGTGTGGTGTCCTTGGGGCATTGCCCCATGGCTAGCAATGGTCACTGTTGCTTTGTCCATCCCTGGGAACTGCTGGGGGTGGCCACTCACTGAACCTGTGCCTACCCCTGCTTGGTTGACTCTGGCAACATTTCTCTGACTGTTGGCATGAGGGCTGGATAGGTTGTGGTGAATGATTACCTTCATGTTGGGCCAGTTTTGGCCTGTGGGGCCACACCATGATTGATGGACTGTGTTAGGGTTTCTATGGGCACTGGCAAAGTTATTGGGAGGGCTGTGCCAGCATGGAATTGCCTGGGCTCTTGTTTCCCCTTCCCCCCCCTTCCTGCTGAGAAGGCTTAGGATATGACAGATATTGTGCCAACTTAGCAGGAACTTTGGCTCAACTCTGGCAGAAAATTGAACTACAAGGGGTTTGAATCACTTCTCAGATGATGTACATCAAGAGAGCATCTTAAGAATGGCTTGCTTACTCTCAGCTGTTAGCTCAATTACCTTACTATACAACACCATGTTAGCATACATCTGATTTGGAACACTAATGTGAGTTTTTCCCATTTGCTTCCACTTTAATTTCCATATTCACTTTGCATAACCTGTGAAATTTCTAGCAAGCTGCTTAAAATGTTTGCGGGCTGCATCCTGCAAAAAAGACATTATCTCAAAAAAGACATAGTGGAAATGGAAAAGGTGCAAAAGAGAGCAACTAAGATGATTGCGGGGCTGGGTCACTTTCCTTATGAGGAAGGGCTACGGCGTTTGGGCCTCTTCAGCCTAGAAAAGAGATGCCTGAGGGGGGACATGATTGAGACATACAAAATTATGCAGGGGATGGACAGAGTGGATAGGGAGATGCTCTTTACACTCTCACACAATACCAGAACCAGGGGACATCCACTAAAATTGAGTGCTGGGCGGGTTAGGACAGACAAAAGAAAATATTTCTTTACTCAGCGTGTGGTCGGTCTGTGGAACTCCTTGCCACAGGATGTGGTGCTGGCGTCTTGCCTAGACGCCTTTAAAAGGGGATTGGACAAGTTTCTGGAGGAAAAATCCATTACGGGGTACAAGCCATGATGTGTATGCGCAACCTCCTGATTTTAGAAATGGGTTATGTCAGAATGCCAGATGCAAGGGAGGGCACCAGGATGAGGTCTCTTGTTATCTGGTGTGCTCCCTGGGGCATTTGGTGGGCTGCTGTGAGATACAGGAAGCTGGACTAGATGGGCCTATGGCCTGATCCAGTGGGGCTGTTCTTATGTTCTTATGTTATGTTAATGGGGAAATAAAATTAAAATAGTTCCCCCATCATTATTAATGTTATATATTATTATTATTATCTATTAATTTCTATCCCGCCTTTTTGCCCCATGGGCACACAAGGCAGCTTATAACAATAAAATACAACAATAACAATTAAAAACAATAATTAAAAACAGATGCACATAATTAAAAAAATCTAAAACAAACCCCGTGGATTCTAATATAAAAGAGAAAAGAGAGAGAGAGAGAGCCAGTCAGCCTGTCAGCCATTAAAAGCTTTTTGAAATAAAAAGGTATTCAGTCCATGCCGAAATATTAACAAAGAGGGAGCAGTTCTCAATTCTAAGGGAAGCGTATTCCAGAGTTCGGGGGCCACCACTGAGAAGGCTCTCTTCCTGGCCGCCCCCCCACCTCTCTTTGTGGCAGCACAGTCAAAAGGGCCCCCCCAGAAGATCTAGCACGGGCAGGGTTATAAGGAAGGAGGCGGTCCCTCAAATACCCTGGGCCCGAGCCGTAAAGGGCTTTAAAAGTCAAAACTAGCACCTTGAATTGGGCCCGGAATAGAACCGGCAGCCAGTGTAGTCGCCGAAGCAGCGGCTCAACAGAGTCAAACTGACGTGCCCCGGCAACCACATGAGCAGCCGCATGTACTAGTTGTAATTTCTGGACCGTCTTCAAGGGCAGCCCCACATAGAGCGCATTGCAATAATCTAATCTAGATGTCACTAGGGCACGGGTTACTGTGGCCAGGTCCACGCAGCTCAGGTATGGTCGCAGCTGGCGAATCAGCCAAAGCTGAGCAAAGGCTCCCCTGGCCACTGCCGCCACCTGGGACTCCAGGTGCTGCTGTAGATCCAGGAGAACCCTCAAGCTGCGGACCTGCTCCTTCAGAGGGAGTGCAACCCCATTCAGAGCAGGATGATAGTCCAATACCTGAGCTGTGGATTTCCAAACCAAAAGTACCTCTGTCTTATCCAGATTTAATTTCAGCTTGTTTGCCCACATCCAGCCCCCAACCACCTCCAGACAGCGATCCAGGAGTCCAACTGCCTCCTCAGAATCAGGGGGAAAGGAGAGATAAAGCAGGGTGTCATCAGCATACTGATGGCAACCCACTCCAAACCCCCGGATGACCTCTCCCAGTGGCTTCATGTAGCTGTTAAAAAGCATGGGGGATAAGATGGACCATTGCGGTACCCCAAACCTAAGAGGTTGAGGCGCCAAACGAGCATCCCCCAGCACCACCTTCTGGGATCTGTCAGCCAGGAAGGAGCTGAACCACTTCAAAACAGTGCCTCCAAGCCCCAACCCGGCCAGCCAACCCAGAAGGACACCATGGTCGATGGTGTCGAAGGCTGCCAAGAGGTCCAGCAGGACTAACAGGGACGCACTCCCCCTGTCCATTCCCTGGCAAAGGTCATCCACCAAGGCAACCAAGGCAGTCTCCATCCCAAACCCCGGCCTCAAGCCAGATTGAAATGGGTCCAGATAATCCGTTTCCTCCAGTACTCTCTGAAGCTGGGACGCCACCACGCCACCACCCGCTCAATCACCTTGCCCAGAAATGGGATATTTGAGACTTATTTAAAGTTATTTAAATTAGTGGGATCCAGAGAGGGCTTCTTCAGGAGGGGGTGAGCCATCGCCTGCTTCAAGGCAGGCGGGAGTACCCCTTCCCTCAGAGATGAATTCACCACCACCCCTGTCCACTCAGCCAGCCCTTCCCGGGCAGTCCTAATTACAAGAGCAAGGGTCGAGCGGGCATGCAGCAGGTCTCACACTCCAGAGAATCCTGTCCATATCCTCAGGCTCTACAAGCTGGAAAGAATCCCAAATAGCAGGATAGACAGGTTCCCCGGGGACATCATTAGATATGCCCACAGTGGCATCCAAGTCATGCCGAATCTGATCAACCTTATCTGCAAAATGTTTTGCAAACTTGTCATAGCGAGCCTCCGTGTGCTCCTCCCCACGAGTAGGGGGGCCAGATGTAAAAGGCTGCGGACCACATGAAAGAGCTCAGCTGGATGGTTCTCTGCAGATGCAATGGTGGCAGAGAGGTGTGCCCTTTTAGCTGCCACCACCGCCTTAGAATAAGCTCTTAACAGGGCCCAGCTGTTGGGTGGGTCTGGGTCTGGGTCTCCAGCTCTGGCAACTGGAAAATCCCCCAGAGCCCTCAGGGATCCATTTGGATCCTTCAGCCTCCGAGGGCAGATCATAGAATGCGATCCCCCGCCATTGTGGAGGTAAGAGGCTGCTTCTTATATATACTTGCTTCTTAGTACTTGCTTTCTGTTTCCAAATATGCTTTTTACATCATTGTCCAATCTCAACTGTATATTATCCAGTCTCTCATCAATTTATGAGACTTCAGTACCAGACACACAACCAAGTAAAAGAAAACACTCAAAGTTTTGGATCCAGCATCTTTGTTTTTAGAAATCCAAAATAAATGGTTTGTTGTGTATAGACACAAGAGATGCTTTTCAAAGTGGAGATGGGGAGGAAAAGGTAATGCACAAGGCAGAAATGCTTATGTAACATCTATTTTTTGGAGACATGATTTCCTTTTGGAATGTTGGACCTTTTCCTTATAAAATAAAGACATGGGTGGGTGTGATTTTGCCTTTGTTGACATGTCCTAAGTACTTTGTCTTCTTGGCAAGTGTCATGATAAATGCTAAGAAATCAACAAATAAAAAAAGTAGAGGGAGTTGTTGCTGCTATAAAAAGGATAGTTGCAAACTAAAGAGCTATGATTAAGATGGGAACTTGAGTTATCATCACTTCCTAGGCTGAAGGGAGAAGGTGAAAACATAGACATCAGAATGTATAGCATGGTAAGTCTTTAAAAAACAAAACAAAACAGAAAATGCATTTCTTGGATTTTAGATCAAGCTTAGAAATATAATAGGTGTACTTTCAAGGGGGAGGAAGGGTCAATGCAGATGACCAAATTATCCCAGGGCAAGTAACTAAGATCTCTGCCATTCTTCCAACTGAGTATTGGGAGAAGGATTTTATGGCATCCAGCAGGTGCAAATGTATGAAAGAATGCAAGGTAAGATGATTGTCTGGGTTTGAAGATTTGGGTTTGAGTCCCACACTCTCACTCCATTGCTTACACACTATATACCAATTAAAAGAACCTTTATGGCTGTCCTATCACCCCTCCGCCCAACCCTTAGAATAGTTAAGGGAGGTTTTGCTTCCAGTCTCCCTTTGCATATGTGGTTGGTTGTTTGAAGCAGAAGAGGCTTCCAGGTGGTGGCCCCACAGTGATTACTGATTCATATGTAGCTTTAGAACAGTTGTAAACCTTGGTTGTGTGACCCCTCACAAATTCAGGTTGGCAAGAAAGGTCAGGCAGGAGTTTCAGAATGCTCTGTGAATCCGCCACAAACAAGAGGGTTTGCTCTGATAGGGTCATCACAAGGATGATCAAAAGGTTGCCTTCTTTGTGGACTTGAAACCAGAGATGCAACATTATTGACGCCGGCTGGCCTGGCAGGGGCTCTCCAAGCTTTCAGGCAGAGCTTCTCCCCCCCCCCACCCCCAGGGAGAAAAATGAACCCATTTCATCTGCAAAGGGAGACTGGACATCATTTTGCAGGAAGGACAGGTCTGCTGGCAAGTGCCTCCAAACCAGATCACTAGTTGGTAGCAGAGGAACATCAGTCAGAGTGGCCTGGTACAGTGGAGGACACAGTGCCTCTCCCTTTAGCTATGGTACAGAAGATGGAATTTGGGCAGGTGCAGCTTCTCCCTGTTGGGCTGCACCTGCCAAACGTCCCTCTTCTCTGCAATGGTGAAAGGTAGAGGTGGCCAGCCTGCCACCAGCAGAACCTTCTGCCCTTTGGAAGGCTCAGGTAGTCCGGACTTCGGCAGCAGGTCTTGCACCCGAGGGCAGAAGTCAGGAATCCCCCCTCCTGCCCCTCCCCCCAGGCTCCTTCTGCCTCCGCCTCCAGCCGCGCCGAGCCCTTAAAGCGCCCACGGGCTGCTCTGCGCGGCCACAGCAGCGCACCGTCTCCAGCCCTTGCGCCAGGCAGGGCGCGCGGGAGCCAATCGCAGGCGAGCGAGGCGCGAACAGGAGTGACTGACGTCCGGCTGCATCTCTCCCACTGGCCCATTCGTCCTGTGAGTATTCCCCCGCCAGGTGGCTCCCGCGCCCCGCCTCCTTCTCATATGGCCCACACTGGGATGGGGACCCAGTGGTGGCCCCAGGGGCACTTTGGCTGTGCTGTGTCTTTCAGGGCGAGTACTGAGCCTGCAGGGTGACCAGGCGCCTTATTTTTCCAGGACATGTCCTCTTCTTTAGCCTCTTGTCCTGAAAAAAAACTCCTCCTTTCCCCTGTGAGCAGGCCCCTGCGCATAGCCTTCTGCGCATAGCTGTCTGCACATCAGTGGTAAACCTCCCTAGCCCCATGCCAAAGGTCTATGACAGCACTCTCCTGCAGGATGACGCCCCCCCCCCACGAATCTGCCCATCCCACTCAACATTGTGGAGCATTGCGCAACCCCAGGACACGTTGGAGAAGCCTCCTGAGGCTTCCCTGATGTCTTAAACTGTGCTTCCAGCAAACCAGAAGCACAGATTCCAACCAGATTCCAACCATTCCAAGCCTCAGAGAGGCTTCTGCACAGTTCTAGAGGCGTGCGAGGCTCTGCGCCTGGGGCATTTGGTGAACGGCGGGTCTGTCAATTCTGCACGTAGTGGGCAGCGCATAGCCTTCTTGTAATTAATAAATTATATGTAGTTTTAAATTTAATAATAAGTATTATATTGTTTAAATTGACCATGCAAAATCAATATAAAAGTGTTTTTAGTTTTTATTTTGTCACGCCCTACACTTTTTTTGGATGTCCTACATTTTGGGGTGCCTTGTCCTCTTTTGTGGTTATGACATCTAGTCACCCTATACTGAGGACAAAACTCAACCAGGGACTGGGAAGCTCGAAGTGCAAGGCTAGGTGTGGCTACTGAGAAGTAAGGTCCACTGCCCTCAGTGGGACTTACTCCTACATAAGCACACATAGGCATGCCACCTTGAAGACAGAACGTGCCTGTGACAACATCTCCCCTCCACAAGTTGTGAGAGGGCTCCTGTTGGGGCTTTTGCACTGCCCAACTTTAGTTAGCAAGAAGGAGCAGCTCTGCAGTTTCTCAACTGCAGTGTTGCAATCAGTGAGAGTGTGACTGACTTTGAAGGGAAGATTTAAAAAGATAGCAGATGTTGCTGAGAAAATTGCACTCACACAAGGAGGCAGTGCTAGCCAGTGTTCTCTGGTGGGTGTTCATAGTTTCTGTTGCTGTTGCAAATGATTATTTTACTTGCATCAATTGGAATTCCTCCCTCCCCCATAAAATAAGTAGTAGATACACTTATCATCATTTGACCTATGATCTTCACTTGTTTAAGCCATTTCTGCCCAACATTGCATATACGCAACAGGGACCAAATGCGTACACTTGTGGGCCAGGCAAAAATGGGTTAAATCCATAATTTAACCTAACACTTTATATGATCCCAAGCCAACTTTGCTCTTGACTATATGCTTGCCACCACACAGGTAGAATTCTTGGGCAAGCAGTCTTTCCCAAAGACTTCAGTGGAGGACCGTAGTAATGTGTGTACACCCACGGTTTCCTCCATTTAAGTGCATTAGAAATAAAGGGCCACTGTGAGCACATTGGAGCCCTAAACCCACAAGGAATCGCAGAGTTGTCCAAGCCTTTCTGTTTCAAAGAACCAATAAGAATTGCCATCTTGAACTCTCTCATGGCTTATAATTCCTTAACAAATACATGAGTTTCCAAATATTTCATGTCTAGGCACATCTACACAGAAGTCCCACTGTGGTTAGTGGCACTCCAGGTCAGGAAGGTGCATATAGAATTGCAGCATAAAAAAAATATTATGTGCTAATGAACTTCTCTAAATCTAATGACTCGCCTGTCCTAAAATGCAACTTAGTGGTTCAACTGGTGTGTGGAGGATAAAATTCATGGGATCTAAAACAGTATCAACAGACAAAATACTGCATCACTAGAGACAGCAGCTGTGCACTGTGCAGCTGTGCACTGAGTGGGGGGGGGAATTCTTCTCATAGTTGGGATTTCACCCTCCACAAACTACACCTTTCTTGAAGGCTCAAGAAGCTGTACCTTAGCTCCACTGGCAGAACCACCCTCACTGGGAATGGAAATAGCTGGGGCTGTGGTTTACCAGTGGAGCTAAGTATTGCCTGCTGAAAAGAAGTGGAGTGCAAAGATAACATCTGATCCTGAACCCAGTCATTGTGGGAGTAGCCTTTTGAAAAGGAAAAAAAGGACTATGCTTTGGAAATGCGTCTCTGTACATAAAGCATTTGCTAACATTTACTTCTTATTTGCTCTTAATTTCTCCTCAATATTCAATGAGAAGATAAGAAGAGGTGGTATTTCTGAACTATATGAAATTGAGTTCCTTTGGGGAGAAAGGCGGGGTAAAAATAAAGTTTTTTTTAAATAAAGAAAAGTAATAAAATAAAGTTATTATTATTATTACACAGGGAAATGGAATTAGAAATACTTAGATAAACTTAGATGACTGTCCTCCACCCCCCCAGTTTATCTTTTGTCTTCACAACAACCCTGTGAGGTAGGTGAGGCTGAGAGAAGCTTCGTGGCTGAGGGGGGATTTGAACCTGGTTCTTCCAGGTCTAAGTCTACCTCCCAAACCATTGCACCACCCTGGCTCTCTTGGTTTCTTGTCACAGCCAGGCTGCAGTGAGCTTCAGTCAGTCAGTCAGTCCACATGGCCAATGTGTGTGGATGCTCTCTTAATGTGCTGAATTTTGTCTTTATAACTTGCAGATATTCCACATCTTCCTCATCATGCTGATCCTTGATGAGAGCAAATCCTCAGTCTTGGAGGAGCAGACTTTCCAGAAGATTTTTGAGTACATTGATAGTCATCAAGATCAATTTGTGAAGGTAGAAATGGCACATAATGTGAATGATGCTGCTCACTCCTATGCATGTTGCCTTGGAAGCAAGTCCTAAAGAGTCCTTACCTGCTACAAAGTAACTATGCTTAGGACTACAGCATAGATTGCTTTGGAATCAGGTCCTGGCTTGAGGTTCCATGACCATTAGAGAGCCTGTATAGCTAGGCTGACAATTGAATCCTATACCTTTAATCATTCTATAGAAGAGAGGCTTTTGGCAGGTGTAGCTTTTTAAACCCTTTCATATGGAGCTGCACCTGCCAAAATTCCCTCTTCTCTACATTGGTTAAAGGTATAGGCACTGTGTCCTCCATTGCAGGGCTTCAGAAGGGCTCCCCAACCCCAAGTGTAAAAAAGAAAAAAGAAAAAACAGGCACCTGCAGTTTTGTCGCAAAACCAGAAGTACCCATTATTTTCTTTTTCTACACATACAGAGGCTTGGCTTTACCTAAAGAGAATTGAACTTGAGATCTTCTGCATATAATGCATGGAATTTAGCACTGAGCTTCAACCCCTTCTTAATAGCATAGGTACATCTGTCTACATCAGCAATTTTCAGCCAGTGTGCTGTGGCACATTGGTGTGCCACAAATGGTCTGCAGGTATGCCATGGGGGTTTGGAAGAGGGTCATTTATTAGTAGGGCAATTGATGTGAGCCCCCTGCCAGCAGCACTGTGTACCTTATCCATTGTCAAAAAACTGATAGTGTCCCTTGACAATGTTAGCACTTTGTCAGTGAGCCATGAGATGATAAAGTATGAAAATCACCAGCCTAGAGGGTTGCCAGTTCACATAATCTTCTTTAAGGTACATGCAGATGATTGTTTTTCAGGAGAAACAGGAGTGACTGTTCTCTTGGCACTGCACCAACCTTGATGTGACAACCACTGTATGACAACAGGCAGATATTACAGAGAAGTGGGAGGAGTCTTACTGCAGGAAGACCAACTTTGTTGGGAAGAAAACCAGTTTATTCCTTTTAAACCAACTCCCAGCTGTGGTGCTGAGAATGTTGCAGGGGAAAGGCCCAGGTTTTAAAAGAACAATTACAGGCTACAAGGAGAGCCTCTTGATGGGTGTTGATAATGGAAAGGAGGATCACCTTACTTTATGATTCATCACAACACTATTTAGCAGGGTATAAGGCCTGAATTAAAATGGAATGGTTGGTGCCATCTTGTGGTTATTTACATGCTGCTGAAGTAAGGTATAAGATGTCCTCATAAGTGGGGGAGATTTTGTGGTCATGTACACATGTGAAATGTACCCACCTCTAGTATTTTTTTCTGGTGCATCTGCTGGAACTGTGTTGGGGAGAACACTGCCTTTACCATCATGGCAAGGTATGGTAAAGTGGAGGGGGCAGGGTTTATCTTCCTTCACTCACACACACCTTTTGTTGTAAAAAATTAGCCATACACTACTTTCCCTAAGTACAGAGCAGACATATGAAAAGAAATAGCTGCCCCCTCCCACTTTTAGTTGGGATCTTAGAATTAAGTTTATGCCAACAGTTGACTTCATGGTACATGCATTGTTCGCTGTACTAGTGGGTGTTCCTAAAATCAGACAATTGTGTTTCTCACAATACAGAGAGAATGCAATTACCCAGTCCAAACAACACTTCAGGAAAAGAGGATTGTGTGGGTGGACATACTTATTGTTGTTGTTCTTCCTCTATGCTTCCTCTTTGAAAAGGTAGACTTCATGGTGACAGGTCCCAAAGTAATTACAAGGAATTGGAAGGATAAAAGATGGATCAAAGCTACTGTATTTTGAATTCTATTTAAAAAAAAAAAAAAGCTGATTTCTGGTGGAGAGTGCTGACTGAGGGTCAAACTAAACGTTGCATTAGCCATGTCATTTGCCCCCATCACAATATGCGATTATACAATGAAAATGTTTGCATTGGAGCTGAAAAGAGCTATTTGTGTATGTGTAAATGGCATGCGCCATGAACCCAAACCGGTTTGGAACTATAGTGAGAGGTCAGGTTAAAAATTATGTGTCTCCCCACTGCCCTCCATTGCCCTGTTCTAGGGCTCCATTTTTTTCATTTCTGTTGCTATGTAATGTTTGTGAACCTGTTGACATTGTTGGAAAAGGGGTTTGCATAGCAAAAGAAATGGAAAAGGCTCCTTAATCCCAAAATGACTCTTATGATTGAGATAGGTCAAACCCACTGCCAAAACTGTTGGGTTGGGATGAATAGGGTCAGTTGTTTTTCTCCCTGGGAAACATAAGTGGCACTACTTAAAAAGTGCCTCTTTAATTAGTTATCTGTGATTTCGGTTGTCCCCAGTTTGTATCTTTTCTCTGCCATGAACACTAGTAGCTTTAGACAAGCCATTCTTTCAGCCTCTTGTCTGCTGTATGGGAATAATAATATCTAGCCTACAGAGTAAGGACTGCAATGAGATAATGCATAGAAAGTACTTGGCTGCCACCCCCAGGTACCTCCCCTGTTGTGGTGTTTCTTACCCTGCATATCAGACTGGAGCAGGTGAAGGGGATGTGGCTACAATGTGTTGGCAAATGACTGGAGAGTAATGGAAGCTACTGCACCCTCTGCAAACCACAATATCTATGTACTGGATTGGTTGGTTGGCAACCTTCAGTCTCAAAAGACTATGGTATAAGCCTACAGCACCCGGTATTCCCAGGCAGTCTCCCATCCAAGTACTAACCAGGCCTGACCCTGCTTAGCTTCTAGGATCAGACAAGATCAGGCATGTGCAGGGTAACAGTTGCTGTATTAGAAGCTATATATTAGTATAAAAATTCTAGTGGGTCTGCTTCTAGAACACCTTATCTACAAGTAATATAGGCTGTTGTCCAGCACCCCACTCCACAGTTGCCGGTTTCCAGAAGTCATTTAAATCTAATAACATGATTCCTAAGAACCAAGCAAAATATGAATGTGTAGCCAACTGGGCATTAAATAGCTGACAATTCAAGGGCTCATGCAATATCATTGCCATTTCTTGCAGACACTAAAGGATTGGGTGGCAGTGGAGAGTGATTCCATTCAGCCAGAACTAAGAAAAGAAATCATACGAATGATAGAAAAAGCTGCAAAGCATCTTGAAGATTTAGGAGCTACAGTGAAGGTGGCTGAAATTAGCACTCAACAGGTATCTAGTTGTTACTGATCATGGCTTGTATCCCAAGGACCCTTTAAATAGCAGTAGATGCGACTTTGGTAGCAGTCTTTCAGGGTGCACAAGGAGCTGAAATGGGAAGGTGGGAGTGGAAAAGGCCCCTGGTATGAATAGAACTTCACTCACAATTCTTTAGATGCAAGTTCCCATTTTGAATTCCCAGTTCTGTTTGCATGTGTGCTCTGCTATCCATGTCTTAGGACTTTGTTAGAACTGAAAAGGTATATCCTATCAATCCATGACATCTTTCCAGGGTATGTCTGAGTGCCAAGCATGGTAACAGTCCCTCCCTTCACATATCCTCGCTTGTGACACTCACTGTACAGTAACTTTCAAAGCTCACTTTTCTAATACGACACTTTCAAGAGTCTGATATTGCAAAATCAAAACCAGATCTATGAAACATTTGGACACCAGAATAAAGGTTTTTGAAAATGTTTAGTATCTCTGTTTGCATTCCGGGCAACTGTACCCTGAACTGGAATCCAGCAGGTGCTAAACATGCAGGAAGCGTGAACCATCTTCATTTTTAGTGGAAGATGCAACTTTGTCAGTTTAAAGATGCATTTTGCCTTCTTTGAAGAAAGGGAATACCAGGCAGTAGTCACTTGCAACCATCTGTTGTGAAAACCAATGCTTTCATGTACAGGTTGTACGTGTGGCAGTATAATCATGATGGCCCAAAAGAAAGTTGCCGTGATTGCACAAATATACGAGCCATCTATATTGCATCTATATTGCACAAATATAGAGCTCGTACCATCTATGTGTACAGCCCTAACATACATGAGAACCATGTAAGTGCTGCTCAGCTGCAACCCTACAGGCAATCCAGACACTCCCAAGCTATGCATTTGGGAGCTGCTATAAGAATGACCATCTTATGACCTGAACCATCATTTAAGAACCTTGGAAACCAAGAGGTAAATTAGCCAAGAGGTAAATTTTGAATGCTCTGTTTCTTAGAGTTGTTCACAGACCTTGTCCTAGCATTAGGTAGGTTGAAGCAGCCTACCTTAGAAAGAAGACTCTTTCTTCTACCTTAGAAAGAAGACCCTGGGATACTGTCAATCATTTGGTTTATGATTATATTTTACTACTGTGAGAGATCCATGTAGACTTTTCTGATTGGTCACTAAAATGTGTTAGGTTATCTCTCATTGCTCAGAATGGAGCTACTAAGAATGCTGAAATTGACCTGATTTCTGGTGGACATTCTTTAAGTACTGGATTAACAAATGAATATTTTGGCTACATTTTATGCAGGTCTTTAGAAGTGTGTGAATTGTAGACAAAATAAGTAAACCTACATATTTCAACAGGACGGCTATTGTTTCAAGAAAAAGAGTTGCAGCTCTTTCTCAGGTTCTGAAGTTATCAGATTTTGAGGTGCTTTTGACTCTGTCTCACTATCTTCCTACAGCAGCTTGATGGCCAGAATATTCCATTGCCTCCTGCCATTCTAGCAAATCTCAAAAAAGATCCGGCAAAACCCACTGTGTGTTTCTATGGGCATGTGGATGTGATGCCTGCCAAAAAGGCAGATGGATGGGAAACAGAACCCTACAATTTGACTGAAATCAGTGGTCAGTATTCAGCCATTGCTTTGACCCATTTCTTTTAATGCATTTGCTTTCAACTTGCATTTGCATTAATTGCTTTTAATGTATGTACGTACATTTCATATTTTGCTTCATTGCATACTATGAGGAAAAAGAAGACCAAGGAGATGAGGAGTATCTGGAAAAATACTCAGTGATGTCTTTTCTGACGTTGTTTATAGCTGTGATCTACATGGCACTTTTCAGATCATGATCTAACTAAAATTTATAGCCAATCTTATCTCCCACCATCCTACTCGATGCAGATGTGCTGCTGGGGTGTGGGCTACTGGGGGGGGGGAACCAGACAGCTTAGGAGGTAAGTAAAAATATTTTTTTACATGCCTCTTTGCATGCTGCCTGGTCATCAGTGGTCCCCTTGCACCTACATCAGCTATTTTACTGGCTTAAGTTCAAAAAGAAACAGGAGGAGTATCGGGACAAGACACTGGGGATAGGGTCAAGTGTGCGTGCTAGCAACTCTTCCCACTTTTGAAATGTCCCCTGCCCACCCTGCTCCCCCTTCGATCCTCCCTCTCCCATCCTTGAACTGCCCCCACCACCACCTTACTTGTACCAGTATGGAGTCCTAGAATCACTGGCATGCTTGCGGGACCTCTGGCTGTTTGTTCTGGTGGCCCCAAAGTGAACAATGGTGCTACAGCTTTTGCATAATGTAGCAGAAGCACTTACGGTAGTGGATTATGAGATCCATTGCTATAGGGGGCCAATAGAATTTGGCTGCTCTTTTTAAAGATCTGCAAAATCAAGGCTTAAATTAGTTGTTTGTGACTATCTTAGATAGTTATGACGTGGAAAGGTTAGGAAAAGCAAAAATCAGCACAGCTGTACAAAAATTTGTAGGCTTGGCCATGGTTTTTTGTTTTTGTCTGTGCTAATTTTTGCTTTTTCTTATAACCTTTCCACATCATAACCTCTTTTCTTTCCCATGGAAAGGGAAGTATATTTCCCTTGGAAATATGAAGTGTATATTTGCACTAGGCACTGTCCAGGACAAGTAATGTGATATAGTGATAAGCTTCCAAAAATCTTCCAAAAAGCATTCAGTACTATTTGAAAATTAGTCCTGGATTTCTTGAGATAAAATCATACTTTAATCCACTGGAAACATGCCTCATCCTCAGCAACAAAACATCCTCAGCAAGAACAGAAGCTCCAAAGTTTGATATCCATATTCTTTATCTAAAGGAAATCTTTATGGGCGTGGAGCATCGGATAACAAAGGACCAGTCCTAGCCTGGATCAATACAGTGGCAACTTTCAAAGAACTAAACATAGTAAGTAAAACTGTGGGAATTTTTAGAAATTGAAGCATTCTACATTTCTTCAGTGAAATTCTGTAGGAAAGGTTACTATTCTCCTGTGATGTGAGTCAATAAATCGAGGGCCCAATCCTGTGCAACTTTCCAGCTCTGATGCAGCCTCAATACAGCCCCGAGACTTACCTTAAAGAGGACTTTGTGACTGCCCCTTCCACTGCAGAATTCATGCCTCCACTGGCATGGCTGCATTGGTGCTAGAACGTTAGATAGGATTGGGCCCTAAGCCATGCTAATCTCATAGAACCTAGTCCTCAAAATGATTTGGATGGAACACTTGACTTTAAGATTGTGTAGTTGCTTTTAATTAACAGGATTGCATTCAATTCCTGGCATCCTCAATTAACAGGACTTCATGTAGCTGAGAAAGTCCTATGCCTGATAGCCTCACCTTAGAGAGCTGCTATAGTACTCATCAGAATGAACATTACTGGACCAGGTGGGCTATTGGTCCAAATTTCGTGTTAGGTAATTTCCTTTTTTGCCTTTATCTTGTTTGTGTGTGTATCTAAATCGTAGCTTTCACTGAACCAACAGCAGTGTGTAACCTTTTGAGCTTCAGATAGCACCTCATGAAGGTACAAATCATGGATATATGCTACAGAATCTTAGATAGTCCTACTGGGGTGAGGGAACACTGTCTGAAAACTATAATAGAATTCTAACAGTCATAGCGTTTTATTGAGTATTTAGTTTCCCTAACCTGATTTAAAATTTCTCTTTTGTTTATTTTTTTTAAAAAGGACATACCAGTAAACATCAAGTTTCTTCTTGAAGGCATGGAAGAAGCAGGATCCCTTGGGCTGGAAGAATTAATAAAAGAAAACAAAGCATTTTTCTCTGATGTGGATTATATTGTGATTTCGGATAATACTTGGCTCAGCAACAATAAACCAGCACTTACATATGGAACCCGGGGAAATGCCTGCTTTGCTGTGAAGGTGAAAAAGTAAAAGGGGAATAGCTGGCTTCTAAAATAACCCAAGCATGGTTTTTATGTTTTCTGATAGACTAAAAAGATGAAGTCTTTTATATTTCTAAACCAGCGTTTCTCAATCAGTAGTACTGATGCCACCAGTTGTACTTGAGGTACATGCCACCGGTGGTATTCTAGGGATCCCACGCATACCACCAGTGGTACTTGAGGTGGTGTGTGGTGGTACGCGTGGGATCCCTAGATCCCCACTGTATGGCAGCGAGACCAGCAATGCAAAGTAACAAGCAGCGATAGGATGGTAGGCAGAGTTTCAGCATGCACTTTTTGTGTACTCCTAAGCCTCTTACCGGTGTGTAGCATCTGGCCTGCCAATGATACAAGTTACTTCTGGTGGTACTTCCAATAGGTGGACCATGTGAAGTAGTCTGGTAGGGGACAAATGTTGAGAAACGCTGTTCTAGACTATTCCATTCTTACCACTTTTCTCTTTCTTAACTGAGTCGAGGGCTGGCCCACCCCTCAGGCTGGGTGAAGTGGTTGCTTCCAGTACCAGGCTGAGAGAGGTGCCTACCTGTGGCCCAGCTGCTGCCACTTCCATATTCTCACTGAGAGTAAGCACAAGGAGGGTTGTGTAGCTTGCTTCTCCACCCCCCCCCCCCGCCACTTCTTCAAAGCAGGGCAGTGGTGAAGACAGATCTTTCCTCTTTGGCCTGCTTTAAAGAAGTGGCAGTGGTGGAGGAGACAATTGCTGTCATCTTGCCTTTTCCTCCAGTGCATTTTTCAAGCAGGTGGTGCAAGAAGGATCTTAGAAGTTCCCAGGATTCTCAGTACTATGCCAGTTTTGAAGCAGTGGGCATAGGAGGAGAAAGTGGTAATGGGGGGGGGGGGGAGGACACATGTGCACAGAAGAAAAAAAGGAAGGCAGAATGTGGGCAACCACTTCAGCTGGGCCTGACTGAATTTGACTATCCCAATACAGCAATAACTTGACTTTTTGTCTGGTTAGGGACCAGAACATGGATGAAAGTCAAGAACGGATGAATGTCAAAACATAGCCTTATTTAGCTTGCAAATTTATTTTGACTGGTTAGAAATGTAAATATCTAAAGCACTTGTTGCTTGCTGATCTCTTGACTAAGATATGCAACTTGTCCCTCAAAATGGCCACGGTGCCAGAAGATTGGAGGTTAGCAAATGTCACGCTGATCTTTAAAAAGGGAAAGAGGAGGGACCGGGGAAACTATAGGCCGGTCAGCCTAACATCTATACCGGGTAAGATGGTGGAATGCCTCATCAAAGATAGGATCTCAAAACACATAGACGAACAGGCCTTGCTGAGGGAGAATCAGCATGGCTTCTGTAAGTCTTGCCTCACGAACATTATAGAATTCTTTGAAAAGGTCAACAGGCATGTGGATGCGGGAGAACCTGTAGACATTATATATCTGGACTTTCAGAAGGCATTTGACACGGTCCCTCACCAAAGGCTACTAAAAATCTCCACAGTCAGGGAATTAGAGGACAGCTGCTCTCATGGATTGAGAACTGGTTGAAGGCCAGGAAACAGAGAATGGGTGTCAATGGGCAATTTTCACAATGGAGAGAAGTGAAAAGCGGTGTGCCCCAAGGATCTGTCCTGGGACCGGTGCTTTTCAACCTCTTCATAAATGACCTGGAGACAGGGTTGAGCAGTGAGGTGGCTAAGTTTGCAGACGACACCAAACTTTTCTGAGTGGTGAAGACCAGAAGTGATTGCGAGGAGCTCCAGAAGGATCTCTCCAGACTGGCAGAATGGGCAGCAAAATGGCAGATGCGCTTCAATGTCAGTAAGTGTAAAGTCATGCACACTGGGGCAAAAAATCAAAACTTCACATATAGGCTGATGGGTTCTGAGCTGTCTGTGCCAGATCAGGAGAGAGATCTTGGGGTGGTGGTGGACAGGTCGATGAAAGTGTCGACTCAATGTGCAGCGGCAGTAAAGAAGGCCAATTCTATGCTTGGGATCATTAGAAAAGGTATTGAGAACAAAATGGCTAATATAATGCCGTTGTACAAGACGATGGTAAGGCCACACCTGGAGTATTGTGTTCAGTTCTGGTCGCCGCATCTCAAAAAAGACATAGTGGAAATGGAAAATGTGCAAAAGAGAGTGACTAAGGTGATTACGGGGCTGGGACACCTTCCTTATGAGGAAAGGCTATGGCGTTTGGACCTCTTCAGCCTAGAAAAGAGGCGCCTTGGGGGGGCATGATTGAGACATACAAAATTATGCAGGGGATGGACAGAATGGATAGAGAGATGCTCTTTACACTCTCACATAACACCAGAACCAGGGGACATCCACTAAAATTGAGTGTTGGGAGAGTTAGAACAGACAAAAGAAAATATTTCTTTACTCAGCATGTGGTTGGTCTGTGGAACTCCTTGCCACAGGATGTGGTGATGGCATCTAGCCTGGACGCCTTTAAAAGGGGATTGGACAAGTTTCTGGAGGAAAAATCCATTATGGGTCCAAGCCATGATGTGCATGTACAACCTCCTGATTTTAGAAATGGGCTATGTCAGAATGCCAGATGCAAGGGAGGGCACCAGAATGAGGTCTCTTGTTATCTGGTGTGCTCCCTGGGGCATTTGGTGGGCCGCTGTGAGATACAGGAAGCTGGACTAGATGGGCCTATGGCCTGATCCAGTGGGGCTGTTCTTATGTTGTGAATGCATATGGAACCTAAATAAAAAGAATAACATAAGAACACTGACAGATATTGTAGAAATTTGAGAAATTGGACAAAAGAGGAAAGCACATGGATGAAATTTGAAATGTGGCTATAACTGAAAATGGTTGAAAGAGGAAAGCTATGAAAGTCAAGGTATTGCTGTACACTTGATCATTGCTATGTGATCATCAGCTTTAGGCTCCTTGTCACTCTAGTAACTGGATTTTTGCTTTCATCTAGTAAATTTATTTGTCACATATGTTTTCTGCCATCATCCAAGCAACTCAAGAGCCTATGGGGTTACCTCAGTTTATTCTCTCTCTCTCTCACTCACAAATCTCCATTATTCATTTCGGCTATCTCAAGAGACTTCACTAACCATTCTGGTTCCCAGTTTCTTGCCCATACTATTTTAGAAGCCGTTAATAAGTTTGTTACTAAATATAACAATTCACATCACTTTTAATGTTCCCCCCAATCCCTTCCAGAACTGTGGCAGTTATTAAACAAGTGACAATTATATGTCAATCATTATGTTTGCTTTGCTTTAATTAGGTAGAAGGCGGTGAAAAAGACCTCCATTCAGGAGCCTTAGGTGGCATCGTCCATGAACCCATGGCTGATCTGATAGCTCTGCTTGGTAACATTTGTTAAGATGGTTGTTGGTCAGAAGTTAAAGGTCCACCTCAAAAGGTTGATTAAGCATAGAAGAAGACCCCATGCTGGACTTAGTATTTATTTAAAATATTTATATCCCATCTTCCCCCTCCCCATCAGGAGGTGACAGGGCAAGTGTTTTGTATTCTAGTAATACATAGAAAAAGTTCATCTAGTTCAGCATCCTGTCCCACAAGGGCCAACCTGATGCCTCTGGGAAGCCTAGGTGCAAGACACATGGACAAATAACCCTCTTCCATTTTTGCTTTCCAGCAACCAGCAAACTGCCTCTGAATCTGTAGGTAGCAAGTTGCTGTCATGTCTTTGAGCCATTGACAGACCTGTCTTCCATTAATTTGTCTAATGCCTTTTTAATGTCCTGTAAGCCAGTGATCATATTCACATTTTGTGACAGTGAAATCCACAGACTAATTATTCACTGTGTGAAGAAATGCTTCCTTTCTCATGCCCATCCCTAGCATGGATTTTCCTTTTTTATACCTGTCACACACCGGGTTGATGTTTTTACTGAGCTCTCCACTGCAACTCAAGATCTCCTATGTAGTCGCACTCAGACCCCATTACTTTATACGGGAAAGTATCACCTAATGAAAAATGGTGCTCTTCCAATATCACATCCACATATGGCACAAATAGCATGCAAGTGAATAGCATTGATTTCAGTAGTGCAGTGTTTCTCAAACTATGGGTCGGGACGCACCAGGTGGGTCACGAGTCAATTTCAGGTGGTTCCCCATTCATTTCAATATGTTATTTTTAATATATTAGACTTGATGATACCATGGTATGTGACTGTATTTGGGGAAAAGTTATAGATCTGTACTTTTAACAAGCTACCATGTATATTCTTTTAACAATGACAGTTAATGGGACTCCTGGTAAGCGTGGGTAGGATTGCAGCCTAGAATTGTTAAAAATGTTCCGATGGTGTCACTTCGGTCATGACATCACTTCCAGTGGGCCCTGACAGTTTCTCATTCTAAAAAGTGGGTCCCAGTGCTAAATGTATGAGAATCACTGCAGTAGTGGATGAAAACATCCTTGAATCTCAGTCATTCTATATAGCTTAAGGGTCAGAGAAAGTCTTGGCTTGCGATTGTGTGTGTATATTTTACAAATTTGATTCTGTTCCATAGACAGCCTGGTGAATTCATCAGGGTACATTCTGATCCCTGGAATCTATGACAATGTTGCTCCTCTAACGCATGAGGAGAGGAAGCTGTATGAACCAATCACATTTAACTTATCGGAATATAAAGATAATGTTGGGGTGAAGACATTTCTCTACAACAATAAGGTACGGTACTTTAAAAAAACTGGACTGAAGAAATTAATTAGTCAATTACAATTTCAGATTAACCAAGTCCTTAAAAGTTTTCAAGTGTACAGATGGAAGTTTGTGAAAAGTGAAAATGAAAAAGATAGATCCAGAGTCTTAAAACAGGCAGGAAATTAAAAGAAAGGGAAAGATATCCAGTATGGAAAATCTTCCATGTGTAAAAATATTTGTAATTTTTTTCCTGGTAGCATTGCATGGAAAGGGACTACCACGAGTGGGTTAACATACAGCGCAATATATGTCTACTCACAAAAGTAAGTCTCATTAAGTTCAATGATCCTCACTCTCAAGTAAGAATGCTTCGTATTGCAGTCTTAAATAATTATGTAAGGATGATTCAAACGGAGATCTTTGAGCATTATCCTTGTTGTGTAGGAACCACTTATGGTGAGCCACTCTCACATGGTTGAACTGACATTCAAATGACTCAGCCATGTCAATTAGAAGTTAATGATTCCATGGAAAGGCAATACGGTATAGTCAAGCCCCCACTTATATAACTGAGGCTGCAATCCTATCCACTCTTAGCTGGGCATAAGCCCCATTGACTATAATGGAACTTACTTCTGAGTAGACATTCCTAGATTGGGCTTTGAGTCTTTTTATCATTAACCCAACTGCGTTGGAGGTGGCTTTGGGAAAATGGCTCCAATGCAGCTAAGGCAATCCTTTAAGATCCCTCAAAAGTTGCAATTGTGTGCCAGCTCCTTTAGCCACTTAGTGCTTAATGTCTTCATCTGTTTTATTTATTATGTTCCTAAGGACGAAATACTCTTGCATTTATGGCGTTTTCCATCTCTCTCTATACATGGGATAGAAGGAGCTTTTCATGAATCGGGGATCAAAACAGTTATACCATCAAGAGTCATAGGGAAATTTTCAATCCGGCAAGTTCCTCATATGAACCTTACAGCTGTGGAAAGTCAGGTAACGCCAGTTAAATACGTGGAACGATTATTACTCAGCCTGTTGGTGTATAGCTCAACTCCATATGCTGTTTGCCAGGATGCTACTTCACATGGGCCAAGATAAAGATGGCATCTGGTCACGCGCAAAGAATATTTCTCCCTATTTGTGAATAACAGAAAATATCCACCTATCTGGGATTCGATGCAGATATGGACTTCCAGGTCTGAAGGCATGAGGTCTTGGCACCTTGTTCCTTTGCACATCTCAGCTAAAGAACTGGTTGGTTAGAATATGTGTAATTCACATCAATTTCACATATTGAAAGCCAATGGAATGGTCTTCCAGTTCAAGTCATGTGAGTGGTTAGGATCATAAATCTAAAGTCATCCAACTCCCGCCCCCCCAACTGCTATTTTAAAAAATTCAGCCCTTCAGATCCTGATATACACCCTGTCCTCAGCCTGTCCATATGGCATTTTAGTCCCATCAAACTAACAACTTTTCCTTCCTGCAGAGGCATATCCAAGGGCAGTAGCAGGGATAGGTGAATCCAGTGTGGTTTAACTGGAGTTGAGTCACGAGTCTCTGCCCCCCCATGACTTGACTTGAGTTCCCATCCCTGGGCAGTGGCACATAGGGCTCTGACATCACAGTGTCACATGATGCTTTAACATCACTTCCCGGGTCAGAAGAGGGCAGTGGCGACTTCACAATGTGGCTGCAGCTCTCTTTCCTTCTACAGCAGCTTCCCTGGTGACTTCCATCTTCTGCTGAGCCATGGCAGACCTCTGACTGCAGCACTCAGAGTTCTGTCATGGCTAAATTGTGTGTGTCCCCCTTGTCGTAGCACCCTGGGCAGGTGCCGCCAGGCTCCGCCCTTGTTATGACTTTGCCTTCCTGCCCAGAATCTGAACTACAAACTCTTTAACTTCCGCAACAGAGGAACCTTCCATGCTGCCACATCAGCTCAGTCAGTTAGCATCAGAAGTATCAAGCGTATAATGATACAGGTGATATAAAAATGCCATGAGTATTTTTCTTTAAAATATTATTTTTCTTATTAGGTGAAGCAGCATTTAGAAGATATCTTTTCTAGACGGAAAAGCCCAAACAAATTAACAGTATCTATGCAAATGGGTGCAATGCCATGGATTGCTAATATTAATGACCTTCAATATAAAGCAGCTGGAAAGGCAATCAAAAGAGGTTTGAGCTGTTTTTGGCACGTAAAAGCATTTTGCTAATTTAGATCATTGTTAGACATGTATACTTCTCTTTATCTGTTTAAATGGGAAAAAATTTAAAAAGGCAAATATTAGGACGTACTATATAATGTGGAGTTAAAGTATTCATTTTGGCCTTTTCAACAAGACAAAGCAGGCTAAGAGCCCAATCCTATGCATGACTACGCAGAAGTAAGCTCCATAGTAGTTAATGGGGCTTACTCCCATGAAAGTGAGGATAGGATTGCAGCCTAAATCAACAAGGCTAGGTAGATTAAATTTTAATGTGTTTGATGCTTCATATTTTACAAATAGGGCCAGTTTATGCATCACAAGAAACCAGGAATAAAACACATATTTGCAAGCATGCTTTCCTGGGACTGGGGGATATTGTGTGAATTTAATACAAGTTTACTGTATTTGTGTGACACTGGAAGCTCATACCACTAAAAAACAAAACAAAACCGAAAAGCAAACCCATAGGAACCAGCCTAACTTGAAAAGGGAAGTGTTATCAGTTTCAATGGAACACATTTCAGTTTCAGTTACATATTCTGATGTGATGAGCTGCTGTGTTCATTTTTTAAATTGAACCAAGACTGATAGCACACTTATGCATGTTTCCTCAGAAGTAAATCCCATTGTGTCCAATAGGGTTTACTCCCAGGAAAGCGTGTATAGGATTTCTAGTCTTACTGTTTAAAGAGGAACACATTTTTGTCTCTTTGTTTCAGTTTTTGGAAAAGATCCAGATATGATCCGGGATGGATCGACAATTCCAATTGCTAGGATGCTTCAGGATATAACGAAGAAAAGTGTGATGATGTTTCCAATTGGAGCAGCAGACGACGGGGAACACTCTCAGAAAGAGAAAATTAGCAGGTTTGCAAGTTAGACTAATTCTATATGTGTCATAGAAGTGAGGCATGTTCATGATTCTCCCATAATTTACATTGCCTCCAGACATTGGGACTGAGTGGGCAAGGAGAAGACTGTTTCCATAGCAATGGAGACAATAATGTAACTTTTCCTGCCTCAACTGTTTCCATGGGTCATGTACCTCAATTAAAGAATTTTGTTTTCCTTCTAGATTTATACATTACATACACTGCCATCTGCAATAGAAAATCCCACCCTCCCCATTTTTTTTAACACAGTAATTAGTGGTTCTTACACTAATTAGGCCGCATGTAGGCACTTCTAGACAGGCTCTTTATAGAATTGCAAAGTCCCTTCTGTGCCACTATAGGCATAATGTTTTAGAGACCGTGCATTTCATTGTGTTCTGTCCACACTAATGAGCAGTGCATAGCAAAACATTGCTGCTGTTCTTAGAACTGGTCTCAATTAAGAAATACAATGATTTAAGAGTGGGGAAAATAGAGAGAGACTATATGGATGATAATATCTTGTGAACTCTACTCTCCTTGTAAAGTACGAACAGGGTGTGACAGCAACCCATCTGGAAGTGCCCTTCTCTTTTACATCTTTCAGTCACTGGGGTGCTTGTATATGATCCCATAACTAAAATCATAACAGAGAAGGCATGGTATAAATTTTCTAAATAATTAACCGGGGACTGTTCTTCACCGTCTTTATTGGATTCACAAATAGATGTGTATTAACAGCTTGCTATGATATGACTGGAGCAATAATTGGAAATGGTGAGGAGGGAGATGGCTCACAAACAACCTACACTTGATTTGAGTCAAAATTCATCTCTCTCATGGAAATTCAGTTTTCATTATGTGGACAAAAGAGATGTTCTGGCTGCTATGAGCAATCCCTCATTGATTCATTTAAGTGTGTGAAGAGGCAACCGAACTCCTACGGCCCAACATCCTATTTGATGTGGTTTTGTTTGCTCTGTGCAGTAATGTAGCTGCTGCCATATGTTTAGTTTAAATGTCATGCCCCATTTGACAAAAAATGTCACATTCAATTTCTAGACTTTGGTAGTAATGATGATGTCTTACACTATATGTATGCTAGATTTCAGTTTCTGAGTGATCTGGAGCATCTTAAATATTTTGAGGTATGTATATTTCAAATCATCAAGTTTCAAATATCTATGTTATGTGGAGGTACAGTTTCTGTACCTTTCCTCCCTACTTGAACCGTCTGCACACCTGTGTGCATATGCACATGTACATAAGAATTTATTATTATTATTATTTCTACCCCGCCTTTCTCCCAGGAGGGACTCAAGGCAGCTTACAACAAGGTTAAAACAAATTAAAACATAATTTAAAAACAGATAAAAGCGTATTAACAACATATCATAAAAACAGTAGTCAGATAAAAGTAGTCAGGTAAAAAGAGCATAGGGCAGCAAATCATAAAAGAATAAGGCCTGTAACCAGGTATTTAAAAAGATATTAAAAGATTTTGAAAAGATGTTAAAAAAAGACCAAGAACTCAGAAGGCCTGTCTAAACAGAAGGGTCTTCAGGCCTCGCCGAAAAGTCTCAAGAGAGGGAGCCATAAGAATGTACTGTGGCAGGGTGCAGATTCTGTTATCATTGTCATTTCCTGCAGCACAGGAGCAGATAGACAGCAGGATCTTATGCTTCTGCTTGTCCCTGAAAACGGCATTGTATTCAATGTAATACATACCCCAAATTCAATAGATGCCTCCAAAAGTTGGAGATGTTACTGTCATGGTCCTAGGTCTCTGACTCATCATACACACTCCTGGTTCACTGGCCTAACACTCCCAGTGAGCCAGAAATGCATGTTCCCAATGAGTTCTGGTATATCCTACTATCTCAAAGGTCTTAACATTTTGTGAGAAATCTGAGCAAATATGCCTTGCACTGAGTGCAGGTTTATGCACATCCACCTGACAGGCCATACATCCCAAACGGGTGGGCATATGAGTCTTCAGGGCAAAGAGCCCTATGGTAGGTGCCACGTCCCCTTCTAACAGCCAGTCCTCCAAGCAAGGGGAAGCTGAAGTCCTACAAATCATGGCCCTTGCAACCTCTGAACTCCACCACACTCCAGGGATTTAAGTCCCAATGATGTGGTTCACTTCCTGGTAGTTGCCTGAGTGGCCTAGGCCAAACCTACATGAATTGGTTCCCTTAGTACTCGCACAGATACAAGCCTGTAATAATAAATGGTTTATTTAAGGAATAGAAATATGGTTATGCATTACTTGAAAGGCATTTAGGTATTTGAGAGAATACAATGCACATGCAATGTTGAAACAGTAAAGCTAAGCTCCTAAGTTTACTTGTCCCTAATGCTCACCAGGGACTCCTGGTGTCCCTGGACTCCTAACACTCACCAATGCCAACTCCTGAGCTACCAAGGGTAGCTCTTCTACTTCTCATACTAGCAATGATATGGACAGACATCTGTGATAGAAATGGCAAGGAGCAGCTTCCCCCCTCCCCTCTTAGCAACAAGCTTTCTTTTACCTTGAAGGTAGAAAAAGTGGTATATAAGGGCCCAATCCTATCCAATTTTCCAGTGCTGGTGCTAATGTGCCTATGGGGTATGCACTGCTTCCTGCGTTGGGGATGCAGTCTTGGACACCTCCTCAAGGTATGGGAACATTTGTTCCCTTACCCCGGGACTGCATTGCGGTTGCACTGGTGCTGGAAAGTTGGATAGGATTGGGCTGTAAATCTTTTAAATAAAATAAACCCTGCACGTGCCTGATCTCGTCTGATCTTGGAAGCTAAGCAGGGTCAGGCCTGGTTAGTACTTGGATGGGAGACCGCCTGGGAATACCGGGTGCTGTAGGCTTATACCTACAGAGCGCGATACCATGGTATCATACATACATACATACCATACATACAGAGCGCGATACCATAGTCTTTCGAGACTGAAGGTTGCCAACACAGGCTTATACCATAGTCTTTCGAGACTGAAGGTTGCCAACCATTGTCCAATCAAAAACCTCAGACCCCAACCAAAGTTTCTAGAGACTGACTTTACCAGCTAGTGTTAACTGCTAGTCACTTATTCTGACCCCTCCCAACTGGAGAGTCACAGCTGGCACCCATTTTGAATTAGTGAAAACTTTATGCCCTGCATTGTTGTGCTTCTAGACTGACCAAAGCCAGAATCCTGATGAGGAGTTGCTTTTCAGCCTGCTAAAAAGCACTGTTCCCACAACTGCTTCAAAGTGGCTGTGGGCCTGCAAGATGGAGACAGTGATTTTAACTTGTTCATCACAATTAGGCATCTCGAAGGGAGGGGGATTAGAGTCCTTAATTTAAGGATTACTTGATTATTTATTTATTTGTTCTCTTTCCTAATCAGATCAAATTATATCAACGGAACAAAGGTGTTTGCTGCCTTTTTACTAGAAATCTCAAAGCTTCATGGAGAATCACTGGAAACCTCCAACCTGAAGACTGTAACATAATTCATGAAGAACATCCAGTATAATCTGCCTACAGGATTTGCACTACTTCGCTCATCTGTTGCTACAGATCTGGGGAAGTGTGTTCTGTTCTCTGAAGCACAAAGCAGATATTCCAAGACCAAATGGAATATCTGCTGTGCTGTGCTATGCTATACAGCACTTTGAATACATTTTGTCAGTTCCACCTATGTATTTCAGTGTGATGACTAGCGCTCTCTTTCCTCAGCCATATGCAACTGTCCACTTGTTTTGATGAAGGGAGGCTGTTCCTTGGTAGAGTAGGCCAGGCATATTTTATGCCACGTACTTTTTTTCCACCTTTGCCCAGTTCTTGTGTCCATTTATATCTCAGCTGGGTATGCTTTGACTTCTTTTTTTAGATCTTAGGAGGAGCCATAATGCATTTATGTGTATCTAAGGGCACATTCCTAACCAACTTTCCAGCACTGACCTAGCTGCACTGCAACCCCTAGGTAAGGTAACAAACATACCCTTACCTTGAGGAGGCCGCCTTGACTGCCTCCCCACTGCATAATGCAGTGCCTGCCACATTTGGCACAGCTGTCAATCCTGGAAAGTTAGTTAGGATTGCGCCCTAAATTAGGTTAAACATACAGCCAAAGTGTGCTCCCTGCTTTTCTGAGTACTGAGAAATCTGAGGAACAACATTGGCTGGATTCTTTTCAAGGACAGGTCACAGGAGATTTGGTAATACTGGCTTTATTTTACATACATACAGGTTGAGCATTGGATGGAGATGGATAATAGAATGTTCCTTACAAGCAACAATTGGTTACATCAGTTCCCCAGATACTCTTAGCTCAGTGTCTCTCCCAGCTTCCATCCTGTATTCTCTCTCTCACTCTGATTCACTCTGGCCCCCACCAGATAAGTAGTTATTGTGGGGAAAGACATCCATAAGTGTCAACCCATGTGGGACTTGCAGCCAGACAATCACTGCAATCCAGGGGTTTCTTCATGGATTATAACTTCAGTTTATGTTTAATGTTGATTCTGATATGACTTTGGGCTTCCTTAGAATTATAGTAAAGTTATTAAAACTAAGATTGGTCTGATTATTTACAGTACACCAAGGCATTTGGGGCTGGAGTTTTGGTTCTGAATCCAGAAAGGGAAAGTTATGTGGAAGTGTCTAGCATGCATAAAAATAGGAGTCGCTCTGCTAAGCATGCTTACCGTGTTGTTTCACCCATTCTTTTGAGAATGAAGGAGAATAAGTTCTGTGAGTTGTAATGAAAATTCTGGGGCTTGTAATGAAAATACGCAAGATCCCTCAAGGAGTGCATTATGTGGTGTCAACAGTGGCTCCTTGCTCTGATAGATCTGGGAAGCACAGGGTTAAAACCTAGGCTTTTAGCAGGGATGTGTTGCACAGCTGCAGCTACTAGAGGCAACAAGGTCTTGAAGAATAAAAAAGCACCTGGAGCTGTGGGAGTGGGTGGGTATAGAAGGAAGGAGGTTGGAGAGACTGAGAGCAGAAGGAACTTGGAAGAAAGAGGATGGACTGAATGAACAGAGACTGCTGGAGACCAGCGTGTGGCTGCCATGCCTACAAGCTGCTGGGAACCAAGGTGTTGCTGCAGTGGCTGGAGAAGTCACTGGCAGGAGAGTAGAGGAAGAAGAAACTCCGCAGGTTGAACAGGTGAGCTGCCATCGTAGTGGGGTCCAGCAGTGCTTTGTTTAGGATTAGGGCTATTTCAAGTGAAGAGGGGAACTAATTAGCTTAAAGTGGACATAAGTTCTCTAGACCAAGTTTGGAAAGGGAATTTGGCAAAATAGGGTTCTAAGAGCACTGATGGGCTAGCCTGTCAGTAGAGCACCCTGCTGGTAGAGCAATTTTTCATCTTAAATAATGATTGGCTGGTTTGTCTGACTCAAGCAGTGTATGATTGTTTATGCGTATACACCTTTTTAAAAAAATGATTGTGCAACCTTTACAATCTAAAGTGCCTATACAGTAATGTAATGTGCTGTTCCCAAGAGATCACTGAAGTCCATCATTGATGATCCATGCTGTACTTGGGCCACTAGGTAATACCAATAATTTTCATAAATGAAACTTGTTAAAGATGAGCCATGCACATTCTGGAGCTGGAACTAGCTAGGCTCAAATGCTAGGGATGTTTATTCCCTGTAAACAGACCACAGTTCAAGGAACTTGCAATACATTCAAAGCTACTGTGCATGAACATATGTGAGGGAGGAGGTCGGGCCCATCCTCCTATCAGTGGAAACAGAATACTAGCAAAGGTATCCAAAGGTGAGTGCAGGTCATTGTGTATATTTCTCAAGGGGACCTTCAGTTCATCCAACATTCTACAGAGAGCCTCACCAAGCTCCTGATGCTGAGTTCAGCCACATCTTCCTCCCTCCTTATGTCCTGTCATCCCCAGCCATTTGAGAACTCTAGCTGAGTGAGGAGTAGCAAGAGGACCCTGTGAGAAAAATGATGTATGCCATGCATATAGGTCTACTTCCCAAAGCTTCTGGCATGCAGGGATGATTGCAGGTTCATTTTACAGTGAAGGTTAAGTGATGCAAGGGGGGTGGTTTATACCACTGCAGATACAAAATAGCATAATAAAGCATTCCCTGTACATTGCTTAACCTCCACTGCAAAGCAGTAAAAATTGGCAGTAATCATTGCAGCCATCCCTGAGGTTCCGCATTAACTCAACACATTAAATGATAGAGAGCTTTGGAAAGCAGACACCATTTGCAAAATTTTTCTCACAAGCAAAAAAGAGTTGATGTTTGCATAATAGTTCTACAGAGCATCTGATTTGTTCATCACAGCTGATGCATCTTTTTCCAAGTCTTTAATCTCTCCATACAGCAATCTTTGCCACTCTTCTTTTTAGGTGACAGCCATTCCCCCCTCTAGTTTTGTGAATATGTTTTTGTCAATATGTAATTTAAAGCTGTTAAAAGGCCTCTCAATACATCTGTCTTTACTGGCGCAATCCTCTGTGAAGCATTAATTGCTTGCAGCATTTCATCAGAATCAACCACTCTGATGCTAATTACATTGGAAAACCACTAAGGCTAAAAACAAAAACAATTATAGTGCATTAATATGTGAGAAGTTGCTTGTGGCAATTTCTGACGATCACAGTGGAGGAAAGGACTATGTTCCCACTATGCTCATAGTTGTAGGATAATAATTATATTGAAGCTAAATGCACTAATCAACAGTACAATTAGATTAGCAATTCCACTAAAAAAGAATGGAGGGCTATTCCACACAAGCATGTCTTATGCTACTGTGTCAGAAATATATATCTTCTCAACATCCTCTTTTCATAGTCTGAGCATACATTGCACAAGTTTTGTATGTGTGGAAATGTGGCACTTCCTCTAGTAAATTCATTGCTCTTAAAATAGCTGTGTTGAATGTGTGTTGTCAAGGATACCTAGTGGCTATATTGTATTTTGTGGCATTAATAGTGACATGCTTCATAACTTCCCTCCCTCCCCCTTTTGCTTGTTGTCAATCTTATTTTTTGTAATTCCTTGCTTCAAAAACCCTTGTGTGGAACAGTACTCAAAAGTGGTAAAGAGAATAGCAGCCCTCCACCGGTAGCAAGATTATGTGGCCATTGCTATCCATTATGTGGAGACAGTATGCTGTGCTTTTGACATTTGAAAAATGATTTGCCAAAGACATATGCAATCAATGGCCACAATATGCTTGTCCTTTGCTTTTCATGACAATATAAAATGGCTCAGTCATCTGAGATGGCATCTGACCTGTTCTACTGCCTGCCAGACAGGCTCCTGCACTGTTGTCTTTTCTCTTGCACCCTTCTCCTTGCTTTTATTTTGATGGAATAAAACCTAACAAAGGACATTGCATCTAAACCTTTAGTCATGCAGCTGATGATCAATTTAAGGGGAGAAAGAGAGGTGAGCTTTTGATCAAATCCATAATGTCAACTTCCTGACTCACCAATGTTAGCAAAATCAAAGGCCACCTAAAAACAGGAGTCTCTGAGAAGTCTAGCACAAAATATAAGGGAATCTGTCTGGCTTTCTGTCCCCCCCTTCCTCCATAATTCAGGCACTGCGTCCAGCCAACCAACCAGCCAAGGTTTGATGATGTCATTGGGTTACTTGGTTGGAGATATGGAAAGGCATCCTGTCCTCTCCATCCCACCCTTTACCTAGATAGACAAGTTTGGCTACCCAGCTGCAGGGCCATGCCCATACCAGTCACAAGGAAGGCTAGCTACTCCAGACAGGAAGGAATGTTTTGAATCCACAAGTACACGTGGCTGGCTGGTAATGGGAGAAGGTCTCAGCAGCTTTATAGACTGCTGAACTACCAGGAGCTACCAGGATTCTATTTTCCATAAATAAGGAAAAACGAGTAAAAAGCAGGGGAAAACACAGGTCATTTACCACATGGGATAGGTTGCTCTTGCCAAGAACCTAGTGGGGGGGGAGGGGGGAGGAGGGAGGGAGGAAGGAGGAAGCTGCATGGATTGCATATATTTTCTTTCATTGTGAAAACTTTTAGCATTATGAACAAATTGGACATACTATTTTCTATAATTGACCTGCTTCAGTAGGTCCACTATAACAAAAAGACTGAGAGCATAATCCTAACTTGCGCTGGAACAGGGAGGCTGGCAGGCCTGCCCCATATCCAGCGCAAGTTTCGGGCTGCAAGCAGCTCAGCCCGGGGCAAGGGGAAATGCTTCCCCTTACCTCGGTGAGAGCTGCTGCAGCCCCAATAGATCTACTTGGATCTGCACCACCTAAAGAGATGGCAGGTCTGAGCAACCTGGAGTTGTGCCATGCTGCCTGGGAACGGGGTCAGGATCTGGCACAAGTGCTGAGTCCTGGCCCCACCTCCTGGTCTCCTACGGGCCCGCCCTCCCCCACCCCCAAACACCTCCTTCCACCCTAACCGCACATCCCCAGATCTCCACTCCAGCCGAGCTTGGCCAGCGCGGACCTTCCTTGTTTTGTCAGCATGGAGACTAGATGCATCCTCTGCAGGCTGGTGCACTTCCCTGTGCCAGACCAGCCAACACTTGAGCCAGACCCTCCCAGGCCAGCACAACAGACTTGTGCCAGCCTAGCACCCTGTTAGGATTGCACTCTGAGCAATATGGCCAAGCTGCTGCAAGTTTAAGGACCTCTGCTCTAAATCCATCTAGTTTAAAAAAAAGAAAAAAAGATTCCAGCTAGTTGAAATGAACAAATGTTTGGACAGCCTAGATAAACAGAGATAGAGATGAGGGGACATGATTTATAAGGCAAAAGTTGACTGGACTTTGGAGTACAGGAAACTGCAGTCTCTGAAGACAAAGGTGACAAGAAGAGGCAAGACTCCAGCTGCTCTGCTGCTACTACCATGGTGAAGTATTTTCTAGCTTTATTTGCAACTTCATAAAAGGTGGGTGAGAAAAATTCAGCCATTTGCTTTGAAAATGGAGTATGCATATGCGCACTGCTGTGTGCCATGGTGTGTCCATGCCATGAGAAACTGGGTAACTAACTTGCAATTAAGGCCAACATTTAAGAGCCTTTTCTACAGAATGGACGAGTCAATGCAACATATATCCAGCCAATTAGTGAGTGCATAGCTCTTTTGGTGTGCAATCCTGAAGCCACTTACTATGAAGTTTTTCCTTGGGCTTCAGTGGGACTGTTTTGAGAGCAGGCTATTTATGAAGCACAATGTGAAGAAATCTGGAGTGCCATAGAGTCAGTCAGCTTGGGCACTAGCCAATGGCTCATGCCAATTGGATCCACCTGGCCAGACAAAAGCCCTGAACCCTTGGTACCAGTGGTAGTGCCCAATGCACTATCAGAAGAGAAGGTTCTGTGGGGCCCTAGTGCAAGGCTTTCCCCCAGGGTCCCCAGCAACCTGGTACTGGCCTGGAAAAAAAAAAAATGTTTAAGCATTCTTAGTCACCATCACTGGAAACATGGGAGATATTATTTGAAAGATGGGTAGCTCCAAAGTGATTTATCTGAAGACCTCTATAAGACTGCAGCACCAAGCAAACTTATTTCAAAGCAAGCTGAAAAGAAATGAATGAGACTCTGGGTGGATCTGACTCTTATCTCTCCAGTGGGGAGGCTGATGAACAAGCTTTCATGGGGTATCCTGGTTGTTGGCAACCTTCAGTCTCGAAAGACTATGGTATCACGCTCTGAAAGGTGGTTCTGGAACAGCGTCTTGTGTGGCTGAAAAGGCCAATTCGGGAGTGACAATCCCTTTCATACTGGGAGCAAGTGCAGTCTGTCCCTGGTGGTATCCTACAACATGGCATAACACTGCATTGGGGTTATCAGCCCCCAAATATGGAATGTCTCCATGTCAATGCTGCATGCTTGCGGTTGTGACAGAGGTGAGAGGTTCATACTGTCTTTTAACTTCTCTGTGATTGCACCACTTTAATTTCCCACATTGGGAGAAAAGAATCTCTAGCAACAGCCTCAGTAACGGTTAGTAGCCCTGTCTCTTATATCCTCTTTTCTACTCACCACACCTCTTTATTTGGTGTCATCCTCTCAAGTGGTAGTGGTTGCTCTGATGAACCCAAGTTTGGCCTTCATTGAGGCCTGTGAGCTGTGAGGCCTCTTGCCATCAGTCCATTTCGAATGCCGTGAGATGGGCATAAGTCATGATCACTTGGCACATACCCAGTATCACATCAATGTGTCAGGCAACAACCTCCACTATGACTATGGAACCAGAAATGGGTGTTAAGTTTCTAAGCTGACTTAAGTTCTGCTGACTTTCATTTTACATTTTAAATAATGCACTTTTCACACCAACTTTTAGTAGTAGAATAAACATGGTTTTTATTGCCCCTATTCCTTAGCACTGGAGCATGCTATACAACTCATGCTGCAATCTTATACACACTTTTCTGGAGTAAGCCTCGTTGAACACAATGAATCTTCTGAGTAGACATGCATAGGACTATCCGTATGCTCCATTCACATCTCAGCCATGGATACAAAGTTCTTTTGTTTTCCCACATTTCTGGTAACCAAACAACCGTTGTGTGTTACATTGTTGGACTCCTAGCTTGTGCTTTGTAATCTTTGCCATGATTTGACTGTGTTATCTCTCACTGACTTGCTGCAATATTGTAGAAATCAATGCATTCATTATGTACAGTACATGATGTACTGTTCATAATGAATGCATGGTACATAATGTTCTGTACAGCTATGAGACCACAAGATGATGAAGATGGGAGGTTTCCAATGCCATCAGTGGCTTGTGTCTGAAGTAAGTTGGTCATGACTAAGCAACACTGCACTCAATGAGACTAATTAATAATGACTAACTTAAGTCTCACTAATTTCAATGGAACTTAGTTGTGACTCTCTTTAGACATAACTAGCTATTTTCTCTTCTATGCTTACAGAAATGACACTCTTCTCAATTTTTCTTTGTTTTCTGAAAGAGTCATTATAGAGCAGGAGTGTCAAACCCTTTTCAGAGGGCCAAAGTTAGCATTCATGGTGTCGACTGAGGGTCAGAAGTGACATCATCACACAGGAAGTGACATCATTTAGCAGCTGATGGCCAGAAATAAGTACTTTCTATGAGTTTCTATGTGACAGCAAACTCATTAGCGGCAGATGACAGAAAATGTGCACATCTTTTTCATATTTCCAAGATATAAGAGAGATCAATTATCAAGGTGGAAGAGCCCAATTATAACGGGAGCCAGATAAATTGCTTCTGGGGGCCGCATTCAGTCCGCGGGCCTTATGTTTGAACACCTCTGTTATACATGATTGCTTGAATTTTAAACACATGACAGTGTGCACAACTGGCTCTGCATAAACACTAAAAAATAAGACAAATGTAAGGAAAACTCAAGCTCAAATTTCTTGCTTTAAAATACACCAAAAATGAGTCTGCACAGGTCTTACACAGGTCTTACACTGAGCTGATTCAGACAAGAGTGTAACCTTAATGTCACACACGCTACACACTGTCCTTCAGGCAGCCATTGACCTATGCTTTGCACATAACACCTACCATTGCTTTTGGCAGAGGCGGGGTTACCCGAATATGAGTTAGCAGAGTCTAAAACTCTAAAATGTTGAGTTCCAGAATATAGACTGAGTACAAACAAAAAAGTTTCCAGGAAGCAAGAAGAAAAACTCCCTGCACTTTCTTTGGATTGTAATCCGCTTTGCCACATTCTCCAAAGCTGGAGCATCTTTTGGAATTCTTATAAACGATGACAATGAAGCTGCTTAATATCTACTGTGGTTCATCGCCTAAGGCTGCACTATTAATACTAGTGAGTAAGCCCTTCTAAACTCAGTGGGACTTCCTTCTAAGTAAGCATGCATAGGATTGTGTTCTAATATGCCTTTGACATTTCTTTGGGATCTATATTTACCACACCCAAAACCCCATTTTGGAGGGTTTTCTGAACGTTTGATTATTGTGCCGAGGAGGAACCATTTGCAGGAATGAGCAGCCCATCCTGGGGCATTCCGTGTATAAATGCTTTTATGCAAATGCCCGAAGTCTACGAGCAAAGGTGGGAGAACTGGAATGTCTGGTGACAAGGGAAAATATTGACATAGTGGGCATAACGGAAACCTGGTGGAATGCGGAGAATCAGTGGGATACCGCAATCCCGGGCTATAAACTCTACAGGAGGGACAGGCAGGGGCGTGTTGGAGGTGGGGTGGCCCTTTATGTTAAGGAAGGGATAGAATCCAGCAAAGTAGAGATTGAAGGTGGGTCCGACTCCACCGTAGAATCTCTGTGGGTTAAATTACCAGGCTTGTGCAGCAATGTAATACTGGGGGCGTGCTATCGTCCTCCAGACCAGAAATCTGATGGGGACCTTGAAATGAGGAAACAGATCAGGGAGGTGACAAGGAAGGACAGGGTTGTAATCATGGGGGACTTCAATTATCCTCATATTGACTGGGTCAATTTGTGTTCTGGTCACGATAAGGAAACCGGATTTCTTGACGTGCTGAATGACTGTGGCTTAGATCAGCTAGTCAAGGAGCCCACCAGAGGACAGGTGACTCTGGATTTAATTTTGTGCGGTACGCAGGACCTGGTTAGAGATGTAAACGTTACTGAGCCATTGGGGAACAGTGATCATGCTGCGATCCGTTTTGATGTGCACGTTGGGGGAAGAATACCAAGCAAATCTCTAACAAAAACCCTTGACTTCCGACGGGCGGACTTCCCTCAAATGAGGAGGCTGGTTAGGAGGAGGTTGAAAGGGAGGGTAAAAAGAGTCCAGTCTCTCCAGAGTGCATGGAGGCTGCTTAAAACAACAGTAATAGAGGCCCAGCAGAGGTGTATACTGCAAAGAAAGAAGGGTTCCACTAAATCCAGGAGAGTGCCCGCATGGCTAACCAGCCAAGTTAGAGAGGCTGTGAAGGGCAAGGAAGCTTCCTTCCGTAAATGGAAGTCTTGCCCTGATGAAGAGAATAAAAAGGAACATAAACTGTGGCAAAAGAAATGTAAGAAGGTGATAGGGGAGGCCAAGCGAGACTATGAGGAACGCATGGCCAGCAACATTAAGGGGAATAATAAAAGCTTCTTCAAATATGTTAGAAGCAGGAAACCCGCCAGAGAAGCGGTTGGCCCTCTTGATGGTGAGGGAGGGAAAGGGGAGATAAAAGGAGACTTAGAGATGGCAGAGAAATTAAATGAGTTCTTTGCATCTGTCTTCACGGCAGAAGACCTCGGGCAGATACCGCTGCCCGAACGGCCCCTCCTAACCGAGGAGTTAAGTCAGATAGAGGTTAAAAGAGAAGATGTTTCAGACCTCATTGATAAATTAAAGATCAATAAGTCACCGGGCCCTGATGGCATACACCCAAGGGTTATTAAGGAATTGAAGAATGAAGTTGCAGATCTCTTGACTAAGGTATGCAACTTGTCCCTCAAAACAGCCACGGTACCAGAAGATTGGAGGATAGCAAATGTCACGCCTATTTTTAAAAAGGGAAAGAGGGGGGACCCGGGAAACTATAGGCCGGTCAGCCTAACATCCATACCGGGTAAGATGGTGGAATGCCTCATCAAAGATAGGATCTCAAAACACATAGACGAACAGGCCTTGCTGAGGGAGAGTCAGCATGGCTTCTGTAAGGGTAAGTCTTGCCTCACGAACCTTTTAGAATTCTTTGAAAAGGTCAACAGGCATGTGGATGCGGGAGAACCCGTGGACATTATATATCTGGACTTTCAGAAGGCATTTGACACGGTCCCTCACCAAAGGCTACTGAAAAAACTCCACAGTCAGGGAATTAGAGGACAGGTCCTCTCGTGGATTGAGAACTGGTTGGAGGCCAGGAAGCAGAGAGTGGGTGTCAATGGGCAATTTTCACAATGGAGAGAGGTGAAAAGCGGTGTGCCCCAAGGATCTGTCCTGGGACCGGTGCTTTTCAACCTCTTCATAAATGACCTGGAGACAGGGTTGAGCAGTGAAGTGGCTAAGTTTGCAGACGACACCAAACTTTTCCGAGTGGTAAAGACCAGAAGTGATTGTGAGGAGCTCCAGAAGGATCTCTCCAGACTGGCAGAATGGGCAGCAAAATGGCAGATGCGCTTCAATGTCAGTAAGTGTAAAGTCATGCACATTGGGGCAAAAAATCAAAACTTTAGATATAAGCTGATGGGTTCTGAGCTGTCTGTGACAGATCAGGAGAGAGATCTTGGGGTGGTGGTGGACAGGTCGATGAAAGTGTCGACCCAATGTGCGGCGGCAGTGAAGAAGGCCAATTCTATGCTTGGGATCATTAGAAAGGGTATTGAGAACAAAATGGCTAATATTATAATGCCGTTGTACAAATCGATGGTAAGGCCACACCTGGAGTATTGTGTCCAGTTCTGGTCGCCGCATCTCAAAAAAGACATAGTGGAAATGGAAAAGGTGCAAAAGAGAGCGACTAAGCTGATTACGGGGCTGGGGCACCTTCCTTATGAGGAAAGGCTATGGCGTTTGGGCCTCTTCAGCCTAGAAAAGAGACGCTTGAGGGGGGACATGATTGAGACATACAAAATTATGCAGGGGATGGACAGAGTGGATAGGGAGATGCTCTTTACACTCTCACATAATACCAGAACCAGGGGACATCCACTAAAATTGAGTGTTGGGCGGGTTAGGACAGACAAAAGAAAATATTTCTTTACTCAGCGCGTGGTCGGTCTGTGGAACTCCTTGCCACAGGATGTGGTGCTGGCGTCTAGCCTAGACGCCTTTAAAAGGGGATTGGACGAGTTTCTGGAGGAAAAATCCATTATGGGGTACAAGCCATGATGTGTATGCGCAACCTCCTGATTTTAGGAATGGGTTAAGTCAGAATGCCAGATGTAGGGGAGAGCACCAGGACGAGGTCTCTTGTTATCTGGTGTGCTCCCTGGGGCATTTGGTGGGCCGCTGTGAGATACAGGAAGCTGGACTAGATGGGCCTATGGCCTGATCCAGTGGGGCTGTTCTTATGTTCTTATGTTCATTTAGAATGATTAAAATAATTGCTTTTGCTTTAAAGGTGGTGTGTGTGTGGGGGGGGGGGAACAGCTACTGTGTCATATTGTCTGATTAAATGGAAAAAAGCAAGACTCCACTACCTGGGGTGGTGGTGTCATGATCCAGTCTAACCTTCTCCCCTCCTTTCTTCTAGTAATCTCACTCTCACTCACATACTCTCCTCCTCATGTCCATCTATCACAACACATTTCCCTGATCTTCACAAAAATTGTCTTTGACTTTCTCCTTTTACTGTTGCTCAGAAGATTCCCAAGCTTTTGCCAAGAGTTCAGGTATGATACTGCCACTCTGCTTGCCTGCCCAAATGCACCAGTGGCAGTATGTGTGCACACTTCTCCTTTGAGGTAGCTGTCCTATTTCACCTTTGAGGTAGCTGACTCTGAGTAGCTGGCAGTTCCTCCCTCTCTCCACTGCCCTTTGGGGAGCTGATTTCCTGGGGGGCTTGGTCTTCTCTGGCAAAGACTCAGGAGAGGCTCGGGGGCCCTATGGTGTCCATGAACATTAGGTGTCCATGTTCCCAGATTAGTGTGTACAGGATTGCAGCCTCCATTTCCAGTGACCATGTTCTAAATGGAAATTCAGCTACATACTGTGCTGTCCCTAGAACGCTAGGAGGTGGGGAGGATGTGATATAAAGATTGTGAGGGATTCAGATTAGAAAGATCAGAAAATGGAGCCATTGTGAAAGATGGTTTTGGCAATAGTTTGTCTTGGTTTAAACAGAAACATCCTAACACTACTCTGAATCAGGTGAAGAGCTACAAGGTCAAAACTGGCAAGCTTAACTACTAGGGCAAATTCTAATGTAACTTTTTTTTGGTTGAAGTGGAAACTTGAGCACCCAAATAATCCAGACGGAACTGCATAGACCAGTATTGGAGATACTGGCATTAGGAAGAGAAACAGGTACTGGGAATATTGATATCCAGAGGGGTGGTGATGGTGGTAGTGATGATGATATTGGTGATGATATTAACAATATAGTAATACTTTGATTTCTCTTACAGATCACCCTGATATTTCTATTTTTCTTAGTAACTGGTGAAGCATCACCTGTCTCTACTGATAAAATATTTCAGTACATTAATGAGCACCAAGATGATTTTGTCAAGGTATATGTGGAAAGCTATTTTACAACTTTAGAACATGTTTGAAAAATGCCGTGTTAAGAGGGTTACCTGTAACGTAGCTTTTTGACTGACAAGTTCCGCTTTCCACAGAGACTTCAAGATTGGGTGGCCATTGAAAGTGATTCCAGTGACCCTTTCAAGAGGCAAGAGTTAATACAAATGATGCATATAGCAGAAGAAAGGATAAAACAGTTAGGAGGAACTGTTGATTTAGTAGAACTGGGTGAGCAGCAGGTATGCCATTTCCGTTGTGCTTTCAGTATGCAAATTGTTTTAATGTACAAGGAGGGTCATCCTGTCCTTTATCTTTGTTGCACATTTTACCAATTTGTTCTGTTTCCATATTTTATATCCAATCTGTCCTCCTTTATTTTTCTTTCATGCACTGTCTCTTTATTGTTTCAGTTAAACCATTTCTGCCCAACGTTGCATATAATGTTGTTGTAAGCTGCCTTGAGGGCCCTTAAGCAGGGTGGAAAGACGGGGTATAAATCACTTAAATAAATAAATCAATATATGCAACTGAGACCAAATGTGTACACCTGCGGGTCAGGCAAAAATGGGTTCTGAAAGCCCTTGGTCTCAGCCAGTCCCAAGCAGTGTTGACTTTCTAGGAATATTCCTTCTTTCTGGAATTCTTAGATTCCACTGGAAGGAATCACATTTTCCCTTTTTGGTCTCCTTTGTTTTGAAAGTTTGAAACTTCTGCAAACCTTTGGAATCTAGCGAATACCCAGAAACCTCCATCCTCTTCGTGAGTGGCTGGATTTTGGTTACAATCCTTTAGGCATGGAAGTGGGAAATTTAGAAACAGAAAGCAGACCAGTAATTCCTAAATTGTTTGCTGGTGAACACAAGTGTGCAAGAGAACAATGTACAACTCTGTGAGAAATAGATTCATGTAAATAATGAAAGGATTCTAGGAGGCCAAAATACCTACTTGCGAAGGAGGATACCTGATGTGTGCCTGCATGATTCACTGCTCTGGCCCTACTTCTTGGACTATGCTCCTTAGGTGACATAGTAACACCAACTGCCCTATGAGGATAAGAAAAGAACTCAGCCTGCCATACCACATCTGTTGTAATGATTTCTGATTGATTTTATATCAACTACACACAGGGTCAGCCTTAGAAGCTGCGGGGCCCAATTGGAAACGCTTTTGTGGGGCCCCCTCTACTAATTTTTTTAGCTCTTGAATGCAGCCAGACCAAAAAAAAAAAGAAAGACATCTGTTACTTCTGTGCAGGTGGATAGGACTATGTACCTTTAGTGGTTGTGTAGAATAGGCACCTGGGAGGTTACAGAGGGAGCATGCACCCAGCCCGCAATGCTCCCCAACTCTCGCTTGTTGCTGCCCCATCTGCAGCAGCCCTCTTCGCAGTGAGACAGGTAGAGGATGGTGATGAGAGATGTGAAGGCAGGGAAAGAGCGAGGCACTTGTGCTTTCACCTGCATGGCCCCGATTTCTGGCCAACTGGAAGCAGCAGTGGATGGAAGGGTAGTGCGGTGGCCCACACCATGTGCTGGGCCCAGTTGGGCAAAATTGTGGCAGTAGCTTAAAAGCTGGCCCTGACCACATACTTTACATAGGTATATCCTTCCTTCCCACCAACCCCAATGGGGAGACAGGGGCTAAATCTTGCATTGCATGTGATTGAATTGCCAACTTTCAGAGGAAGCTGCCTCCTGCCATTTTCATGTTTTGTCAATAAAGCTTTGAGAGAAGTGTTCTTCCAGTTTTAATTCAAAAAAGAGAATGCATTATGCAAGAGGGTGGATTTGCATTTATATCTCTTTGCTATATATTAATATGAAGATGACCTTTGTCAGGCCTTTGGCATCCCAGGCCCTGAATTGTTGTAAGCCAGGATGTGGCAGGAGGGGCCTTGATGTCCAGGCCTGGTATAAAATGTACGGTGGGAATCACGTGACTTGGGGAGAGATGTGTGCAGAGTCACGTAGGCTATGGTGTAGTGGTGCAATGCACCACTGGACAGTCAATCAGAGTGGGTCACAAGACTGTCTTGTGACTATGAGGTCGCCCTACTCTGATTGGCTGGCCCTGGTATATATGGGGCAAGCACAGACACCAAATGTGGGTTGCTGTGGTGGAGTTTCTGCATGTTTGTTCTGTGACTTGGATTGCGTATCATGACTGTGCCTCTCTGTATCCCTGACTTCTGGACTGTGTGACTGACTCCTCTTCTGCCTGCTCCTTTTACCAATAGCTGCTTCTGCAACAAACAAGCCTGTGTCTGCTCCTTTGGCTCTGTTTGGGATTGCCTGCTTCTTGTGCTATCTCCCTATGCTCTTATGCCACTCTGCTATCCGGAAAGCAAGGGCTATCCTCCCCTGATGACCTGACAACCTTCATGTTGTTTGACCTAGAGTCAGAAAACTTTAGTTTTTGCTTGAAAGATTTAAAGACTTCTGAAAGTTTCTGTCAAACACTCGTGGTCCAATTGAAGTTATTTCAATTTAAAGTTTATGACATGGCTTTCATCTTAACTGTTGCCCTGCCTATAAGGATGAGATTACTGATTGAAAAATTGCTATTGATAAGAATTTGGATTGTTAGGAAAGATGCTTCTCAACTTTTGATCTGCACGTGTTTTTATTGAAATATTATCTGGGCAACACGGGATGTGTACAAACTCAGAGTACCAACTCTGAATTGGAACCAAACAGATTCTCTCATGCAGCATTGGGTGTGCAATAATTTTAAATGGATGCAATTAAAAATGACATTTTATGCCCTAATACTTTGAATCTTTCATAATCAGTACATCTTTCAGTACAGAACTGAATGCACACCCTCTGTTCCAGCTATCCAATGGAAACACAACTCATTTGCCACCAGCCATTCTGGGACAAATTGGAAAGGATCCAAAAAAGCCTACTGTTTGCTTTTATGGACACTTGGATGTTCAGCCAGCCAAATTAGAGGATGGATGGTCAACAGACCCTTATACTTTGACAGAAAAAGATGGTAAGCATTCATGTTTAATGAAAGAACATTGAACAACTGAATGCATGTTGCAGGAGGATGGGGCACAGGAGAGGCTGTATGTTCTGCTTGTGAGTTTCCTGAAGGAGACTGGCAGGAGTGGCATCAAAGGTTGGCCAGACAAGGCACTCACAGAGGGCCCACCCTTGAACTCTCACTACAGGTGAGAGCACCCAGTGTACCATCAGGGAGCAGGGGGGGGGGATGCCATGAAGGTCCCAGAGAAAGGCTTTGCCCCAGGGCCCCAGCAATCTGGCACTGGCATCTGGTTCACCACTATGAAAAACATGGCACTAGTTTAGATGGTTCATTGGTCTGATTTGGCAGAGATCTTCTGTGCTGTATTTGTTAAGTAATGGAAAATTGCAATGTAGGTGGGAGAGCAAGAAGAAATGGACTGAGAAATGGCCAGAGGAGCAGGAGCAGGAAGGCAGTAAAGCACAGGAGAGCTCTAATACAATCTTCTGATACCAAGACAAGGCTTGTTTGCTGGACTGCATTACTTTAGTTTGGCTAGATTTTATTAGCTTGCCTATTGTTGTTTCAATTTTGTTTTTAAGGCTGTCAGAAATGGGTGGTAGTAGAAGGCCAAAATCAAATAGGCTGAGCAATGGCAAAGGGGAAAACAGATGGAAGAAGGGATAAGGCAAGTAATAGCCCTGGTACACCCTCTTGAGAGGTTCATGGTCCGATGTCATCCTTCACATTCTAAAGCAGAACCTGTTTACTGGATTCTATCAGCTTGGGTGTCGTGATTTCATTTCACGTTACTTTAAAGGCAATCTGTATGGACGTGGAACCTCTGATGACAAAGGGCAAGTTCTAGCTGTCCTGAATGCTGTAGAAGCGCTTCAACAAAGTGTATGTGGATTTTACAAAGCTTTTTTATTTACATTAACTTGCCATTAAAAAAAAAGAAAAGAAACTAACAAAGTTGTTCAAACTCTTTCTTAGGAGGAACTCTCTGTGAATGTAAAGTTTCTGCTTGAAGGCATGGAGGAAGTAGGATCCAATGGGCTATTTGAACTAGTGGAACAGATCAACAGTACATTTTTTTCTGATGTCAGCTATATTGTGGTCACTGATACTGCATGGCTCAGCAAGACACCCGGTATTACATATGGAGCCAGGGGAAACTGCTACTTCTTCTTAGAGGTATGATGGTAGAGGCAAGACATTTTGATCCAATATATCTCATAAGCATCTTGAATAGTTTTCCAGCCATTGGATAAAACTCATTTGGCTCTGTCCACCTCCATTCCTTCTTGTCCTCCAGTTCTCTAAATTCAAATAGGAAGAGGGGAATAGAAGAGGCAGCATGAAGGAGAGTGGTGGACTAGGAGATGCTCTGGCCCATTACTCTTCTCTCTCTTCCCATGCTTCCTCTTCTGGTCTGTCTTCCTCTTTCTTTTTGAATCTAGAGACCAAGAGGACAAAGAGAAGCAGCAGCAGCAGCTGGTGTACTGGTGAGTCAAGAACAGCATTTGGAGTGCCACAGGTGATAGTAGGCAATGGAATGGTCCTGCATGTGCCAAGCTCTATCTATACAGCTCTGACCCTACAGTTTATGGGAAAATGAACTTAAGGATGCTTTCCCACATGCAGACGTAAGATAAAGGACTTGACTTATTCTTCTGCAGGTGGAAGGTGCCAAACAAGACTTGCATTCGGGGAGTTTTGGGGGAGTAGTTTATGAAGCAATGAATGACTTAATATTTCTTTTCAGTAAGTACCATTTCTATCAGTTTCTGTAAGTAAGTTACCCATTCTGTTTTAAAGGATGGTAGGTACTGTTCTGTTGACCACCAAACAAAAATACCAAATCAAGTCTTGCAAATTCTTGTCTCACATTTTCCATTTATTTTGGTGATTAACAAAGATGATGACTTACTTATCCAGAATCTTTCCTCATAGAAATAACTAGGATGGGGTACACCCATTCCATGCCACTGCAACATCACAAAATATATTCATTTTTATGTTGCTTAGACATTCCTGTGCCACCATCTTGCTAAAGCCTCAAGTCAATAACCATCATAGGAAGCTTCCTTCTGCTGAGACATTTCATTGATCAGTGTATGGTAGAAGCCATTCAGGTTTTAAGCCAAGGATCTTTATCCAGACTTACCTGAAAATGCTGGGGACTGAGCCGGGGACCTCCTGCACTCTTCCACTGAGCCACCATTTCTCCCTATTGCATTGAAATTCTGAAATCAGGCCAAAGCTAAATAGTGACATTTAAAAAGAAAAAAACGCCATAATTATTACAGCTGGAACACTTTAAAATTAGCATCCAATTTTAAAAGGGCAAGTGCAGGGGTATTTGGGTAACCAGGTCTGGTAACTCGGCCGTTAAAAGCCTGAGAGAACAGAACGGTCTGTGCTTGAACCCTAAAAGATAACAATGAGTATGCTTATAGATTTGTGAAGATCCTCTTTCCGGTTGTAACCTGGCCAAACCTCAGGAAGTGGGACACTCAGAGGAGGTCCTTGGATGGGGATTTTAACTGTTGGACAGGTTAGTGTGGGAGAAGGTCTCCCACAGTCTCCACCCACAACCTGCGTGTACTCATTTAAACATCTGAAGATGTGCCTCAACTGTATTTGTGGGGGCTCCCTACAGACATGTTTAGATTGGGAAATCAGATGCAGCAATGCTACTTTGTGCCACCCCCCCCCCAGTTCATTTTACCATTAGTAAATGTCTGCAAAGCGTTCTGGTTTTCATTTTCAGGATAATATTAATGGCGCTTAGCAGCTGGTGCAGTTCTGACTCTTTCATAATGCTATAACAGCTTACCTATGGCTAGAGGCTCTCAGGTGGCAAACTCTGTGATACCACAGTATGTTCTAAAAATTTCTACAATTTTAAAGAAAAGTTTACCATAAAAGTTGCCTGCAGGATTTATTATTTCAGTAGCAGTTGCTGAATAAAATTCCTCAGAACGTATAATTTGTTTCCAGGTACGCTTGTCGATTCTTCTAACCGCATCCTGATCCCTGGAATTTATGATTCAGTTCCTGCTCTTACAGTAAAAGAACGGGAAGTCTATGAAAGAACTGAATTTGATTTTGAGAAGATAAAGGCCAAACTGGGAATAAAGAACTTTACATATGCTGCTAAGGTATATGATGCGGAAATTTTGTCAAAGATCTTTCTGTAATGCAATGGCTAAAAAAACTGGGTTCAAACTATGTGTGATATCAGTGAGTAGATTTAAGCTCAAATCTGCTCAATCGTATATACAGCACAGAGTAAAATGGTGGTCTGATTTAAATAATATTCCTGAAGACTCTAGAAAACATCTAGAGTTATTACTGTCCCCTCCACAATGCCTCCAATAGCCATTGATCTGAAAGTTGTAAAGGATCAGTTCAGAGCAGCAGGAACAGCTGGTGAATTGGAGGACTCTGGAAAATCTCTGCCCTTGCTGCCATCCTATTCAATCACTAGCACTACCATGATGCAGTGCAAAGGGTTGGTACAAATGAAGGCAAAATGGAGTCAGTATAGTACAGAACTGCAGTAACTTTTTTTATAACTCCATGCAAGTCCTTTGGTGTCACTATAAAGCTAAAATGACCCAACACTATGGCAGCTCCTCCCTCTCTCTAAACACCTTGCACTAATATTCCAGACTATACCAGAAGAGGGGAAAGCATCTCTCCTTTGCAAGGATAACTTTGCAAACCAGGCGTAGAAAGGAAAGATGTGTGGTCATAGTCATAGCTTGTGAATTTCCATATGTCCTTTTGTCAGGACATCCAACATTCCAGTGCTGATGCAGTCAAGCCAACAGGGTGTGTGCTGCATCTTGTGGTGGGAGCACAGTCACAGAGCCTTCCTCAGGGTAAGGGAATGTTTGTTTCCTTACCTTGGGGATGAATTGCAATTGCCTTGGCCCTGGAAAGTTAGATAGGATTGGGCCTTTCCAACCTATTGCCAGTTTCATTGACCAATGGATCATTTGCTGAATCTATCACTTTGGAACAATAAGGGAGGCTGGCTAATTCAAAGTTATTATTTATGAGAATATGGGTGGCATCTGGTCCACTGTCAGAAGCTCACTTCATGAACCATGAACAGTTCATGAGCAGAATGGTCCTTCTATTCAGAGACTGCCTCAGTTTGTGGAGGGAGCTTCTGACAATGGAAGCACTAGCTGTAGTGCTTTAAAAGTTGATCTCTTTGTTTAGGAAGACATATTAAAAGGGCGCTCATGCCTTCCATCTCTGTCCATCCATGGAATTGAAGGAGCTTTCGCTGAACCTGGAACTAAGACTGTAATACCTTCAAGAGTAACTGGGAAATTTTCATTACGTTTGGCTCCTAATATGGAACCCTCAGTTGTGATACAACAGGTAAAGCAGGGGGCAGTTTCTTTAAACACGCTTTAATCTCTGTGTCTATAATTTCATGATAACCACTTTTGAAATTATTTTCATAAATTTTTTTCCCAAACTGACACAATTGTTCTAGCAGCTTAAATATAAAGAGTGAATTAATTTTAAAAAGTCATTTAACTTGTTTATAGTTAAAGAATGCATATTAGATCAATTTAAAGGTGTGTGGGTGTGTGTATCATTAAAGAGGAGACCATTGATTGAAATTACCTGTTCAAAACTGAAAGTTCAAAGTATGCTAAGAAATCACAGGGTGTAGTGAGAACAGGACTAAGAGGTGTACAACAGTACATGCAATCACCAGCTTGCACCTTTCAGGTAGACACCTAAATTAATTTTGCTACTGTAGATCCTTAATTTTCTTTAGGAGCAAACTGAAATTATCATTTTATTATTCTCTTAAGGTAACCAATTACTTGAACAAGAAATTTGCTGAACGGGGGAGCCCTAACCATATTAACATAACCACAGTCATTGCCTCAAAACCATGGCTTTCTGATACAGATGGAGCAGTGTATTTGGCTGCAAGACAAGCAATAAAGAAAGGTTTGGTGGTTTCACAATAAGAAATTACAGAACTATTTAAACGTATTATGGTTATGTAAATAGCTGGTATAACTATTCGTTTCTATCTCTAGCAAGCAATTTTTGTGGTTGATCCAGAAGAACCTAATACCACAAATAATATCATACATTTTATATTAAAAGCAAGCACCAGGAGGAATGAATTTGTGAAGTGTGCTATAATTTTAAGAAATTTAAAATATGTTATTTTTTCAGTCTCTGCATACATAGGTAACTTTACCTTTAGTTCTTTTGATTTTTAAAAATATTCTTTGTAGTTATGTAGAAAATGCAGTGCTGAGTAATAACTCCAACTTAAAATGGGCTGTAATAGATGATCTTTTTTAATCCCATCTTTATTCCTTTGGGAAATTTGAGGGTTATAATAAAAGCAGCAGCAGCACTTTGAAACAACCTTACAAACAGAACGATGCAAGTGAGTACCGAATTAGGAGAAAAGTCTGTGGAAAGAGTTGTCTTCACTACTAACATAATTTACAACCCAATCTTACCGAAATTCCTCTGCACCAATGCAGTGGTGTTGCCATGAGCTATGCTGCATCCCACAAGGGAATTTCGGCTGCTGAATGTCTACTCAAGATAAGGGGACATTTGTCCTCTTGCCCTGGGGTAAGCCCCAGCTGCTGCTATAGGTCAATTCCGACCTGCACCAACTCAACTGCAAGTCCAAATTGATCCACGTCAACAGATTAGGCCTGGGAAGGGGGATAGGATATGGTGTGTGCCAGCACCACCAATCCTGACCCCTTCCAGGCCCAGTCAGCCAATTGCACCCCATTCCACCTCCAGCCCCTGCACCAGATTTACCTGTTCTGGTGGCATGCTGGTGCTGGTGAAAACACGTGCTGTTGCAAAGTGCTTTATGGTGCTTTTGTGACAGTCCACAATGGTGGAGGGTGTGCTCTGCCACTGCAAGGTAGGCCAAGATTTGGCTGCTAATTGTAAGGGCTTCTGTGGTGCAATCTATGAATTTGTTAAATTTCAATGTGGAAGGCCAGGCTTGTAGTGAGTTACGTATTTCTCTGGACAAACCACTTTCTTTTTCAGTAACATATCCCTTAGGCTTGTTGTGAGACGAAACAAGTTAAAAGTATGGTGGTCAAACCCCATATTCCTAAACATTTAATCCAAGATTTCAAAAAAAGACTGACAATAAGTATATGTTCATCTCCCTTGCAATATAACACATTACCTCTCCAGTGATTTGAAGACAATTTGTAATACATGAAGCTGGAAGCATCCAGCATATGGAAATTCAGATTCATTTTAATATTAAGATTTATTTTACTATGTTTGTTATGCTCTTTAGTTTTTCAAACTGAGGCTGACTTGATCCGAGCAGGTGGAACAATCCCAATTGCTTCACATTTTCAAGAAGTAACTGGAAAAAGTATAATATTACTAGGAATAGGAGGGCCAGATGATGCTCCCCATGGTCAAAATGAAAAGATCAGCAGGTACTTTGAAACCCTTTGAAGTAGCATTAATACATATTGACAGTGGATAAAATACTGAAAGAATCTGAAGCATAATTTCTGTGAAGAATAGCACTTTTGTAGTGATACAAAAATCATTTCCTATAAGCTGTTCCAAAAGGTAGAAGATAAAAATCCAATATGTAAACTTGAAAAGCCATGTTAAATACAGTAGAGAAACCAGTACTCTACTCTTCATTACCAGTACTCTACTGATGAAACCTAATTTACTAAAGCCTACAATTATTATGCTTATTTACTTTCATTAATGCTATATTTTAATTGTAATTTGTTTGTACCCCAAGTTAGCATATTTAGTCTGCTTTTATAGATGATAATATTTACTTATTTGATATGTTCTTCTTTATCCAAGGCACAATTTCATCGAGGGAACCAAACTATATGCAACTTTTCTTCAAGAACTTGCTTCTTTCTAAAGAAAATGGCATGACAATAATATTTCCTCATAGCTGCCTATTTTGATGGTTTTGTGGAAGAACATAAAACGAACACCATTAAATGTAAATTGTTTGAAATTATTGCTAAATTAAATGATTTCACTGTTTTGTGAAAACAATGTTGGAATTTTTTAAACATGCAACATGAATTGGTCACTTTGATCTATGTTAAATTTCTGAATTCGATCTCAACGCAGGCATTTACGCTACAATCCTATGAACATTTCGATATCACCCAATGACCAGTGGGCACAATTCAATTCAACTTTACAGCACTGGTACAGCCGCAACACAGCCCGAGGTGAGGGAGCAAATGATCCCTTACCTTCAAGAGGCCTCCATGACTGCCCTCCCACCGCAGGATGCAGCACATCCCGTTGCCACAGCTGCATCAGTACAGGAAAGTTGCATAGGATTGGGCTCTCAGTTGCAAGTAAAATTCAGAGGCTGGTCTGCATAGCAAATGTCCTAGTAAAAGAAAATATAACCTAAGCAGAGTCTCAGAAGACACTCCTGCCTTATTATTTCACTTCATACCAAAAGGCCAGGGGTTCTCAAACTTTGATACTGTTACCTCTGATAAATATAAATTTACACACACACATACACACACCCATCACATTGACTCGCAGTAGACTGGTTGATGTAAACTGATTCTCCCACCTATTCGCCTCATCCAGAAAGCTGGAATGTTCTCAAAGTTGTTCATATGGTACATGAAGGGAAGAGAACAGTAGCAGGCAGGCAGTGGCATCTATATAGGTGATTTACTAATGTAAATGTTTATAGTTCTTCAGAGCTTTAGACCCCTTCTAGCTGATTGCAACCCACACTTTGAGAACTCCTGTCATCAGGCACATGTGAAAACAGGCCTTGAAGGATCAAACCCAGTGGCTGCAGTTCAGAATTGGTCTACACATGTAGTAGAATCTGGGGGATCTTAAGGCAGAAGTTAGGTCTACCCTTCACTTGCAACAGCCCAAGCCAGGGTGTCCAATAACCTAGCCACGCCACTGACTAGAATGATGTGGCAGTGGAATGCTGTAGCCCATTCCATCTCTGTGATTAGTTTTCTCGTTGGTAGGAGGATTTAAAAAAAACAACAACTGTAGGACACTATTAAAATGTTATTCTTCTACCTGAAGTTTGATGTATTATGGTTCACTGTGGCCTCAGGACTGCATAATTTGATTCAGTGGCATGGAAATAACAGGGTGGTAAAACTTGACAATGTGCAAAGGTTCCCTCCTGCCAGCCATAATAAAAAGGGAACTGCCCTGTTATAGTTAATAATTGAGATCTTATGGTTATAGAATTGCTTCTTGTTTTATAGATTGTTATAATAAGTTATTGTTTAACAATTATTGTTTCATCCGTAGACAGATTATATCTTTCACAGGTATTGACAAAATAATTAATCCAACAGAAATTTATACAACCACACTCATACATACACACCGAGAATGATGAAAGAGGCAAGAATCATATTACAACTATGAGGAAGCGAAATTTGTAAATTTTTATTCTACATTTGTGCTAAAAAAATAAAAGCTGTCTTTTCAGCAAGAAAAGGGAGTAAATAGCAACCTGAATTTTGTAAATTTATGCAAGCCTCTTCTGCTAATATACCAACAAATGACATATCACATTTTTAAATATATTTACTTGAAGAGTTCTATTTAAAAATAAAGAACTGCTTATAAGTAAATGACTGACAAGGAATGAGAATGGAAATACTCTGCCTATTTATATGGGCTATGTACACCCTCTGCTGGCTAACCGGAATACTTCTTTATAGTTTCCCTTATACTAAAATCATAATCCTGTATTTTTATACTTTCTGCATACTTTCATACAGAAACAAAACAAGCAAGAAAATGAATTTACTTGTTTCTCTGTGAGGATAACATGTGCAATCCTGAAATTCTGGGCACATTTTTCAGATTCATGGGTCAGTTAAAATGCATATATCATCATCATATGAACACACAACAGCCTTTTCTCCCCTGCAGAAGCAGTAGCAGGTCTTGCAGTACAAAACAAAGCACACTGACTATAGGGGAAGTCCCATTTAACACAGTGAAAATGACTTCTGAATAAATTTGTCTAAAATAATGTGGGTCATGCATGTTTCTTCTGACTTAATATAACACTAAGAGTGAACTGGGCCTTGCAAAAATTTTAGGAAATACAGTAGTCTTTAAGAGAGCCTATGAGACCTAGCATGCGTTATGTGCTTAATAGCCTGCCCTTTATGTCCCCCCTCCCAGCAATCTTCCTTCCAGCTCCAATCCAAAAGGCATTTGTCAATATATGTTGCAATAGGGGATTTGATCCTCAGTTCTAGGCTTTTTGGCTGCTGTTTTTTCCCTTTCTGGCACTACAGTAGCTCCTGAAATAGAAGACACTGTGCAATCCTCGGGGTGGTTGTGTGTTGCCATCACGGGTGTGTTAGTACTGGTATGAACTGCCTATTCCATGGGGGAATAGCTGGACAGTAAGCACTTCTGTAGGGCTGTTTGGCCTCTTTTCTTATTTGACCTTCTGATTTCAGAAATGGGCTACTTTAGAAGGACAGATGCAAGAGAGGGCACCAGGGTGCAGGTCTCTTGTTGTCTGGTGTGCTCCCTGGGGCATTTGGTGGGCTGCTGTGAGATACCGGAAGCTGGACTAGATGGGCATGTGGCCTGAGCCAGAGGGGCTCTTTTTATGTTCTTCCTCCCCCTTTGTCTCTAACTGATTCAAGATTTGATTAACAAGATATTGGCACAGCCTGGATGCTGGCATTATGTAAGCATAGTATTCCCCAGGTCATGACATAATGTCTAAAGAATAAAGGAGATGCCATTTCTTTCAGAATTGCACCAGTCCAACTAGGATTACTCCATTCAGGATAATTAAAACAAAAACATCCACAAACCAAAAAACAAAATGAGCCCAGCAGGCCAAAGGCAAGAGTTCCCCACCACAAAAAATAGCCAGCTGGATTCAAAAATAAGTAAGACTAAATCCCCCTCGACAACTGAACTGTTAACATGGAAACATTATGGGGAAGTTTCCAAGGAAATGCTGTTTTGGTGCTTCGTATATAAACACTCAGCAATTAAGAACTAGGGAGCTTACTTCATGTAAGACATGCAGAGTATGGGGAATGAAGTGTAATTCCTGGAGGTGGCTTTGCACGGGAGCACATTCAGGCAGGACACTGACCCTTCCTCGATCAAATCTGGACTCTTGCAGCACTGAATGAGAATCCCCAGGGCTGTTCTCAGAGCCTGTCTACTCAGAAGTAGGTCCCATTGTACTCAATGGGGCTTACTCCCAGGAAAGTGTTTGGGATTGCAGCCTCAGAGCCCAATCCTATGGCTGTCTACTCAGAAGTAAGTCCCATTCTAGTCAACGGGACTTACTCCCAGAAAAGTTTAAAATTGTAGCCTCAGAGCCCAACCTATGCATGACTGCTCAGAAGCAGGTCCTATCCTAGTCAATGGGGCTTACTCCCAGGAAAGTGTGTTTGGGACTGCACAGCCCAAGCCTAAGCCTGCCTACTCAGATGTAAGTCCCATTATATTCAATGGGACTCGCTCCCAGGAAAGTGGAGCGAGGATCGCAGAGCCCAAGCCTATGCCTTCCTACTCAGAAGTAAGCCCCATGCTAGCCGACGGGGCTTGCTCCCAGGTAAGCGTGGACAGGACTGCAGCCCCAGCCTGCTCCTGAGGAGGGAGTCTGTGTGTGACCTCAGAGACAAGAGCGCCTCGAAGCATGTGCAGAGCGCGCGTCTCTCGACACGGAGCACCCACTGGACCCGCTCTCTTCAGAGGCCGGAGCCGCGCACGCGGCCAGAAAGCCCCCCCGCGCGCGTGCACGGGGCAGGCGGCGGTGTCAGCCGTTAACGTTCCCTCGAGCGCGTGACGCGCCCGTTTCCTGCCTCCCCTCCCCCCACGACATGACGCGGCACGTCCGGCGGTGACGCGGCGCGGCGAATCTACGGCACGCCACTTGTGACCAAGATCATCAGACGCGCAGGAGGACGGCTCCCCCCGCCCGGTGAGTAAGGCCGGCGCTCAGCAGCGGCCTCGCCTCTCCCGGGGCCTCCTCCCTTGGGCGCGAGGGGCGCCGGGCCGCGGGGGCGCCACCTCCCTCCTGCCGCTCCCCAGGCCCTTTCGCCTTCCCCAGGGCTTTTTGGGCCTCTGTGCCGCCGTCGTTTCCCCCCCCCCCACTAGGGCCTGCGAGGCCAGGAAATAAGTTTTTGGCCAATCGGCACCCGCCGTCCGCGGCTGACAGTTAGGAAGCTGACGCTGACTGGCTGGGCGGGAACCTCCTTTTGCACGGCGATTGGCTGAGACCGCATGCGTCCTTGCCCACCTTTTAAAGTGGTGCGCCCAATGCGCATGCGCCGCCCTTTGTGGGCGAGCGTTTCTTGCGTCGGCACTGCGCATGCGCTTGGCGTGGCGGCTTTGCGTTGGGGTCGAGCGACTTTTCGGTGTTCGCATGCGCAACTTGGATAGAATTTTAGGGGTGCGCTGCGCTTCGATTGTTTACGGTCGAATGTTAAGAGTGAATGCGTCACAATCAGGCATTCCTGTCATTTGCTCAGGAAAAGCACCAACGTGTCCTGCAAGTGTTGGGTTGCAACCTTGGGCTTGGGTCTGTGCTAGATCTAGGAGGCATAGAAATCAAGCAGGGGGTGGGTAGGGGGAATGCCCTTTTCCCTCTCAACAAAACCAGCACCAGGGGGCAGCCACTGAAATGGAGTGTCTGTGGAACTCCTTGCCACAGGATATGATGATAGAGTGGATAGGGGGTGCTCTTTTCCTTCTCTTTTCCTTCTCTGTGGAACTCCTTGCCGCAGGATATGATGATAGCGTGGACAGAGGGATGCCCTTTTCCCTCTCAGCAACACCAGAACCAGGGGACAGCCACTAAAATTGAGCGTTGGAGAGTCAGGACAGATAAAATAAAATATTTCTTTACCCAGCTTGTAATTAGTCTGTGAAACTCCTTGCCACAGGATGTGGTGATGCATCCGGCCTAAAAGGGGATTGGGCAGATCCCTGGAGGAAAAGTCCATCATAGGTTACAAGCCATGATGGGTATATATGGTCTAAAATTAGCTGGTTGCACATCATGAGGGCCAGGTAGAAATATTTTTCTGTCATCTGAATAGTCTTTCGAGACTGAAGGTTGCCAACATCTGAATTAATCGTGGATGACAGTTTTTCGCCCACCCCAGACTGGGGAGGGATGGTGTGTTCAGTAGGTTTCCTGTTTTAAAAACTGGTCACTTGTTTTTAATAAGATGGCCCAGGTAAATCCAAGCCACAGTCTAGTGCAGTGATTTTCAGCCTTTTTCGTCTCATGGCACACTGACAACGTACTAAAATTGCCATCAGTTTTTTGACAGTTGACAAGGCACACCGTGCTGTTGGTGGGGAGCTCACATCTCCATTGGCCCTATTAACAAATGACCCTCCTCCAAACTCTCACAGCACACCAGTGTGCCACGGCACAGTGGTTGAAAATGGCTGGTCTAATGTCTTCATTGGGGAGTAGGAGGGTAAATAGAATGCCAGATGCAGGGGAGTGGCAGTGAGATGTAAGTATCTTGTGGAGTTGTGTGCTCCCTGAGGCATCTGGTGGGCCGCTGTGAGATATGGGAAGCTGGACTAGATGGGACCTGGGCCTGATCCACCAAGGCTTTCTTATGTTTGAAAATACCCTCTGTTCTCCACCCCCTGCTTTCTTTGAAGAGTATGATATGAAGAGTATGAGTTTCATCCTCGCATCTCTATTTTAGTCACATCTACTTGCTTTTAAATCAGTTCCACCAGGTCCAATGGCGCTTTCTTCCAAGTAAATAATAAACAATATACCTTGTATTTGTGCACTGCTTTTTGAGTGTGTTAATGTACCTCACATGTATTATGTTGGTGTAGTCTTTTTACAGCAACCCTAATTAGACAAGTACTAATATCCCCATATTGCAAGTGGGGAACTGAAAGTGAGTGGAAGTGGCTTGCCTGAGACCTCCAAGTAAGCTCATGGCAGTTTTGAACCTGGAACGTCTGAAGTGGTGGGGCCAGGTGTCAGTGAAAAGCAGCTTGTAATTAGTGTTATAAATATCTCTAAACCCTGTGAGCTAAATCACAGAGCTAGAGTTTTTACTTTCCTCATTATGTAACTGAAAAGGCAGGAATTGGATAGTATAGCTAGGTTTAACGGCAATAATATCTTCCCCATAGCCATTAGTTCTGCCCTTAAGCATAGTTTAATTTAGGGCCCAATCCAATCACTGGCATAGTTGGGGGGTGCGGGCCACACCGGGTGCTGTGCGGGGGTGGGGTGGGTGTGTGATGCGCTCTGGGAGGTAATGTGCTAACTTCGCAGCTTTAGGAGCTACTGCACCATGCCATACACTGTAGGATGTGGAATGGCCAGCGGAGTGCAATGCAAAAAACAGAATTGAAATCGCTCCTTTTGTTCAAAAGATATGGCCAAAAAACTGGAAATAAAAAATGTATGGAGCCCTATGGAAAGTGAAAGTGAGCAGTATTGCGCATTTACTTTCGAGTAGGTGTGCTTGCCATAGTCTGTCGGAAAGAGCAGGCTGAGAGGAATCCAAGGACACCAGAATGGTCCCGATCCAATGAATGCAGCCTCCAAAAAACACCTGAGAAGGTCCCATCCCTCCCAGCTGCGAGTCTGAGCCTGAAATGAAGCCAAGTGGCTGCGTTTACTTGTGAGTCATCTGTCAGAAAGGGCAGCTGAGAGGACTCTAAGGTTGTCAGAATGGTCCTGATCCAATGAATGCAACCCCCAGAAACGCAAAAGGGAGAAGGAGGTCCCTCCCTCCCTCCTAGCTGCAGTCTATTGAGCCCTATGGAAAGCAAGCAGCCTCAAGGTTGGATTTCCTTGTGAGTAGGCAGATGTGCCTTGGCTGGTGGTCAAGCCAGGCAAAGGGGAATGTGAGGACACCAGAAGGGTCCCAATCCGATGGAGCTGGAGATGCTCCAGAAGGCAGCCTCTTGCCCCCCACTAAAAAGGACAAAAAGAGGCTTGAACTGGGAAGGGGAAAGTTTTCTATTTTGCACTTGCAAAGCCAGGAGGGTCTTGATGTGCCTGAAATAGAAGAACTTTCAACTGGGCACTGGGGAGGGTTGGAAATCTCACTGATTCTTTTTGGGGGATTGTTATTGCAGGCAGACTACAGAGTAAGCTCCATTGACCACTATGGGACTTCCTTCAGAGTAGACATGCTCACAGGCTGCAATCCTACCCACACTTTCCTGAGAGTAAGCCCTATTGACCACTATGGGACTTACTTCAGAGTAGACATGCATAGGATTGGGCTCACAGGCTGCAATTCAACCCACGCTTTCCTGAGAGTAAGCCCCATTGACCACAATAGAATTTACTTCAGAGTAGATTCACTTGGTGGAACAAGACTGGTTTCACTTTATTTAATTATTTCTTTTATTTTAATTTAATTATTTATAATTATTTATTTTAATTTGCTTGATGATGTCATTTCTGGCCATGACATCACTTCCAATGGGTCCTGGACAGACTGTCATTTTGAAAAGTGGGTCCCAGTGCTAAAAGTTTGAGAACTGCTGCTATAAGGTGTTAGTAAGTTGACGTGTGTGTGTGTGTGTGTGTGTGTGTGTGTGTGTGTGTGTGTGTGTGTGTGTGTGAGAGAGAGAGAGAGAGAGAGAGAGAGAGAGAGAGAGAGACTCTACAAGTTTTCAAAATCACTAAAATCAGAGTTTGGAGGAATAATACCATCATGTTATATATCAATCAATGCATAATTTCATGCAGAATGCAATGAAACAAACCAAATTGAAGTGTCTGTGTTCTAACAAAAGGTACAGCCAAAAAACCATTTTGGGCGGGGTAATGGTACATCACCACGCCCACTGCATGGGGTGATGCGCAGGCCTCCCACACTGGGTGACGCGAATCCTAGTGATGCCACTAAAAACGATCCAACAAGTTTAGCAAAGGCAGCCCCTGTTCTGTGTGTGCAGTCGGAAAAATGTACTTTTTGGATTGCAACACATAAATACCTTTTTCCATGTTTCATAATGAGTTATCTGCAAACAAGGCTGACTCACTGTTTACTCCTTACATCTGATCAATACAGATCCTTAGAAGACCCTGCCACTTACTTCTGTCTGCTGTAAGAACAGTCAATTTATTCCTACTCTGATCCAGACTACAAGTTACCAGACTACAAGTATAGTACCATCCAGGATTGTCCTCTCATCAACCTGGGCAAATTGTAAGGGTGGGGAGAATGCTTGACCATACTTTATATAGCTAGAGGCAATTAGCCCTGTTTTACCTGGGGGGGGGGTGTCACTTGGATGTCTGACAGCCCAATCCTAGCCACACTTTCCTGGGAATAAGCCCCATTGACTCTAATGGGACTTACTTCTGGGTAGACATCCATAGGATTGGGCTCTGAATCTTCTGATCTTGGAAATCAGGTGGGCTTTGCAGTCCAACAAGTCAGCTCAAGTTCAAGTTTCTTTGTTTACAATCAAGGGGAAAGAGAAGAGAAATGTCAAAATGCTCAGAAAAATGGCAGCAATCCAGAATAAAGGCTACTGTCTCAGGATGAGTCAGCAGCGTTTTTAGGATTCTGAGGCATCTTAGGAGGCTCTGGAAGGTTAGAAGTATCCAAAAATTAGAACAAAATAAAGGATTTTAATTCACATATACTTTTACTTTGCTATAAGCTAATATTATAATAGGTGGAACAGTCATAGGGGTGAGACTGTATCTTCCCTTTGGAAAAGTAGACTGCCTCTGAAAGTTTGTTTCAAGGCTACCTTGTTCATAATCTGTTCCTAATGTGGTGATGCCAGAGTAAGACTCTACTTGTTATGTTTACTGATTCTTAAAGTCTAAGCATATTCAAGTAAGTATATATTTTGGAGACACACCGTACAGATCGAGGGTAGCATCCAGAGGTGCTCTTCCTTCCCAACAAGTGTCCCTCTGGAACAAACTACTCTGGATGCTAGTCACTCTGGATGCTTCAAAATCTGCTATGTTTTCTTCAATTTTTTATTAAACAGAGACAATCCTTACACTAAATCTCCTGTCCCCTCCATATTTTTCACTTTATTGTCAGGCTAGAGTCTTCAAGCTGATAAGCTAATGAAGACTTTTCCTTAAGCACATTATGCTGCATTGTTTTGAGCTTATATCCTGGACTGTAATGAATATTGGTCCAGTTATCCTTATCTTTAAATTTGATACCCATTTAACAACTTCTAAAGAGTAAAAGGGCAATTTGGCTATTCAGTTTTAATGAAAAGCTGTGTTTTAACCAGGTTAAAGTAGACAATGAGTCTATTATAGTATTGTGGAAATGCAGCAGGTAAGAAAATGAGGAAGGATATTTCATTTTCCTTACAATATAGGCACCTCATCATCTGGATCTGTTTCTGTGGTTTTTGACCTGGTTTTGGGATGATGATGATGGCTTTGGTTGCCTGAGTGTTGGGACATACAGGGAGAGTTTTTCCTTGTTGTCTGACTTGTATCACTCTGCAACTTTCAATGTAATTGACCATTGTAACCTTCTTGATTGCTGTACTGAGATGGGATTAGGAGGTAGTGGTGTGTGTTGGCTTTAGGCCTTCCTAGATCAAGGTCTCAGAAGGTTGTTCTAGGAGACCAATGCTCAGCCCTGTAGCCCTGCTCAGCCTCTGTATCTTTCAGGGCCAGGGAGACAAGAAGTCTCTTTGAGGTAAAGGAACAAATGTTCCCTTGCCCCGTACTGATCTATGGGTCTACTTGGGTCTGGACCAGCTCAGTCGCTGGTGCAGATTTGAGTTGACCTGGGTAGGGCTTTCCGGTGGGGGAGGGTGGATAGGATGTTGCAGTAGCCTCTGTTGTGGTCCCTATCTCCTTCCAGACTTGAACTGCCCTCCTGTATTTGAATTAAAACAAAGAATTCTGGTAATTGAGCAGGATCCGAGGTTGCAGTTCATTGTAGTTCTGTGGGTAGAGACCAGTGGTTTTGAAGTGTCAGGTGAGAGAACCCATTGTTTCTCCCTTCCTCAACAAAAGGCTCAAAAGCAAGAAAACCTAACAAAAAAACCAGTCAAGCCATGTTTTGTATATGATTAGCTGGAATCTTGGAAAGGAGGGACCTTGAATATGCTACCCGAAAAAGGACAGAGAAATATCCTAAGCTATGCTCATTTACCCTGCTCCCTCTCCCTTGAATTTTCCTTGGAAATAGAATAAGTATTTCTTGAATAAGAGGAGGCTTGTTTGAAAATAAGAACAGCTGTTTTAAAGAAATGTAGCAGATGTCTTCTCTCGTATCCTTTTCTTCCTAGTCTTGTTATGCAAAGACAAGAGGGTGAGACATTTTCCTTCAGATTTTTTCAGAGGAGCAATAGCATGTTGTTTCAACAGTGTGTGGGGGCAGTGGTTTGATGATAGTAGAGGTAGGACAAAGCATAGATTTGCCCATCTCCTTGTGTGTCTGATGAGCATCTATAGCCCTGTTCACTTGAATACAGATGAACTTGTGGAGGTGGCTGATTGCTTGGACCAGCTCTTCCTCCAGCCTCCACACACCTGGAACTTGCACATGTAAACTCACAGATGTATTGGCTCCTTTATGCACAATCGGGAACCATGAAAAATGGATACAGCAGCTTACATATGTGTGCCAGAAGGCTCCATGCAAATGATATATTTGAACATGGGAACTTGAACATGTGGAAGAAGTTGGGCCAGTGGGTGCATTCTCAAGCAGCTAACTCCATGTGTGTGTCTGAACATGAATGATTGAACAGGCAACGTGAGTAGCAGTGAATGTGAGTGTTTTTTGTATGATTGTGATGAGGCAAGGGGAAACTAGGGTTGGGCAGTACCCAATATTAGGAGCAGGTATACAATTTTGATTTTTAGGAATCTACTGGTCTCTTAATGGTGCATTAACATTGTAACTGAACCAAATAAATAGTTTGCAATTAAGGTAATACAGGTATGCACCACTTCATGACGGGGATATGTTCTCCTATCCCTGTTGTTATGTGATTAGGTAATTAAGTGAACCTTCAGTCCAATCTACTGCCTGTGTTGTAAGACACTCCCTGCCAAACACTAGCTGGCTGCACAGGCTACTGGAGATAATTATCTCTTCTTTGCATTAACAGCCTCTCCCTTGTATAAACAGTCTGCTGCAGGCTGTGAGACAGGATTGCCACATTAAGAGCATCTTTATTGTGCTTTGACCATCATCATATATGCAGTCCGTCGTTAAGCAAACGGTTGTTAAGCGGCACACACCTGTAGTTGCAAAGTATAAAGAAGTTGAAAATGCCACTTCATAAAATTTGTTTCTATAACTTGCCTTAAATGCACATGCTCAGTTAGTTGTGCTACTGAAAGACCCCAAATTGTGCTACTGAAAGACCCCAAATAGAAGAAGTCAGTTTAGTAACGAACCTCACAGGGTTCATGAATTTTATTATCATATGCATGAAATTTTTGAATACTTGACAATTTCCCCCACCTCTCAAAAAGATGACTACTATAAGATCTGCATTAGCTGCTTGTCTTTGTGCAGTAGAATTCTGGAATTTAGATAGAAAGGAAAGAATGCAGTGGTTTGGAATACATTGTTTCAAAGCATGCTGTTTTGTATGCAAAATGGAGAAGTGTCTCTCTAAAGGCAGAACAGAGATACTGCTCTGGTGCTGGAAATGACATCTCAACATGTAATTGTTTTTCCTGTCTTCTCGTAACATCTAGCGGAAATGTGAGTTTTACTGCTCCACATCATTGTTTGCCAGTACCAGGAGTGGGGAAACTTGCAAGCACAATAGTGTCACGTGACAAAGCCTGCAATCCTAACCACACTTTCCTGAGAGTAAGCCCCATTGAACAAAATAGGACTTACTTCTGAGTAGACTTGGTTAGGATTGTGCCTGTAGTGACTTCCAGTAGATGGTATGGAGTAGAGGGGAATCCATACATGAGTATGTTGTTTTTGATGGCAGTCCTATGTCACTTGTAAGGACTAGTTCTGCTTTAGGTTTTTGGTATGGCTTGGTACTTGACTAATGGGCTGGTCCAAGCATACAGTGTGTGTGTGTAAAACCTTTCTGTAGGGGGCTATGCCCACTACACCAAGCCTGTGCCTGACAGAGTTTGTGCAAGAGATCTAGAAAGAGGATGTTAGTTTGGATGAATTTGACTTAGTAGGGTTTACTGTGAATTTGTCTCTACTGCTGGTGGCTGTGTTACACCACTGTGATACATGTTCAACCTATATTATACACTTGAAAATGTTGTTATTCTATAAGAACACTATATGCCTTCATCCTCTCTCTCCTGCAAAGAACATCTAACCTCTAAAGCTGCCCCAAAGTTTCTTGTCTTTGGGTGAGAGACTGTGCAAAACATTATCATATCTATACCCAAGATTATCCAGACTAAATCTAGGCTAATTTAAATTATATTAGTTTTGCATTTGTTGAAAATGGGTATGTACTGTTGTCCTTATTTAAGAAATGAAGGCAGAAATGCAGTTAAGATTAAGAATGTTATCGAGGCCACTGGCACATTCAGGGCACCGTGAATGGCGAGACCTTGAAGCAGCTGACAAGCCGAGTTGAGTTATTCCACCTGTTAGCTTCTTGGCTGCCCTTCAAGTGAGAGATGAAGGAGCTGCTTGTCAGCCTGCATGGGAGGAAACTGGAGGCCAGAATGTGATACCAGATCGGAAAGCTCCATCTGAAATGTTGTGGTTCTTGAAAGATAGAACCTTCTTCAATTGTAAAAATCCCTACGGGGATTTAGAACAGCCTGCCTTTGTAAACCGCCTTGAATTAAAGTCTGAGGAGAAATCTGATGACCAAGAAAGGCAGTACCTGAAAAAAAGCATCATAAAGCACTTTGTGACAGCATAGGAGTTAGTGGCACCAGCAGGAAGGCCTGCGCTAGCCCGCTGGTGCCAGTGTAAGGAACACTGCATACTGGAGCAGATAAAGGCTGATGTTGGGCAGTGGATGGGGAGGTGCAGGGAAGAGGCTATTGGGTTGGGAGAGGGCAGTGATGTTGTGGATCAGCAGTTCTGGTACGTCCTATCCTCCTCCCTTTGTGAGATCTGCTGAGACAGGTCCACTTGGGCTTGTGCTGGTGAATTAGTAGGTGGAGGTCCAAGTAGACCCATTGCTGAGGCTTGGCAAATGTCCCTTACCTCAAGGAGACCGCCAGACTACTGGTTTCCCCCACAGGATGCAGCACAAGACGTGCTGGCGCCACTGCATCAGCAGGGGGGACTTTTGTTAGGATTGGGCTGTTATTTTTAAATTACATGGTTTTTTTAATATTCCAGAAAAACTGTTTTCCTGACCAGATTATAACTGTATAATGTGGAGGAGTCATGCATAATATGCTTCCTTATAACTAATGTGCGTATTCTTAAACATGAATTATCAAGCTGTAGAGGAAAGGCAGAGATATCTCTGACAAGAGCTTATCTGGATTGAAGCTGCACAAGGAATTTTGTTTTATAAAACAAGATCTTCTCAGTGTTGTAATTTGTCTAAACCATCAGAATTGCCAAACGTGGATAATTACATAATTTCACACTTTCCAACGAAGTCAGGCCCTGATTAAGCAGCTGACAGCCTGTGAGAGTTTGTTCATTGACAGTGATGTCTGTATTTCCTAAATTGGTGGTGATTGCAGTCTGAGTGAAGACATTGAGATTCAAACCATTCACTTTGTATGAGGCTTCTTTTTGACAAATGGGGAAAGTTCTGTTTTTCGAGACCTGAATGTTTCCAATACATAAATACTTAGCCATTCTACTTTCAGCAGATCTTACTTTTTGCTGATGCCAAGTCTTCTCACTGTCTTGGTTCTTGCTGGCTTTTGCTGTACTTGATGTGCCTCGTATTTATTTTATTCTTCTTTACTTAGCTTTTTTCTCTCTATCTCCCTTTTGCCCCTTTAAACGTAAGGATATGAAAATCTAAACCCTAATAGAAAGAAGGCTCTGTTTAACTCAGTTGGGGTGCTACTAATCCAATTGCCAAACGCAACCATAGCACAGCATGAATTTTAATTTTTAAGTTAAATGGAAACTTTGCATTCTAAATTTAAGGCAATAAAGCACTTGTGTGCCAGACTACTGTTTTCTGTCATTCTAACTCTAACATACTGAGTTACATACGAGGGTCGCCCAGAAAGTAATGCACCACATTTTTTTCTTCAACAATTATTTATTGAACACAATGAAACTTACACACAAGAAAGAATGATGTTTCTTCTACACTCCCTATTTTTCCACATAATCTCCATCCAGTTCTATGGCCTTCCTCCAGCGAGACACAAGGGCATGTATGCCCTGTCGGTACCACTCCTGGTCATGAAGCCATTTCTGCACTGTGCGAATCACCTCTTCGTCATCCTCAAAATGTCTTCCGCGAATGGCATCCTTTAATGGCCCAAACAAGTGGAAGTCTGAGGGAGCTAGGTCAGGGCTGTAGGGTGGATGGGGTAACACAGTTCAACCTGTTTAGTGATGTGTTCCGAAGTTCTCAAACTTGTGTGAGGCCGAGCGTTATCATGTTGAATCAAACATTCACCTGGGTTGTTATGGCGCCGAAGTTGCTGGAAGCGCTTCTTGAGTTTGGTTAATGTTTTCACATAAGCTTCAGAATTAATGGTGCTGCCTCTTGGCATCGCATCAATGAATATGACGCCCTCACAGTCCCAAAACACAGTGATCATGACCTTACCAGCGGAAGCAGTTGCTTTGAATTTTTTCTTCTGTGGAGATTTAGGATGATGCCATTCCATCGACTGTCGTTTTGTTTCGGGCTCAAAATGGTGAACCCAGGTTTCATCACCTGTCACAATCCTGGACAAGAACGCTTCCCCTTCATCTTCAAAACGTTTCAGCAACTCAGAAGAAATGTTTTTTTCTGAGAGATTTGTGGTCCACCGTAAGACAGTGCGGAACCCATTGTGCACACACTTTTGAGTAATTAAGAGCACGGATGATTGCATCCACACTTCCTTTGCTGATTGACAGCTTCAGCGCCAACTGCCTAGTCGTTATGCGTCGGTCCTCGCGAATGAGCACATCAGCAAGCTGCGTCTTGTCAGGTGTGACAGCCGTGGATGGCCACCCCGAACGCTGCAAATCTTGGAGCTCTGCCGAACCGCCTTCTAATGGCCTCACCCTCTGTGCCCAGCGACTAACCGTACTTCTGTCGACTGCAGATTCTCCATAAACTGTACACAAACGTTTGTGAATGTTCCCAACAGTTTCTTTCTCCGCAGTGAGAAATTCAGTGACGACACGCTGCTTGTAACGTACATCACTTACAGACGCCATTTCGAAACACTGCTGCAGCTACACTATCTGTCTGAAGAAACCAAAAATTTGTGTGCGCACTCCTGAAAATTCAAATAATGTAAATCTAAAGTTTTGCATTCGTACCATTACTGAAGGCTGAGAAAAAAAATGTGGTGCATTACTTTCTGGGCGACCCTACAAACAGTGTGGGATTGTTAATTACCATTGGAAAACTGGTGATATTCTATGATAGTCTTCAAAAAATGTTGAAGTTGTTGCAAAAATGACAAAGAACTCTGGCACCTTAAAGGCCAATTGAGTTTTTTCAGCATGAGTTTTTGTAGGCCTGATGAAGTAGGCTGTTGCCTATGAAAGCTCATGCTACAATACAGGTGTGCCCCCTTATCTGCCAGGGTTCCATTCTGGAACCCCCCGCAAATAGCTGGGGGGCTGAAACTGGGGCTGCCCCACCTCCAGAGGGGCCTCTGAGCTCAGCGGAGGCCGAGGACATCTGGCCCCAGCCTCTGCCAAGATCAGACTGAGTTCTGAAAACACACAAAATGCAAGTGATGTTTTAATTGTCTTATAAGGCAGTGTTTCTCAAACTGTGGGTTCAGACCCACTAGGTGGGTCACAAGCCAATTTCAGGTGGGTCCCCATTCATTTCAATATTTTATTTTTAATATATTAGACTTGATGTTCCCATGGTATGTAACTGCATTTGGGGAAATGTTACAGACCTATACTATGTATAAGATACGATGTATATTCTTTCAACAACAGTAATAAATGGAACTTACTCCTGGGTAAGTGTGGGTAGGATTGCAGCCTAGGATTGTTAAAAATGTTCCTGCTCGATGATGTCACTCCAGTCATGACATAACTTCTGGTGGGTCCCGACAGATTCTCATTCTAAAAAGTGGGTCCCGGTGCTAAATGTGTGAGAACCACTGTTTATAAGGCATTGGAAGGCCCAGGAAAGCCCTCCAGGTAATAGTAATAATAACCCTCTAGAGTTTCCCTGGAAGGCCTTGCCTCTGGAGGGGGTGCGTGTGCAGGGGCGGGGCCTCTGGACCCAAGCTGCGAAGATGGGGCCCCCTATGCATCTGAAAGCATTTTAAAGATGCAATAGGAGTCTTTGTCACTTATTTTGATAATCCTCTTTGTGTGTGTGTGTGTGTGTGTGTATGTGTGTAAAGTCAAAGTGGAATTTTATTCTGTGACTGAGAAGCAACCTTATTAAGGCAAATCAAAAGCAACAAAGTATATCACCTAATCTTAATCTTTACATCTAATTGAGCCTGGTATAAGACAGAAGTGACATTTTAAAATGAATGACATCATTTATGATGGCCTAACCTTAAAATCCATCTTTCCAAGAATTTGGTGCAGCTACGTATGTATTGTGGCTTGTTTATACAAGGAGAGAAGTGAAGTGCCAATCGTAAAGAATTAATCTGAGATATAATCTCCTGTTTATAGTGTGTAATTGGACTGTTTGAATACAGAATAAGAGCACACCATTCCAGTATAAATCAAGTTAACTGTATTGGGTGAAGTATCATGTGTTGGCAACCTTCAGTCTCGAAAGACTATGGTATCGCGCTCTGAAAGTTGGTTCTGGAACAGCGTCTAGTGTGGCTGAAAAGGCCAATTCGGGAGTGACAATCCCTTCCACACTGGGAGCAAGTGCAGTCTGTCCCTGGTCTGTCTCCCTGGCTATGGGCCTTCCTTCTTTGCCTCTTAGCCTCAGACTGTTGGCCAAGTGTCTCTTCAAAGTGGGAAAGGCCATGCTGCACAGCCTGCCTCCAAGCGGGCCACTCAGAGGCCAGGGTTTCCCACTTGTTGAGGTCCACTCCTAAGGCCTTCAGATCCCTCTTGCAGATGTCCTTGAAGTATCATATAACACATCATGTAACACATACACAGTTTTTCTATTTTCTGATCATTGTGCAGGTACTATTACAGAGGGAACTGCAGTAAAAGAAGACCAAGGATTTTGTAATTGACATGCATCTTTATGGAAAGTGTGTGAACTATTGAAAAAGGGGGGAATTGAAAACTGGGAAGGGCATGAGCCACAACAAGTGATGGGGAGGCTATAAAAAGGGAAAGGCAGCTGGGGGGGGGGTGCAGGGCTTGAAACCAGAGTGAAGAACTAGGGAATAAGTACAAAAGAATTAATGTTTGGGGTGGGGGAGAATTAGAGTTTTTGAGAAAAATGGTAATTCAGATTTCCTGCCTCAATAAACCTAAACTAGTCACATGTCAAAAGAGAAGACATTTTCTTCTCTGTTTGTTTTTCCTCTGTTTTTCCTAAAACATTATTTATTACAATGGTGCAAGTGTCGTATATTATGAATTTATATCAATAGGGAATGATCAATACTATAATAAATGTCTGAGGGCCCAATCCTATCCAATTTTCCAGTGCTGGTGCAGCTGTGCCAATGGGGCATGCACTGCATCCTGTGGTGGGGAGGCAGACACAGAGGCCTCCTCAAGGTAGGGGAACATTTGTTCCCTTATCTTGGTGCTGCATTGCAACTGTACCAGTACTGGAAGATTGGGCCCTAACTTTTTTGTGCTTTTACATGTTCATGTAAAAGGATTGTGCTAGCATGATCAGAAACTTATGTTCTGTGATCTGGTTAGTTTAGACATAATGTAATGGTTTGGTGGCTCATGAGTTTGCTTTGGAGTCTCATGCTCCCAATGCCCCTCTTGCCCTCCTGTAGTCTCAACCCTGATTTGTCCCCTTCACAGTTGCTATGTAACATAGCACTTTAAAAAAATCGAAAGGCAGATGACTTGAGTAATGTTACCTGGCTAGTTTGGCCCTAAGCTGTGCTGTTCTATAGCCATGGTGTGTGTGTGTGGTGTGTGTATGTGAGAATTAAGTAGTCCACTGGTTGAAATATTTGCCCATGAAATTAGTTGCAGCCTAGCAAAAAGTGATGGAATGTGAGTTATTCTCAGAATTTCCAACTAAAATGTTCAAATAATTCAAAACTCTTTTTCCTCTTCAAGTTCACTACCTTTTAAATCCTTCTCTTTGCCTTAGCTTGCAAGCTGCATTCCTTCAACCACCCTCCAAAGAGAGATAAGACAAAAATGCTAGCCTGTTTGTTCAGCAGGGTGAAGGTTATGTGAAACAATTTAACTATTCCAGTCTCTTCCTGCAGCTTGCTAGTCAAACTACTGTAAAGATTTCTCTGTGGGGCTTCTCACTGCTTTTCATTAGCCAAAGTAAACATTCACATCTAATTTCCCTAGAAATGCTAATTCTATGATTTCTCTCTTGGTATCTCTACTGTTTCCAACTTTGCAGAAACTTTAGAATTTCTGATCAATGTGTGAAACTGCCTGGTACCAAGTCAGACCAATGGTCCGTCCAGCCCAATACTGTTTACTGTGACTGGCTGTGACTTTTCTGAATCTCAGGCAGAAACCTTTCCCATCAAAAGGCCTGAAATCACCATTTGAACTGAGATCTGGAACCTTTTGTATGCAAAGCGTGCAGTCTACTACTGAACTACGTTATTTGTTTCTTTTTCTACACCAAAGCCTCAGGTTTTACAAAACACTCATTCAGTGCTATTCACCTCGAAGCCTCCTTTTTTAAAAAAATAGAATCAATTTCTGGACTGTACAATACAAACCTGGTTTTTGCATGGCATGCCTGTAGAGAACCCATATTCTTCACATTCAATTAATGAATGGCCTGCCTGAGGGAAGTAATCCGGTCCCCCAGAAAAACCATCCCATTGCATGAGCAGATAGTTAGGAGTTCTGTGACTTCCAAAAATGCTTTGCAGGCCTAACTGTGTATCAGATCTTGAACATTCACCTGGGGAAAAGTCTATCTCTGTTTATGACTGTCTTGTGTTTTCACAGTACAAAATACACCCTTTCTGTATCCTAAAACTCACTGAAAGCATTTCTCCATGTGGTCCTGAGGGGGAGAGGGCATAATTTTAGCAATCTGTTTGAAAACCTGCCAAATGACTGTCTTGTTCTTTTCATTTTAATAATCTAGAGTATATGTACAACCTTTCTGTATCTAGGGTTCCCCTTTAAACATGTGATGGTGAACTCAGCATTTTCATTCTTTGGCTGATAAATCCCATGAGAACATCCCGCTTCTTCTTCCAGAGAGACATCCCACATCTAAAGGGAATAATAGTAATCTTTTCCTTCTTGCTTTTAGGAGAGGAAACAATTGTTCTCCTATATCTTTTGAGCGCTTCTAGGAGGAGCTGGAACTGTCCTTTATTACCTCAGTTCTTATAGGAAGAGACAAAGCTGTTCCTCTGTTTTTTTAGGAAGCGAACGATTATCGCCCAAATCCAAGCCAGTTTCCATGTTAGTGTCAGGGCCTAGCATGTTCAGAGGCAAGCAGAATGATGTTAAACAGGCCTGGATCAAGTCCAAAGACAGCAGTAATGGGTCTGAAATGCCAGAGGCAGGGAATGTGGTGCAAGACAGGCAGGTTTTCAGGTTCTCGGAGGCAGGCAAAGTGACAGGAGTATGCCCAGCACCTAATATATGTCTTCAGAAGAAACTGTTTATGTTGGAAGAGGACAGAAGGGCAATGCCTGGCTACTTGCACCTTACGCCAGTACCTGGGTACCTGGTGGCTCCACCCTCTGAAGTCTGTGAAATGCTGGAGAGGGCCTACCTACATACAATTGTGTGTGCAGACTGTCTGTTCAATCTGAAGTCCTAATAATCTAGTGTTCTGGCAATGTGAAGTGGTATGTGGTACAGTGATGTGTGTAGGCCCTCCTTCCTAATGTTTCTCTGAACAAGTGGACATTAGAGGTGATGGACACGGTCCTGTTCCCTCCCCTTTCACATATTGTATATACATATGGTGGTGGAAGTTCATGTGAACACCCCATAAATTCCTCAGGCTAGGGATCCAAACCAGTAACATATGGTCAGTAGGGCCCCTATGGGCTCCCTAGATCCGGCTAAATTGACAAGTTGCAAAATCTCTTCCCGTTATTATCATGATGATTCGGTAAAGCAACATGGCTCAGACTAGCCATTTCCCCCACCTGCAAGCTGCTGCAGTGAATAAGGCAACTGAGTACTGCTGCCAGGTGCCTTGTAGTTGCATGCTTGACCCACTATTAATTTGCTTCTCTGAAAAAGCCCAGCCACTTAGTGTTTTTATGACATGTCCTAATTCATGCTCCCCTTAGAGAAGCTTTGGGAGGTAGTGGTCCTTTGGCAGAAACCTTATTAAAAAGTTTATAGTGGCTCTGCTCTTGGCACAGTGGAGACTGGATGCTATAGGGGAGTGCATGGTCTGGAACTTGATGGGTCCTCGTTAAAGGAACCTTTGAGATGGAATCAGGTTCAGGTAGGTAATGAATGAAGACACATTTCATCTTCTGTCAATTAATGAGAATAAGGAAAGCAAAGCAAGCAGAAAGGCAGAGGATACAGTAGCACCCAGCTGGCCCTTCTAATTGGATTGAACAGTACCACTCAATCAGCCCTTCTAATCTCACGGTGAAAGGACAATTGTGCAGTTGTGCACATCCCACTTCTCTTCTTGACACACTGGTGTGCTTCCCCATCATTGTGAAGGGGAGGCTCATTTGAAGCATCCCCTAGTGTGCAAATTAAATACAGTACAGTGTAGATATTTTAAAGTACATGTAAAGTACATAAAGTACATAATCCACATGTTAAGAGGCAGTTCAAATGAACTGCCCTGTCACGTGACTATGAGGAGATGTGTTGCAAGGAGGGGGGGAACGGACATGTGTGACACACATGCTCACAGCATTCATAATGTGATTAGAATGACTGGTCAAGTTGTGTTGTCCAAATTGGCCCAGTGTTAAGTTAGTAGTTTTTGGACTGGCCCAGTTTTATTTCTTGCAGATTTGCAAGAAAGGATCTGATTCTACTGTTTTGCTTTTGGGCTAGAAGTGTCCATTTTTCAACAATGATGGGACCAGAGCCTGATTCTGGAATAGAAATATTCTAAGTTGGAAAGCCCTTCTGGACTGTTGGAGACTGATTATTACCTATACAGCTGTGTGGGTGGAGTTGCAACTGCAAAGAACTGGCACGTAATGCTACTGATAGAGCAGGTAATGTTTTGCCTACTCATGCTGAGCTGCTTCTCGGGGTATGTTCTTCTTTTGAACTAGCTCCTGGCACTGTACCTATAAGGTAATTAAACCCCAAAGCACTATTCAAACACTATTTATATTTGTTGTGTAGGGTGATTCTGCTTGCAGCATGATTTGTTGTCTTTTTAATTTGAGCTGCAATGGCTGGGATTGAGGTAGTGACCTCTGTCTTTCCTCTCAGGACAATGTCCTTACAAGACAGCTAATAAAACATATATCAGTCCATCATAACAATGAAGTTACACAAATAGTAAACCAGAGGAGAAATCTAAATCAGCAGTTGAAAGTCAATGAAATTGGAGAGTCTTGAAAGCACGCTTAAAAGTAGGGAGGCTGCAGACTTTGTGAAACTCCCTTGGGAGGGAAATTCAGAACTGTGGTGCCACCATTGAAAAGGTCTTATACATGGTCCTCTCCAATTAATTTTCTTTGGTTCCCAAAATACAGATAATTAGCTTTCAAAACTTAGCACATGTTAGCAACATTGTGAGAGCCAACTCCCGTGTAAGCATGCTAATCAGATGTACAGAAATCTCCAATATTAGACATGCATTCAGTACATGCCACCAATGAGTATACAATGGAAATATGTTTAACAGGTACATTTGGAGACTTTGCTTCTAATCATCTGTGGCCAGTTTTGTTGTCAGGATGACTCTGTCATTCTGTAATGTTCCCATGCTGTGATTTGCTGCCATTGGAAGTGGCTACCCCACTTGAGTGTGCTAGAGGGCTACAGTTTGTCCTTTAACCTTACCTTCGTGATGATGAATAAAAGGCCACGCAGTAGCAGTATACAAAATTGACATTTTTTTATTTCTAACTTCACTTGTCGTCTCTCTTGTAATTTGATACGTTTGCACTGCTGTGTTTAATGATCCCTTTCCTGGCTATGATGAATTGAAATAGCTCATACCAAACTGACCTATTTTTCTCCATTAGTTCTTCCTTACTGGTAAGTTAGATGCACCATGGCTTCTCTCTTTGGCAGTGTTGCTTCCTGCATAAAGGAGGTATCCTAATTGAAATTTAGAGATAATCTGCATGAGTCTGTTTCTTTAGTTAAAAACTACTGTGTAGTTTTTGGCCTCTTTTCTGATAGACTGGCTGCACAATTAGAAATAGTACTGATATATGCAGACAGCATGCATACATACACACCCATGTGTGACTTGTGTTATTTAAAAGTATCTTTGTCTCTTACCTTGCACTTTTCTTTGAAGCCGGCCTATGAAAATCACCGTGCATGTTTGTTTTGATGTTTAAAAACTGAATCGGAATATCTAGGGGTTTGAGGGGAAAATTGTTCTGTTCTGAAGTGTAATAATAATCAGAACTGGATCCCCTTTATCTTCTTGTATGGGTGCATATATAGTCTTATGCATACAAATGATCTGGATTTTTAAAGCCCTTTCAGTTCCCTGAGACCTGCTTTAACTTGTTTTAGATAAGTATCAACTATCCTGACAAAAGTGTACTTTTCCCCATTTCTTCCTCCTCATTTAGGAAGAGGAAATTAAAAGTTTCTACGTTTGATTTGAACTGGCCACATTTCCCTATAATGTCCCAGCTTGGAGAAGTATAGTTTGTTCAGATCATGGTTGGATTGATTCTGGTTTGTTTAAACTGTGGTTAAATAAGCAAACCTCCATTCCTCAAGTTTGGACATAACTACTGTACTTCAAAAGTGAACGCTTTTCAGTCTCCTCCACTTGAGTATGTGAAAACTCAGCATGCCAGATTGCCTTCTGTTTAGTTATCTAGAGAACATAGATACCTTACTGCCCAATCCTGAGCTGCCCATTGCGCCCGAACTGCCAAGGTGCCAAAATGACTGCTATGGCTTCCTGCGCACAACAGGGCAGCCGGTGGTGGCTCCTCGGGGAAAAGGGACTTTTGTCCTCTTCTCCCAGGTAAGGCAAGTAGCCTGCAAAGGGGCTACTCAATTCTGCAGCAACCCTTGGGCTGCCGTAGAATCAAGAGCCCCCCACCAACAGCATGGTGTGCCTTGTCAGTTGTCAAAAAACTGATGTTGTGCTTTGACAATCTTAGTACCTTGTCAGTGTGCTGTGAGATGAAAAAGGCTCTTCTATCACTTCTTTAGAGAGTCAAAGGAGCTTGTGTGCTCTTATTAGGACCAGCTATCTAGCCCTTTGGAATGTGATTCCTGCATGTACCTTCTGACTGCATGGCAGCGTTGAGCCCAAAGGCAACACAAAGTTTTTCAGTAACTTTTTGGGAAACAGCCCTTTATTTTATGCAGATCTAAGTGGGCTTTGTTTTCAGTTTGAGGCCTAAACCTGAGCTAGGCATCAGTGGTAAGTGACCTAAAACTGTTGTCAGAGAGACCAGGAATTTGTTGTTAGCACCTGCCCCACTCCATAAAGTCCCATTTTGAGCCTGATTCATATGCACAGTTGGTGGCATGGTTAAAATTACAGAATGTTAAGTTGTAGGGATCTTGGAGACCATCTAGTCCAACCCTTGCTCTGTGCAGGCAACTGCTACAGTATCTGTGACAGGTGGTGATCCAACCTCTGCTTGAGGGGGAGTCCATTACTCCAATGAGGTGGAGCCTACTACTGTAGGAGGCAGACTATTCAGTGTTGGACAGCTCTTGCAGTTGGGAAATGCTTCCTCCTATCTTACCTAATTCTGCTTCCCTCTAATTTCAGCCAACTGGTTCTAGTCCTGCCTTCAGGAGACAGAAAGAATACATCTTCTGCTTCTTCCATGTTACAGCCCTTCAGATATTTGAAGATCAGTTATCATATTTCCCCTTAGTTTTCTCTTCTCCAGGCTAAATGTATCAAGTTCTTTTAACCATTTCTCAAAAGACTTGGTTTCCAAATCTCTCACCAGCTGCCCTCCTCTGAGCCTACTCCAGCTTATCAGCGTCTTTCTTAAAATGTGGTGCCCGCAACTGAGTGCAGTATTCTAAGGGAGGTCTGATTAGCATAGTATAGAGCAGGGGTGTCCAAACCTTTTGGCAGGAGGGCCACATCATCTCTCTGACACTGTGTTGGGGCCAGGGGAAAACAGAATTAATTTACATGTCAAATTTGAATAAATTTCCATCAATTTACATAAATGAATATATTAGAGATGGAACTTATATGAATGAAAGAACATCTTGCCTATAAAAAGGTCTTGTACAAAAGGCCTTGTACCGACCTTTCTTTGCTGCTGCTGCTGCATCACAGATGTGAAACAGTAAACAGTGGAGGGAGCCCTTGGCCCACAGCTCACGCGAGAAGTCAAACAGTTGCTGAGAGCAGTTGCATTGGGCCAGCATGGGCTCCAGCAAGTCTTTGGAGGGCCAGAGGCTCATTGGAGACCGGGGGCTCCCTGCGGGCCAGTTTGGAAGTCCTGAGGGTCTCAAGTGGCCCCCGGGCTAGGGTTTGGGCACCCTGGTATAGCTATTACTGCTCATGATCGGGATTGCATGCCTCTTTTAAAGTTAGCCACTTGAAACTGCAACCTCTTTCTGGAAAGTGGATCTCATCTTGTTCTGATGACTCTCAGTATAACAGTGGATTCCTCCCCCCCCCCCCGTACAGTCATGTGGCGATAGTTAATTGCTGGAAACCTGCCTAGCTGCATGTGTGAATCGGGCTTCAGTGAGAAGACTGAAATGAATTAGCTATGTTAAGGATTTGTTAAATGAAATGTTAAATAATAAGACCTAGTATATTATTTAGTTGCCTGAAGTGGCTGGCACTAAAGGCAGGTTTAGATCTTCAGTTGATGATCAGGGTTTCTAGAACAGCCTGCCTTTGAGGGATTGCATAGTCCTTCCCTTCCCATGTCCTGTTTTGCATGCATTTATGCCTGCATGGTTTCTCTGGGTGACTCTAGGAGTGTGCTTAACTTAATTTTAACCCTTTTTGGCAAAGGTAATATATAATACCAAAACTGAGAAGAGGAAAGGCGGGTGCTCATAGAGTAAAGGAGGACAGTCTCATGACCTGGGCTGCATTCCTAATAAATAAAGTAAGTTTATTTACATTTGTTGTACATCAATCCTGTTGCAGGATTGAAACCTTGTTGCATTTGGTTACTTGATCTCTGTGACTTTTTTCTTTTGAAGCCATATTTGGACTGAATTGTCTGAAGATTAGACAGCATCATATGGATGCTCATTGCCACCATAAGGTTTCAATCCTGTACACACTTGTACAATCCTGGGAGTAAGAGCCCAATCCTATGCATGTGTACTTAGATGTAAGTTCCATTATAGTCATTGGGGCTTACTCCCAGAAAAGTGTGGATAGGATGGTGGCCTAAATCCCATTGTCCTACTACTTCTGTGTAGGTATGTGTAGAATATACTGTAAGTGCCTGCTCTTAAATGTATCTACTCAGAAGTAAATCCTGTTCAGTAGGACTTGCTTTCTAGTACACATGGTTAGCAGTTTAATCTTTTCATTTTCGGGTGTCTTTCCTTATTTCTTTTCCCAATGCTTCTTTGACTCTGTGCTGTACCAAGATTGATATTTTTTTTTAAGTGTTGTAAGAAAAGTATAACAACACTCAGTAAGGAGTAGAAATTTTACAGCTGAGTTATAAATTCCAGAAACAGTATGGTTTATAATGGGAAAGCTAAAGGGGAAAATGGAGGGAGTGCAATAATACGTATGTAACCTTTCCCCCTCTTTTTAGTGAATAGACCGTTTAAACTAAATTAAGTAAAGGATGTAAATTCTGTTGTTTCAGTTTTTAATATTTCATGGCTGATTTTATAGATAAAAATTACATTTAACAATAAATATGAAGAAGAATTTATACAGCCTGTTCTGGTTTGATATGGAACAGCAAATCCCATTTCTCTTCAGCTGTAAAGAAAATTCATTATTATGTCTTTGGTTGTAAGAGATGGCTTCATTGTGATTAGTTACACTGATAATAAAGCAACCTTTTTAAAAATGGCACAAGATACATGAGATCTCATGTGTCTGCTTTTAATGGCACTGAATTTGTGCATTTTCTACCTTTTTCATGCATCCTTTCCCCCTTTCTCTTCTTCCATTTGAACCCTTTTTAAGGCTTCTGAGTTACTAAAAAAAAATTGATAATCCTATATTAGATACTTAAGTTTTTTTTTTATTTCTTGGGGAAGGCAGAATTAATTTTGAGGGCTGTTCCTAGGGGACCTAGGGTTGATGTAGTGTTGGCACCCTGCTAATGGGGAGCTGCCTCCAATTCTCTTTAGCATGAATTTTCCCTCTCCTTCCCTAAGTCAGAAAGACCTAAAGGCATATCTGGTTGCAGCAGTATTGCAGCCTTCCAACCCTTGGCAGGAGAGCTGGGGGAAAGGGGAGAAGGACAGGTACTGAACGATCTTATATTAGTTTGGCAGATGTGAAATGATGTCACGATGCTAACTGCGTTTGTGCCTGGCACAGTTTTGAGACCCCGTAGCCAAAGCCCTTTCCCTAGAAAGTTGGGATGTAGTCCAGAATTTGCTCAGAGCTTTCATCTGTGCTGAGAAGAAAATGTTTGCTACTGATTGTCTCTGTTTTCTGCAACATTGGAAACGAGACTGACTGAACTGCCTCTGTAAAACTGGGTTGTGGAGGGCTGGAGTACAAAATCAAGGATGCATAACAAACCAAACAAACAATGTCCCCTGTTGTCTTGGGAGATAAAATGATTTTAAAGAGCAGCTTGTGCAGTAAAAAACTTTTGAGCACAGAAGCTTACTAAGCACGTAAACAGAGAGTGTATAAATTAACTATAAATGTGAAATATGTTTCAGGCCATAGCATGATGGGAATAAAAGCTTGCATTTTCAAGGAAGCATTTGCTCAACACATTTCTCTTACTGCAAAGCAGCATTTCAGTTTTAGTTGAGGACCACTTGTGTAAAGTGGCCACCAGGTGTCATCAGAATGCTTTTCTTACACTGACTTGCTCTTACTGGTTTTTGTTTTTTTAATTCAAACTTTTACAGCAATGCCAAGAGTAAATCTAATGTGAAATACTACCTATTTTTCATGGGAGTACAATAGCACAAAGCTTTCACTAAAATAGCTGATAAGATTTTGGCTTAGTGCTGTAGGTGCCTCTGTACTGAAGCAGTGGTTCCTTCGCTAGGGGGTCAAGATGCTGGTGCTGGTGCGAGGGGACCATTTGTTGACCTTCAGGCCATGCTTAAACCCAGTCCCAACATTACTGCCAGCACTGGAGCAGTTATTGCCTTTCACACAGTGCAGCTGTGCCATGCAAGCCAAGCTGAGTTGATCAGTAAGGCAGGAGGCAGTATTATCCAAAGCCACATTGGCCCTTTAGGAAAAAAATGGAAACAGCAGCAGACATAAAAGAAAAATGTTAGGATTTTCTTGTATTACAAAAGGGAGGTTGTGTGTAAGCATTTTGAGATTGTGTCCGAGGAGAGCCGTGGTTCTTGTGGCCTCAGAGTGAATGGCCTCCTGTCCTTTCTCTGGTCTCCAGAAATCTTCTTCTCCACTGCTGTATTAGCAAGGAAGTGCTTAAAGTTAGATCTGGCAGTCAGTCCCAAACAGATTCCTTTTAGCACTTTATAGCATAGCAGGGGAAAACTTCAGGAGTCTGAGGGAAAAGATGGGAGATTTTTCTTTTCCTCCATTTAACATGTCCCTTCCCTTTATGAGCTGTGAACACCAATGCTATTTCAGGTTGGTGGTGTTTCACGGCAACCTGCTTGTTGTATTTTTGATGTTGCTTCTGAAAGAGCATGTGGTTACTCGGGTTTGAGCTCCGTTATACCAGTAGCCATTTTAACAGGACCATAGGATTGGCATGTTACTATTTTTTTTATCATTTTAAGCCAGTCATATCTTCCTTTTAATGCATTTCAGTTTGAGGACAGTTAGTTACTTAATTGTGAAACTTCTAATTCAGAAAAGGGTATTTTTCTCCCCCTTTTCCCAGTTGCCCTTTTAACAGAATGCCATGCTATCTTAGAGTACTGTGTCAAGACTGTCAAAAACAAAGGTCAAACATTTTGGACTTGGATTCCAAGAATGGGCACATTATTTACGCCACAACTGTGAAACAACCTGCATTGGATTTGTTCCATTTAACATCTACAATCTTCCTGAAATTAGCAAATATTGGAGCTAAGGAACAGCCACATGTTCTAGAGCAATGAATTTAAACAGACTGCAATGTTGTTAAAAATAGTCTTTTTCAAGGAGACTGAAAATTACTGAGGAACATCCTTTGTGAATATGTGAGACCAATTGTACATGTCAGTGAGCTTCTTTCTTTGTAATATATGTACAACTTTCCTTCAAAAAACTAGGTAATCCATATTTAAATGTCCAGTTATAATAATTTAAATATTATTACTGTGAGCACCACGATTGAAAATGTTTGCTAGAATCGTTAAAAGATTATCTCCATAGTTTTTGTCACAATATGTTATATACAATGTTATGTGTTGCATTAGAATAAAATACTGTTTTTTATGTGCAGAAGAAGCTAATAACATCACTCTTCTCTTCTTTTTCTCTTCTTTTAGATATCCTTGTAACGGATGAGCTAAATTGTTTTCTGTACAATATTCAAGGATGGATGTTGAAAAAAATCAGAAGAATGATGAAGGTGATGAAAATGTACAAAGTGAATTAGTACAAGAAGCTGCTAAAAATGTTTTAGCTGAAAATGCTCACAGTGAACATTTATCTAATCAGAAAATAAGCACATCTGAAGGAGAGAACCACCCTGGGAAAAACCCCGAAAAGAATGGCACAGCCAAACGTCCATTATCCAGTTCAGTGGATCAAGAACTTATTGTAACAAATATACTTGAAAATGAGCCTGTTTTAAAAAGATTAAAGCTGACTGTTGCATCACATACAGAAACAAATGAAAGCAAACTGTCTAAAGCTGCAGTGGGTCAAGATTCTGTTGATGAGACAAGCAGTACAGTTGAACAGGCAACAGCAATAAATGCCTTTTCCGTTAGTGATGCATTTATTTCAACAGGTTTATGTGTACAACATGATTTCAGTTCTGAAGGGCATGTTGTACAGGCAACATGTGTGGAAAAAGAAAATCATTGCGAGGATCCAACGCTCCTCATTGAATGCACATCTTCATTCCAAAATGACAAAACAAACGATAGCTGTGCAACTAGTAGTGTTGAAAAGGTTTTTAAGTGCACAACCTGTGCTAGGGTTTTCTTCACATATCCTGATTTAGAAAACCATATTCAAGAAAGCCACTTGAAGCAACCCAAAGAGCACGTGAAGCCACATTGCACTTATAAATCTGAACACACTCCATCTTTACAGAGGCATATTAAACAGGCTCCTGGTCAACTTAGATTATACTTTTGTGACCTCTGTGGTTTTCAGTCTTTTGAGGAAGATCTCCTGCGGACTCATTTTCTTGGCAAAACTCATTTACGTCGGCAAAAACTTGCTGCCCGGGGCGGTTTTGTAAATATATTGACAAAAAAATCATTTTATAAAAAACAACAGTACCGAGTCAAAGAAAAGAATGTGAGAATAAAAAGTACAAGTATTACACCTAAAGTAAGAAATACAAATTCAAATGAATTAAAATCTTCCAGCAGTAAAATAAACTTGAAAACAAGCAGTCAATTTTTTGTTGAAATGGTGCCATCTAAAAATATTTCAGCAGAAAGAACAGAGAGTATTACCAGTGAAGAAGCACTTTTCTGCAATGTGGATGGGAATCATGATGTCCAGGTTGTTAAACTAGATCGTTTGGGTTCCTCAGACTCCAATCCAGATATGTCCCAACCTGCTAAGGGTAATCACGAGAACTTTAGCCATGTAACTACCACAGAGATTGGTAGGTTCCACCATAAGAGAAACATTTGGTCACGAAGAATAACTTTCAAACAAAGTGGTTCTTATAGATTAAACCAGCAGATTAAAAGACGATATAATTTGCTGGGCATAGGTAAAAGAAGCAAGCCTGACTCTAACTTGAAGCATAGTGTTAGGACAGAATTCAGTCAAGGTGACATGTCGCAGGTTTCCCTAAAAGCTTTACAAATAGAAGACTCTTTGTGCAAAGCTACCTCAGAAACGCAAGAGCTTACTCCAGATGGGACAGAAGCGCGTGCTTCTGAGCTAGAGAATTCTCCAAAGAAAGTGGTTGATGTCCAAAAGCCCCAACATCCTTGTACTCACTGTGGATGTACTTTGCAGAACACAAAAGGTTTGGAATCGGTTGTTGACAGAGACCAAACCGAACAACTAAAATTTCATTGTCAAACATGTGGCTATTCTTGTGCATCCAGAGAGAACTGTGAACATCATTGTCAAAAGAATGGTCATCATGTAGGTGGTTGCAGGCTGAATTGCCATCATTGTTCATTTCTTGCCCCGAATAATGCAATTCTTGGGAAACACATGTGTGATGAGCATGGCATGTCCCATTATTGTGTGACTTGCCATTTGTGTTTTCTAACCAAGGAAGAAATGGCAGCACATAACACAACCGAGCAGCACATTGATTTATTATCTCAAGAAAATACTTTTCAACCACTTAGCAGTGATGTGGCTATGCAAACAACATCTTGCACTGTGATGGGATCAGGTATTCTTCCAAAGGTTGCCTGTGATGTAGAAGTGACAATGCAGCAAGAAATCCCCAAACCTTCTGTGATACAGCCTGCTAATGAGTTCAAGGAGTCTGTTTTGAGCAGAACCCAGTTTCAGTGTAAAAAATGTTTTTATAAAACAAGATCTTCGTCCGTTCTTACAAGACACATAAAACTTCGACATGCTCAGGAATATCATTTCCTTTGTAAAGCGTGCAACCTCTATTCATTAAGCAAAGAAGGAATGGAAAAACATATCAAGAGAAGTAAACACCTTGAAAATGCTAGAAAAAATAACATTGGTTTGCTCTTTGAGGAATGTATTGAAAGGGTATGTGTAGGTGCAAGTGATATTAAAAAAGTAACAGAGCCTTCCATTTATGGGAGTTTAAAAACTGTCTCGGAAAATGAAAGCATACAATTGCCATTGTGTACACTGGAGGATGTATCAATAAATAAAGAGTTATTTCCATCTGGTGAAACTGTTAAAGGCAGCAACTTGGTTCTGGGTAGCACGCCAAAGAGAGGGAGACCTAAAGGCACCATATCTCGGACATGCCCTCATTGTGGCTTATTGGCTTCTAGTGTTACCAATTTGACAGTTCACATTCGACGAAAGCACAGCCACCAGTACAGTTATTTGTGCAAAGTATGTAATTATTATACTGTAACTAAAGGTGACATGGAACGCCATTGTGCTACTAAGAAGCATAAAGGCCGTTTGGAGGCCAATGGAAAACAAAATGCAGAGATCATTGTGTGCCCAGAGGCAAGTAATGTGGAAGCCAGTACCAAGAAGATAAATAGTTCAGGAGGCGTTTTTAATGAACCTGTTGACCCTAGCAGTCAGTCCATACATTTGGACACTCCTGGTTTGGAAAGCCAGAAAGATGATCCGCGTTGTGCCATCCAAATGCAAGTTGAAAATGTGCTTCGGTTTTCTGAACTAGATAGAAATAGGAATCCTGAAGAAATAAAACATGTAATTGCAGAACCAGATACCACTTGCCAAGATGGAGACTCATTGGTTCAGACAAGACCTGCAGGTGCTAATGATAATAAGTGTATTCATTGCAGCTTTGCCACACATTCTTTTTCTTCTCTGGAAGTGCATATAAAACGGAAGCATACTAAAGAATTTGAATACTATTGCATGGCTTGTAACTATTATGCAGTTACTCGCCGAGAGATGATTAGGCATGCTGCAACAGAGAAGCATAAAATTAAAAGAAAATCATATGTGTGTGCTTCCTCTGGCGAAGAGACAGATTCAGCTGATATTGCCAAAGAATCTGCTATACTGTCTCAAGAAGATCATCAACCCGCAGAGGAATTTCAGATTATATTTAGTGAAACAAAATACAAAAACAATATTGAGGGGCAAAGCATTCTTCAGAAAGAGACGTCAGCTGGTTGTTCCTCTTCAAAAGATGGTGTTATTTCAAAGGTTCTGAAAGAAGGTAATATCTTCGATGGTGCCGATGTTGAGATTGAAGATGGAAATGACCAAGGCAGAGAGAACGTGGTCGGTGAAGGTCTCCAACAAAAAGTTATAGTCGCTAAACTTGGTGAAATAATTACGTTGAAAGAAACGGTTGATTGGGGTTTGCCAGAAAATATTGATGGTCAAGAAATAACCAAGTCAAATTTTAATTTCACAGCAGAAAGTGGAAATAAAAATGAAATCGTTGGCAAAGATTCTCCAAACTTGAATTTACTGAAAAGTAAGAGCAAGTTGGAGGAAGACACTGAAAAAGAATACGAAAATACTGAGGTATCTACTAAGGAAGTGAAAGCTGAAGACACACCCTTGCCCATTCTTCCAGAAACATGCAGCACAGAAGAGCAGCAAAATACTGATGCCCTTCCTGAAAAAACCATTCAAAATATACATAATTTACAGCAACAGAAAAGCATTCAGGTGGGTTCTACGATTGAAGAAGAGGATACCCTGATAGATGCCCAACATGAAGCAGAAGTATCTCTTTGGGGTTCCGATGGCTCAGTAGTGGAAGGCGTGCAGGAAAGCCGTAATGAGGTTTTGGACACTTTTATCGGTGCTGATGGCAGAGTGAAGGAAGGGATGGCAGAGCAAAACTGTGCTCAGTTTGATTCCTCTATAGTAAAATTAAAAAGCCATGAAGATGGTTGTGAACCAAGTGAACATTTAGCTGAAGGAGAATCTCTGAGTGGACTGAAAGTTTGTGAGACAGCCATGAAAGCAGATGTCTCTCAAGGTGGTGGAAAGAAGAAGAAAGCTGAAGCAAATCCCCAAGGGGAAGCTACACGCATTCGCTGTGATGACTGTGGTTTTTTAGCAGATGGATTGAGTGGACTGAATGTTCACATAGCCATGAAGCATCCTTCGAAAGAGAAGCATTTCCACTGTTTACTCTGTGGAAAATCATTTTACACTGAAAGCAACCTCCACCAACACCTGGCTAGTGCCGGTCACATGAGAAATGAACAAGCAAGTGTTGAAGAACTACCAGAAGGGGGTGCCACCTTTAAATGCGTTAAGTGCACAGAGCCTTTTGATTCTGAACAAAATTTATTTCTTCACATAAAAGAACAACATGAAGAACTACTCCGGGAGGTCAATAAGTACATTATTGAAGATACAGAGCAAATCAACCGAGAGAGAGAAGAAAATAAAGGCAATATTTGCAAATATTGTGGGAAGATGTGCAGAAGTAGCAACTCTATGGCCTTCCTGGCTCATATTCGCACACATACAGGTAGGTACCAGCAAATGGAACTGCATGTGCTTGATAAATGAAAGTTGAATTAAAACATGGCTGCTCCTTCTCTGTGTATCCCATTAAAAAAAAAAAGTTACCTGCTCTAATATTTTAGATTACTTCAAATATATTGATCCTGTGTTCATTTCGACATCATCTGTAGCCAGTGCCCAAGGCAGTAACATTGCTTGATGTTGTGACATCACTTTTGGTTTTCCCTGGAGGAGAGAGTGCTCATTGCAGCCGCTTTGTGCCCCCATTCCTTCTCCTTCAAGTGACCTTCTTGCAGTGCATTTGGTGCAAGGCCGTCACTTCTGTATTCTTTCTAGATGCGGAGGCGTGATGGCTTTGTGCTGGTGGCTTTGTGTATTCCTGAGGCCTCCACAGGAAAAGGAACTGGGGTGTGGAGCTGCTGCGTTGAGCAATCCTTTCTCTGGGGAAAACCCAGAAGTGTTGTCACAGTGTTGAGTGACTTCACTGCCCTGGGTGCCATGGCAGTGCGTTACACCCCTGCTCAAAACCCTTTGTTAATGGGGTTTGCACAGCCCAGCTAACCACAGTCTGGCCTCTCTAGGAAAAGAGGAAGGGATTGCATACTATTTAGCTAGAAAATAGGTGTGTGGGTTGATGAGGAGATGAGTCATCCCTTGGGGAGAGGTGTGTTAATTGAAGAAGATTGCAAAAGTTAGGAAAAGGGGGATTGAAAAGAATGAGACAAATCTTTATACGGGTAACTGCACTCTTGTCTATTTTCCTCATTGAGGAGCTTGAAGTTGCCACTATCTCACTCCTAGGACCATAAGGGAACTGCACCAAAGTGCAGCTTCCTTCTCCCTTGATCCCTTTTTCTTAGTTTCCTTGTTTCTTCTTTAATTATCACAGCTATTCTGAAGAATGGCTTGCATTCTTCTGTCTCTGAACAGCCATTTTATTTGGGCCACTTCACATTAGCACTTCAGGGCCCAATCCTGTCCAGTTTTCCAGTGCTGTTTCAGCCACAATACAGCCTTGAAGAAAGGAAACAAACATTCTCTTATCTGGAAGAGGCCTCCATGATTGCCCTCCCACTGCAGGATGCAGTGCATGTCCCATTGGCACAGCTGCACTGGCGCTGGAAATTTTGATAGGGTTTGGCCCTGAGTTGGCTACCCTCCTAAGCTCAGACACATTTCTACTCTAAGGCCTCTGAGAAGTGAACTGGGGTTGATTAACCCTATCTCTTTTCTTGAGCTAGTATGGATGGTGAGGGAATGTTGCAGACCTCTTGCTTGGAACCTATGATAACTTGGACCCCATTCCATGAATAAGCACCAAGATCAGTCCAGAAATGCTCTCCTACTTTCTATCAGTTCAGAGCTCTGGCAGCATTATCCCAGAAGCAGAGGAAAAAGAAAGGAAAAGAGAGAAGATATGGGCAGAGGTCAGGTACTCCTGTGAATAGCGAGAATTTAGTGTGCTATCCTAGAGCTCTTGGAGGAACCAACTTGGTATACTCATGTCTAATATGTGAAATTTGAAAATGCGGTGAGCCTATGGAATGGGCGGGAACTGAGTGCAAATTCTGTTTCAGAAAGTCCTATTGTTATCCCTAGAACTGCCCATTCTTCTTCTGCCATGAGATTACTCATGTTGTTTTGTGCTGATGTTCCAAATCTCAGGTTAGCCTCAAAATGTAAATTCAAGGTCAAGGAGCTATCTGGTGGAGAATTCAGTGGGCTAGATAGAGCTACATGAATTATTTTCACCATTTTTGCCTGCCATCCAGATTCTGTGACTGGACGAAAAACTTGACTAAGGAGAAAGTGGTCTGGAGCATTTGCATGGGGAAATTGGCAGCTGACACAAATGGCCATGCCCCCACTAACCTGCCAGCTGCCCTCTATAAATCCCAGTCCCCTTGCAAAATGTGTTATCTTGGAAAATGTGCGAGCTCACATTTGCCAAAGTAATGTGTAGTTCTACTCTGGGCTGGGAATATGAAGGTATTCTATGACTTTTTCATTCTGTGATGGCATTCTGGACTAGCAGCTTGGCAGGGCAGTAGAATCTATTGGCAGTAGAATCTCATCCAGGTAGTACCCCACCCCAATGTCATAAATAGTTTCCTATTTCTGGATGCAGAGTTTGACTTTTCATGTGTAATGGTCAAATGGTAGGTATTTGTTGCATTTCTCTTTGAAGAATGGTAGTACACTATTAGAAAACAAAATTGTATGATTATCATGGAAATGGCAATCTGTCGTCTTTTTAGAAGGTAGTGGAAGAGGTCATGCAGTACCTGTGAAAGTTGGACCTTGTCATTTAGACTCTCTGCTGTGCCACACTCTCCATTCTCTTTTTATGTTTTATATTAAGTGGAAAAATTTAAAACAACACTTTTGTCAAAAATGCATAAGCTGCAGTTCTAAATTTATGTAAAAATTCACTGCTATGTTTCTATAAACCTGCCATACATTTTTTATTTTAAATAGACAGCTTTTCTAAATCACTGAGCTCTGCTTAGACAAGTGATGTCTCTCTGGTTGAATTTATGAGTGGATTTGAATAATAAATTCACATTTCAATGAACATATTTTCATTAAAACTGTAAGGTTTATTTTACTGTACTTTTAAATAATGGCTTATTATAGAAGCTATAGTTTAAATTCATGTAGTGGTTGAAACTTAGTGCACAGTTTCTAGAAAGCATGAAAACGTAAGAAGTGCAAAACATTATGAAAGAATATTAATATTCTGGGTGTAATCCTAAAATAATGTTTGTTTCCTTAGAAAAGGCAGAACTAAGACTGGGCAATGTCTTTAAATTCAGCTGAGGAGAACTGGCATTGCCTTTAAGCATCTTCAGGTATCTTATTAAAACTACAGGATTAATTTTTTCTATCAGTACTTTAAGCTCCGGAATTCCTGTCTTCTTTTGAGCCTGCTAATACAACTATATTTGTGGGTAATGTTTCAGGAAATGTTTTAATTTTGATTCTGGTGATGAGTCTTTAGGAAGCACCAACATGTTCACATGGTTGGAGCAGCTTTTATAAGCCCTTAATATTCCCTCTTAAGGCAGATAAAATGGAATAAAACTACAGGGAAGATGCTAATGGAGCTCTCTTTAGAATTCTTTATGCAACTGTCTGGTCAAGACATGTTGCTTATAATTGATGTGTCCATTACTTGAATTCTCTTGTAATTATAGTCAATAAGTCTTGTAAATGTGTTAAAGCTCACTAAAAGCATACAAATTCAAGAACAGAGTAAGGCTAATAATTTAAAATAATCAATGTAGGCATTTCAGCACTTAATTTCCCTTGTGTGTTGATAGCTGATCATTCTTAATCCATTAAGATTTATTTAGTCGTTTACAATGCAAAATAGGTTTGCACTGGTCACTTGTGCCATTTGAAAATGTCCACCAGGTTAAGTGCAGAATGTAGTCCATTAGTCTTCCTTGACTATATGTATTAATTGCATTTAAAATCAAGTTAATGTGGATGTGAAAGTGAGGTAACTATCAATATATGACAAAGCAACCCTACTTACATAAGTTACATCATTGATTGTAACATTTAGTAAAAGTTAGCTCACTTTTTAACATCTTGTGTACGTCTTATCACAGAGTGTATTTTGTATTGTGCTCTGCATTAACTCTGAATGTACAGAAAAACAGGCTTTTGGGGGGTGACAACACATATCTACTGTTTCATTTTGCAAGTCGTTTTGGGGGGAAAGCAGCAGCAGAGGTTTTAATCTATTCTCTTACTCCCTGCACCTTAAAATGAATTGCTTTTCTGATAACTTTGCTTATGCACATAAAATAGTAATGCTGGTATTTTTATTAATAGTTAACTGGAAGAGGTTTTTATTCTTCCAATTCCTGGTTTTTTTTCTTCATTTTTTTTTTGATGTACTGAATGTTTTATGTAAAGTTTCTTCCCATCTTCTGCACAATAAAAGCAGTTCTATAAGAAATAAATGGGTTTTGGCCATCAAGATTGGGAGGCAAAAGGAGGACATCACAATGTATGCTTCTGTGTGAAGAAAAACAGGAGGAACAAATGCCATTCTAGTCTGCATTAGTATAATACCAGATTACCATATGATATGTATATGTTTCTGAATGTTTTTAACAGTTGTCTTTCTTCATAAGACCTTATATGTTAGTGCTTTATTCCTTTTTTAATCTCTCTCACAAGCACCCCCAACCCATCTCTCTTCAGTCACTGGAGTCTCCAAATAGTTGAAAATAGTGGTCTTCCAAAAGGTTTACACTCATTCCAAAGCTTCTCACGTAGCGAAGGAAAGGCTGTATGATATGGGAGATAACAAGCAAGTCCATCAAGCATTGACAAGTGAAAATGAGGAAGTGTAAAGAAAAGCAAAAGAAATATTAGAGGTGGAAGACTTTTCAACTCCCATTTCAAACAGGTCCTGTATGCTTAATTAACAACCAGAATCCTGAAAATATAGTGACTTGTCTGTTTACAATTTCTTCTGAAGTCACCAATTTAAGGGCTAAGCCCCTTCTGCGTAGAGATGAACATGGTGAAGATTCAGTACTCAGGTGTCCATCTACTTAAAATAACTTGCCTGCAAATCTGTGGTTTAACATAATTCAGTAAAATGTCTTTTGGGGGTAGGGAAGTGTCATGTGATGAAGGTGTCTTCTAAATGCCTCTCAGACCCCACACGTTTTAATACATTAAGAAAACTTTGCCAAATGTTAATTTTTCAGAACCTGGTTCCATTTCAGTCTTACCATATGAAGAGTATTCATGGAAGAACAAATCTTAATTGTTCTGAAACTGGTAGCAAAACTGGCCCGGGGGCCACTTGCGGCCCTCAGGGGCTCCCAATCAGGCCCTCAGGGAGCCCCCAGTCTTCAATGAGCCTCTGGCCCTCCAGAGACTTGCTGGAGCCCATGCTGGCCTGATGCAACTGCTCTCAGCATGCGGACGACTGTTTGACCTCTCACCTGAGCTGAGGGACAAGGGCTCCCTCCACTACTTGCTGTTTCACGTCTGTGATGCAGCAGTGGCAGCGAAGGAAAGGCTGGCCTTGCTTTGTGCAAGGCCTTTTATAGGCCTTGAGCTATTGCAGGACCTTCAGTCATTCATATAAGTTCAATCTCTAATAAATTCATTTATGTAAATTTATGCAAATTTGAAATGTAAATTAATTCTTTTTCCCCCCTGCCCCCTGACACAGTGTCGGAGAGATGATGTGGCTCTCCTGCCAAAATGTTTGGATACCCCTGTTCTAGAGGAGCCTCAACTTGTGCTGTATATGTAAATCCACTTAGAGAAATTTGAGACCTGAGCAATGATAATGCTTTTTTTTTTTGTACTCTATATTCTCCATCATTCATAAAACTGGCATTCAGCTGGACTCAGGGGCTGGGTAGTTTGAACCCTGAATAAGGCCCAAGCCCGTCAGAAGGCCTGGCTAACCTCTGGGTCTGCAGTACTAGTGACAGTGATACTGCCCAGTATATTATCAGGAGTGGGCAGGGGGTTCCATGGGGATCAAGTACAGGGCATTGCCCCATAGCCCCCTGCAGCCTGGCACTGATTGGCCTTCATGTTTTCATAAAACTTGTACCTTCATCTTAGTGGTGTGGGAGTATCTTCCCCATGGTGCGACCTCACATGACTGTGTGGTATACTGGTTCTCAAAGTGTTGAGGTAAAAAAAAGGGCTTTTAGTTGTCTGGCTTCTACCTAATCTGGGCTGACTTTATGCAGATATTGTGGCTTCTTGGTGCACAGACAGAGGTTTATCCCATCTCAGTGGGATGTAGCTTGTTTTCTTGAAGAGCTAGATGTAGCCAAACCTGGTTTTCTTAGGTTTTGAATGTATTCCTAATTGTAAAGATTAACACAAGATCTAGTGCTATGTAGAATAGTAACATAGTATAACTTTCTTGATTTGTCCCTACAAAATTATAAGGGGAGGAAATTATTATTGGACTTGATTCTTTAAGTAACTTGCATCACAATCCTAATGTCTATTCAAAGGCAAGTCCCATTGTGTTTAATGAACCTTACTCCCAGGAAAGTGCATCTAGGATTGCACCCTTGATGTTTCATCTCTAGACTATAAGCAACTGAGAATTATTTGCTTTGTGCTGTATAAAATGCAGCAATACTGTCATTTCACCAATGGCTTATAATGCATGTAAGATAAAAGTATAAGGGAGAGTATAAGGCTCAATAGTGAGAATGAGAGAGAGAGAGAGAGGAAATTTAGTTACAATATCAGAACAGAATAGTTGGGCTACTATGGGCCAGGCAGGGCTTTATGGTTTTGATCAGGGTTTGTTGAACGCATTATCTCATTTAGCAGGTTCAAGCACTAGTTTAAGTTTTCATTAGAACTATAATAGATTTTTCAAGATGCATTAGCTCTATGTACTACTGTAGTAAGGCTGTTCCATATGTAGTGTAAAACAAGGCAGGAGCTACAAAGAAGGGAATAGGAACAAACAATATGGGCTGACTGCAGATAAGTTTGCCCAAGTGAGCAAAGTGGAGCGTGTGAAACAAAGGAACATAAGAAGAGCCCTCCTGGATCAGGCCAAAGGCCCATCTAGTCCAGCTTGTGTATCTTACAGTGGCCCACCAAATGCCCCAGGGAAAACACAAGACAACAGACATGTCAGACTGCATCCCGGTACCCTCCCCTGCATCTGGCAATCAGAGGCAACCTGCCTTTAAAACCAATAGCTTGCACATACCTACTATGACTTGTAACCCATAATGAACTTTTCCTCCAGAAATTTGTCCAATTCCTTCTTAAAGGCATCCAGGCAAGACACCATTACTAAATGTAAGGCAGCTTCTTAAAATGATAGAAGGAAGAGGATAGTCGAAGTGAGATTGGTGCAGAAAATAATGCATTGACAAAACAGTTAGGAGTAGAAAACTGATTATACTATTGTGACAGAGACTTTTAGCAGAAGCATTTTAAATTTACAATAGGTGAGAAAGAACAGCAAAACAGTGGCATAGCAAACTCATCTGGCACCAGGGGCACAAAATTTTTTAACAGACACATACTAAAATATCAATTTTAACACCTCTGCTCATGTCCAGGAGGTGGTCTGAGGTGTGGGGAGGCCACATTCTGCCTTCCCGGGCCTGAGAAGTCTTCCTGGAGCATTTAGAAAGACACTTCTGGTTTTCATGAAAACCAGAAGTGCCTTTCTGATACCTCAGAAGGCAGGTGTTTTTTTTTTTGCCTTGAGTCTGCCTTTAGGGGTACAGGTTGGCACCTCTTCAGGACATGATACCTGGGGCATTGAACTCCCTGTCTGCCCTTAGCTACCTCACTACAGCAAGGGAGACAATCAAGGAAGAGTTTGCTTTAATGTAGGTGAGATATATGACCAGAGCATGGAAAAGACTTTTAGCAGGTTTGAGAGGAAATGTAATAAAAGGTAGATGCATGTAATGGCACAGATTCAAAGGACTGGCTTCAAGGTGCTTGCAGTAGCCCAATGGAATGTTTGACTTTTCCCCCTGGGAATAGTCCTCCTGCCCTCATCAACATCAACAATGTTGAAATCCTTCCTTTCAATCTCTCCTTCATACCCTTGGTATGAAGCTGTCTGCTTCACTGAGTAAGGAAGTGCTGGGTAGCCATGCTCCCATGCTGCCGCATTTTCTGGCCACATCCCTTAATACCCCTGTGTTCAGGACTGTTCTTTTCTGCAGAGCGTTTGTCCATGCAGTTAAGAACCCTGCCAAGTAGGCTTTTATTTGAATAAAACATGAAGTCTCTTTTGGGTCCTGGGTTAGACCAAGGGCCTACTCCTATCCAATTTTTCAGTGCCAATGTAGCCATGCCAGTGGGATATATACAGCTTCCTTTGGTGGTCGGGAGTTATGGAAGCCTCCTCAAGGTCCTCAAAGGAACATTTGTTCTCTTTACTTTTGGACTGCATTGTAGCTGCATTGATGCTGGAAATTGGATAGGCCTAATCCTAAAATCAGTAGCTGTTAATAACAATGCTACCATGCACAAGTATGTTTTTGATACTGTAGAGCTGACCCATTTCTGCCCAGCTCACAGGTGTACACATTTGATCCCTGTTACATATATGCAACATTGGGCAGAAGTGGCTTTTAATATCAACATTACAATGAATGCTTTTTAATACTGTCAATTTTAGCTCCAAATATCTTGGTGTATCAGTGGTGCCTGGGCTCCCTAAAACTGCTGTCAATAAATAATTTTCAAGGAGAACAGCAAAAGTGCAGAAACCATGGAGCACCAATGATAACTGAGAAAAGGAACAAATTTACCATGTTTGGAGAAAGAAGTAAAAAGAATATGGAATGGAAACTGCAAGATATTTTAGTTTCTATGAAATAAAATAGAAATATAAATGCGGATAAAGTGCTTTACCATAGTCGGTCATAGCCTTGGCATTATATATTGCGTAATTAGTCTTTAAACTGATGAGTTAGAACGTCAACTTCAACACTTTGTATTTAATGTGGAGGTAGATTGACTTTATTCAAATTTATTTTCATGGGTCCCTTTATAGAATGCAGTGTTGATCTGGAATGCCACCAAATTAATGGTTAATTCAGTTTTATCAGGATAATTTAAATAAACTGGAATTTTCCAGTGTGATTGATAGAATGTGATCACTGTTAGCTGCAGTCTCAACCTGCTTTTGACATTTAAACATATAAAGCTGACTAGATATAACCATTCAGGTGCTAAATATATTTTACATCTACTTCTAACAGTAGAAATGGAAGTATTAAGAGATCTGGCTTCATTGTCATTGAACTGTGAAATATTCAACCTTGTCTGCCTGTGCTTAGTACTGTTGACTTTTTTATTTCTGCTGGAAGATTAAAATTAAATGCTTCATTTTTCGTCAGCTTTTGGGAATTAAATTGAAATTTAAGACTCTAAAAATTTTTTTTTACCGAGATCCTCAATTTAAACAAAGTCTTCTAGGATGATATTCTGTGTTCAAGGGCATAGGAGAAAGGTTCATTGATCAAGTATGATGTACTGTAACATTTTTCTTATCCCAGTTCTTTTATGTATATTTATTAAAGACACCATATTTCATATTATGTTTAACTATATTGGAGGAAGTTCTTCACAAAACATATCCCAAACATAATATGAAGTATCTGTGAACATATTGCACTTACTCTTAACTGCAATTCTGGGATTTATGGATATAGAGATTTGCTGGTCTTATAAAAGTTGGAAAGGGTCATAGCATCCTTTAAAATGATGTGTCACCGCTTAGTATCCCAGTACTGACACCTGCTAGGTTTAATGACTGCATTTTTGTGATAATATAATTGCCTCCATCTGATTGGAAAGACTCCTTCAGTTACAATGTGTATGCCTACATTTTCTTGGCCTGACTGTCTTGCCAAAGAACAGGTCGGTCAGCTTTCTTGTGGGGCAGGAGGAAATCTATAATTCTTTGGTCTGTTCTATGCAGTTAAAGTTTGTTCTCGAAATAAATAATAGCCAAAATGTCAATACTTCTAGTTTTCAGAATAATCATAAATTCCTGACCATAAAACAGTCATATAGGTGTAATATTTTATTCAGTGTATTTTCATATACTGCGTGTCATTGCAATAGAAAGGCAATGAATCATTCTATCTGTATGGACAACAGAGAGTGAGAGCACTGAAATATCAGTGCTAAGGTGTAAGACTATTGCTTATCAGGGAGAGGAACATGGTAAAATTACCTGGTTAAAAAAATCTTTAAAATAATGCATCTTTTTAATGTGAGCATTCTTAAAAACGTATGCACTGAGAAATCAATCCAGATATACTGAGAAACCAGGAGCAGCTCTTCTTTTGTAATGATTGTTGCATACCATTGCTTTCCATGTTAGGTTTGGAGGCTTTCAGGAACACCCTGTATCACTATATAAGATGCAGGTTTCACTCTTAAGAATAAATGTTCTGTAACTGCTGATTCATGTAACTGTTTAAATACATTGAAAGATCACGTTTTATATAATGAGCTTCTGTCACAAAAGCTTCTCCAAATGATAAAATTGTAGGTTACTATGACTCTCAAATTTGCTTGTTTGGCCTGACCATTTTAGGCATTTGATAGTTTGAGAATACTTTCACAGGGCTATTTTATTAAGGAAAAAGTGAGGGAAAAGATCACCTTGCCATGGCACTTCCGCCTTTAAAAAATGGTCTTGAGGAACTGGAACAGTTAAATGGAAATCTTTCTTGTGTGAGTGTCACTGAGATGAACCGGAACAGGTTCTGCTGGGCTATGTCCCAAGTCCTAGCAATTTTGTGATATGGAGCAAGTTTTGTGGCCTCATTTCAAAGTTCCTCAAGTATCTCATCTTCTAATTATCAATACAGTTTCCATAATAAGTGAGTGCTCATTAATGAAACCCCATTTTTCCTTAACTTTTGTGTTTGAACTTCAGGAAAGTATCTTTAATGAGAAATATGTGGCACATGCCCTAACAGTATCCCTGGAGTTATAAATGTATGCAACAGAATTTTTTTCTTTTGGCTACTAGGCAAGATACTTAAACAGGTTAAATATCGGATAGTGATTTCCACACCCACCCACCCTATTTCCCCCCACAAATTGTGATGTCTTTAACCAAGGGTAATATAATATTCTAATTCAACTCCTATCTTTATGCTAAATTTTGCTTAGGATCAAAGCCATTCAAGTGCAAGATTTGCCACTTTGCAACAGCTCAGCTAGGAGATGCCAGAAACCATGTCAAGAGGCACCTTGGGATGCGGGAATACAAGTGTCATGTCTGTGGGTGAGTAAATTGAAACAGTTCCTCCCTTGGTTAACCAGAGAGGAGTACAGGCTATGCATTGTTTCAGCATTCAGAACGAGGATGTGAGCAAGAGGGGCTAAAATTATGCATGCATATCCTCCTTCCCATTGTTATGGTAAATTCCTTAAATACAGTTATGACATTCTTTTCCTACTTCTAATCCAGTACTGCAGATGAGCAATTTTATGGGCTACAAGGTCAATTTGAACCTGTAATCTGTAAATTGACTAAATTATAGGATGTTCATTCACATTGCCAGGGAGAACTATAAATTCCTTTTTAAAGGCATAAAAAATAATATAGACTTTAATTTGGTGTGCGTTTTGTGTACATGTGCACATACATGTATTTGTGCTATAATGTTATAGTTCCAACTCAGTGATTAGGTCATGGGCTTCCATATGATTTCTGTATTTCAGCAAAGAAGAAAACTTTTAAGGATTTTTAAATATTGCCAAGCACATCTTGCATATGTGGTGTTATCTTGGAAAACCTGTTTTCTTTCCTAATGGCTATTTCGTCAGAAGGGCCATTCGTAATGTTTAATTGTCCTTCAAATGTGTTGCATTTAATAGGGAGGCACTGAGACTCTTTAATGCAAAACTAATTAATTTAGCAGAAATGGTTAAAAGGTTTTAAAATGCCATGGCATATATGGTACATCATAGACATTCAGAGGTGGGTTTTAGTACCATAGTTCTATTAAAAGTGTATTTTAGTGTTATTATGCTAAAAGAATTAGCTAATATATGCATCAGATAGAAACGCTTTCCACAAAACAGGTTAAGTTGCTGTGATGGCCTGATGGCTAGTGCATGGAACTGCACAGGTTCACTTAGATAAGTTGGTGCATACATTGATAGTGAGGTGGGTGGTTCAGGATATTTTTCAGCAAGATTTTCTTCTCATCAGTTCTTGCAATTAACCTCCTTACAGAACAAAGTGAGTGCAATATTCTTAAGCAAATTAAGATTCTTTTCACTGATTCATGTGTCTGTTTCACAAATAATGAAAGGGTGTCTGTTTCAGATTGGTAAGGATGGTGTTATTCCCCGAAGGGAGGTGGGAACTGGGGAGCTGGTGGCCAAGTTACTTTAAAGCACAATGGAAGTGATCATTTTGGACAAATATTATTAAGCTGTACATAGCATCACTGAAAGCTGTATTTAGTAGAAGTCTGTTTTTTTTTTAACTATAATAATTCTGTGCACTTGACTTATCGGACACTTCTGTCTGAAAGCTAATGACTGAGGGCAAATCCACAACACTGTCTGAGAACAAAACTTGGCTTTGTCTCTGAATAGTCAGCAAAGCTATAAGTATTGCTTCATAAGTAAATACCCTCTTCATCCATGATGAGTTTAGACTGAATATATTTAAGTAGCAATACAGTAATAGTCCTTGAAGTTGCAATTGACAACCTGCTGATCAGAATTGCAGTGCCTTGTGTTTATGGGATTGAGGGAGGCGAGTTGGCACAACCGTTTTTAATTGGTGATGCAGCCTTTTCAATTTCTTTCTCCTTTGTTAGAAAAAAAAGTATGCTTATAATTCAAAGCAGAAACCGAAGTTGATGATTCAAAGAACCTATTGGCTGGACACTTAAATGTGGCAGTTGCCAAAGACTTTTAATGACATACTATATAAAGAGTATAAAGAAGATTATATCTCACAATATTCTTACATAGAAGTATATAGTTAATGTTGATAAGATGTGTGTTTATGTGATGTGTGGTAACTAATGAAAGGAGACACGTCTGTCCTCTTCACAGATATCTGCTACATATGGACATTTTGTTTGCAGTTAAAATAATTAAATTTCATCTGATAGTCACAAAAAGCATTGCAGCTATTACTTACTAACAATGGCTGAATTGGTAATGACATCTTGTCATTCTAACAACTATAATGGATTTAAAGAAGAGATAGTCAGTGCAGTTTGAACTGCCCACTAAATAATGAATATACCAACCTTTTAATATGTGTGTGTGGGGTGGGGTGGGGAGGAGAGAGAGTATAATAGTCTGTGCTATATTTCTGCCATGTTAACCAAAAAGTTAGGATAGTGTATAGGTTACAAAGTAGAATGGCAACATAAAATTGCTGGGATTGACTATCGGATTAGTGGCAATATAGAGCATTGGTACATTAACATCACTGACAATGTCAATTCATTATCATTGATGGCTAAATAATCTTACAAATGCTCAGTGGACCTATTAGTTCCTGAACATAAGCAGCTCGTGCTGCATTTCTTCATTAGCTTTAATTGCTATAAATTTACCTTTTTAAAAAATCATGTTTTAAAAGGTGAAGTGATCTTTCAGGAACATTAACTTGGTAATTTTGTCACAAACAGAAGGTCCTGTACTCTGTTTTCTTTTCTGTAGCAGTTAAGGTTGTATCCTGTGACTTTTAGATACCAAACAACAAGCTTTCTATTAGTTGGAAGGTTAAATTGTTTTTCCAATTGCTATGCAACCTGTCTGGGCATTTTTTTTTAAAGGTTGAAATATCGGTGCAAGGCTATGGATCATTATGAATGTAAGATACCACTTGATTGCCTTGAAATACAATTTAGTTATGAATTGGAAAGCAAAGAACCCTTTGTAAAGTAATGCCAATCTAAGTACTAAAAATGAACTGAACGTTTTATGTACTGTATCTTGATCACCACACAGAGGAGGGGGGGAAAAGGCAACAATGTTTTTGCATGTTGCTTTTATTGTTACACATCTAAATTTTATTTTTTCCAGCTGCACAGTAGAAGTAGTCTGCCATAGAAATTGGAAGCTACTAATCTTTCAGCATTTGAAATAAACCGTCTGCTACTCATTTCCTTATCGGCAGATGTGTGGTGATTGTTTTCCTTTTGCGTTCTGTTCATGAATGGGAAATGCATCCCTTGTTTGAGAAGGGATCTGTTTTCAGTGAGTATCCAACTGCTACCTATTTAGATTTAATTTTCAGAAGTCTGGCTATGAAGTTGTTGATGACACAAAGTTAGATTAGCAAATCTGACTGGTTTCCTAGCATTTAGCTTCTTCTTCTTCTTTAAACTTATACAGTGGAATGTGGTCAAAAGGCTTATCATGCACTTTTGAGATTCTGTGCCTCAGGTATATGAAAAATGAATAGTTCAGCACTTCAGATTTTAAACAGAATTTATAGGCAAGTTATAATTTAAAAATACATCTACTTTTCTTTCTTTTGGTTTTGAATGTAGAACTTTTAAAATATATATATACCTCACAACTAGAGTTATTTACTTTCTATTTCTCTACTTAATTTGGTTTAAATAAAAAAAAATGACTGCAACAGAAATGGGGGATGAATCTCTGGTGTTTTCAGAAATGTTAATAATTTTGAAATGAATCCCATTGGTTCTTCATGCATTCTTGCAATAACTTTAAAATAGACCTTTGTTATGTCATTTTTACTGTTGCAGACTGTTGTTTAGATAATGAATAATATTTTGCAAAGCCCAACCTTTCCTCATTTTTTTTTAAAGCCACTTCAGGCATTTGTTCTAGCGTGTTCTTTCCTTTGTGCTTCCCGTATGTTTTTGTTTTCCTTGCACACCATCATTTGCAGAAGAGATTTGAAACGTCATCTTAAAGTTTGTCCTTGACAGTGTTGTCAACATTTTGATGAATGTGGTTTCTGTAATAGTAGGTTATCGTTTCAAACAGATACATTTAATTTTGAAAAAGTTTGAAAAGGTGTGTGTGAAGTAAAATTGAAGCCTGCCCCTTAATGCAAGATGATACATTAGTGTGCTTAGAAGCAATGTCATATTTAATGGGTAAAAAAGTTCCTGAAGAAAACATGTTAGTCTTCAGATGTTGCAGCTTAAGGAACTGTGTTGCTCCTTCAGTACGTTTTGCTACTAGAGATCCATTTTGTCATACAAGTAAAAGCTAAGTATATGACACTCTTCTTCGTCTTCGTCTTCTCAGATCCAGATTATTTGAACTTGAGCTCTTTTTTATTTTTGAACAAAATAATAACAAACACTATTTGTGTGCTTAGTCTAGCTTGTAGGGAACAACGAAGATTCATTCTCAAACTTAAGATCAGAAAGAGGTGAAGATGTACATCTAGTTTTTGTATGTATATTAATGTGCCGCAAGTGAACTGTGTGCTCTGTGGCTAGATAAATCTTTAAATGGAAAGTTGAAACTTCAGTAAAACTATTTTTGTGTGGTATTACCTATTTTTTGTACATTAGAAGGGATCTCTGTGTAGATGATTATAATGTCACTTTCTGACCTTTGCAGCTTGAATAATTGTAAATCATTGCTTCATAACGTGTCAGAGAATGTCTGTACTAGGCAATTAAATGGCAGAATATAATAGACCAAATTATTGCCTGTCATGTTTTCAACAACACAGTTAGTATTTGAGTTACACTTAATCATTACGTGCATTAGCAACTTCATTGGAATCCCGCTTCAGGCTGAGCACGAAATACATTACATTATTTAAACCTCTAATGGTAGAAGTCATTTATTTGTGTTGAAGTGTACAACATGCAGAGTTTCATAAAGCAAGGAACACTTGAGAGCTTAATTTATCCAAATCAAAGTCTAAAGGCAGATAAACACAAGTGGCAAAAATTAGTAATTTTTATAGGCTGGAAATATTTAAAAATACATGGTTGTGGGTAATTGTAGGCAGCAGGAATAAATTAAAATCACTATTTTTAGTCGACTCAGAAAAACTAAGCTGTTGTATACTTAAATCATCAAATGCACCATGGAATTGCATTTTTTGACGGAACAATTAATTACACACATCATATCCACAGCTGTATCCAAATAAAACAATGCTTGCTTCTGCTGCTCAAATTATCAGAATTATCCGTATTGGAGATGGCCCGAAATTTAAAGATGCTTCAAGTTACCAAAGAAAATATTGTACTGATAACAATATGTTTTTGGTGTCAAACCACACTTGTATGATCAAAGTATTTTGAAAAGGTTAGGCGTACATGTACTAAGAAAGTATGTGAATGGTTGATTACTTTTATCCCTCCTGCACTCACAGGTTGTACAAAGCAGGGGTTAGAATTGATAACCTACAGGTGTATTTTGTTGTACAATTACATACCACAACACTTTTGCCATCATATAGTTTTTATCAGGGAACTGCTTCTTAGTGCAACTTCACAGTTAGCCTTATAGCCCCCCTCTCAAGGCCCTAGGGCATTTTAACCTTTATTTAAAAAAATCATTTGTTAGTACATAATTCAACTCAAGTCTAGATAGATTTAAACTACAGTTATTGAAGCATTTCAATAAAAATAATAACTGGTCAGGTTTACTTTCATGAGAATATTCGAGATCATGTCTATTGGTGCGTTTTTGTATGATCTGAGGTGCTGAGTAAGAATGTAGCCGTGCTTTTAGAGCTTTCTTGGGGCTTTCTCGGGGCTAGGCTCAAATGAATCAGTGTTTGCTTTAACACATGAGATGGCCCAAAAGGCAGTGAAAGGCCCCTGCTATCGAATAGCCAGCAGTATGCTTCACTAATGTCCAGTGTGGTAAATGAAGCAGAAAAGTCAAGGCCAACTTCTAGTTGCAATGCTGTATGAAAAACGTATTTTTATCCACCTGTACTTCAGTTGAATTATGACAGTGCTGTTGTTGGACTTGCTGAAGTGAAAAGATATGAAAAGTACATACTTAGCTGAATATATGTTTGTATTTGAGTTAGGGACACTCCCAGTGATTTATACCTATACTTCTACAGTATATAACCTAATGCAGTGCACTTTCAAACTGCAATTATAAAGATACACGCAGCTATGTGATTGTGATATATGTATTACATGGAAGAAGTACTCCTTCTCCTGGAAGTGTTTCATTTTTTTTTCTGTGAATGGTTCTGAACAACAGGATACATTACCGGATCCTAGAAACATTTGTTGCAGGACATGCCATGTGTTTAATAAAAGTGAAATTATTGTGAGTTTTGCATCCCACAGTTGCCATTGCTGCAGAATTTATTATAATTAAGTATACCTATACCCAATAAGATGAGATTTCTCAACCTTTTCTCCAAGAGAGATACATTGACCGTTTCACAATGAAACGCTGAGGTGCATGCCTTGAGTTGCGAAACAGGTAACAATTCAAAGACCATTTTGCAGACGTGGCTGAATTCGGACTCCATTTTATACTGCAGTTCTTGTCCACACACAGTCAAATATGGATTTGGTGAAGACACAGGATTGTTGCTTCAAACTGCAAGACACTGTGGATAGTGTTTTCTTTGGCCAATGTATTAGATGCATGAAAGGGTTTTCATATGCTTAGTAGGTGTTGTAAGCTTCCTAGTTAGGTGCTTATTTTAAAGAATCTAGGCCTGTGGTTTATCATAATATATTCTGCCAGAATTGGACAAGAGATGGCCAGCAATTGCCTTACCTTCTTATCATAACCAGTTAAGGCTAAAGATAAACAGTTATGTGATGTTTTTTCCAGGTAAGGAGACTACCAAAGAAACTGCATGGATTGTCACTAGTCCAGTTTCACCAAATCATAGTGAACTAGGTGTTATTGTCCTTCCTGGGTATTTGGGGGAATGAGTGTAATGCTAGCCATGCCTTTTCTAATGTCAAAAGTGTTGAGAACCCTTTGATTTGTTTCAGAAATGGACTTTGGAAGATCGCTTGGTTTACTAATGCACATGAAGGTAGCAGGGATGGGAACTCAAGTCACGTGACTCAAGTCCGAGTCATGAAAATCAGAGCTTTTTGCTGACTTGTGGAGACTCAAGTCACCTGCGCTGATAACTTGGGCATTGACTTGAATCTGAGGCCACTGACTCAGCACTCGTCCCCATGCATGCAGACTCGAGTCTGCCTGTGTCTGGGTGTGCTTGCTTACTTTTTTTTATGGCATGAAAGACCTCATGGAGCCATCATTCAGCAGCAGGGCAAGCAGCAGGAAAGTTCAAGCCAAAAGGCAGGGAAGGGTTAAGGTTTTGCTTTTGCATTGGGCCGGAGGGAGAGAGTGGGCTCTCTTGCCCATCTCTGAAGGAACTGATGGTCATTGGATGTAGGATGGGCAGTCTGGTTTTTTTCTTTGAATGAAGGAGGCAGAAGGAGGATCCCAAGGGGGTTTTTTTGCCTTAGAACTGGCAAGAAGAAACTCTGGGAGGGGAAGGAGGCAGGGATGTGGTAGGGAAGGCGGTTCGTAATGATCACGCTTTCCAAACGCATGACTCCTTTTGGCTCCATTGTTACTTGGGAGGAAGAAGCCTCATTGAATGACCAGTGCAAATGGAACTACTTCTGAGTAGAGCTGCAAAGGATTGAATTGACCTGGTAAGCCTCCCAGGCTGCAATCCTAACCACACTTTCCTGAGAGTAAGCCCCATTGAACAAAATAGGACTTACTTCTGAGTAGACCTGGTTAGGTTTGTGCCCCCAGCTGCTGTGTGTGATCCTCCTCCCTCTTACCACTTCTCTCCTGGCTCTCACCTCCCACCCCCTCCTACCCTGTTTACAGATGGGATGGGGACATCAGGGGAGTGTTTAAATAGAAATCCCACACACACAGCCTGGCAGCAGCTCCGTTTTCTTCCATGGCTGACTTTTTAAAGGAAATGACTTGAGTCTTTTCAAGTCATAAAAACATTCAGGGCAACTTGTAAAGTGCCCCTGTTATGACTCACTTTCGAGTTAAGTCACAGAGACTCGTGACTTGACTCGAGCCAAGCCGTACCTGACTTGCCCGTCCCTGGAAGATAGCTTAGTTTATTCTAAACCACTTATTATTTGGACCTTATCACATCCCATAACATAATTGGGTATTGAGTCCAATACAAACATCTGCCCACATCAAATAATTGCAAAAATGAAATATGAGTAAATCAAACTCAGTTGTTGATTTATACCCGCTGTTGTTTATAGCTGCTGTTTATACCCGCTGCACTGTGTCGTCAGGTGCCTTGATTGGCTGCGGAGGCAACACAATATGAGGAAACACAATATGAGGAAACACAATATGAGGAAAGGCTACAGCATTTGGGCCTCTTCAGCCTAGAAAAGAGACGCCTGAGGGGGGACATGATTGAGACATACAAAATTATGCAGGGGATGGACAGAGTGGATAGGGAGATGCTCTTTACACTCTCACATAATACCAGAACCAGGGGACATCCACTAAAATTGAGTGTTGGGCGGGTTAGGACAGACAAAAGAAAATATTTCTTTAGTCAGCGTGTGGTCGGTCTGTGGAACTCCTTGCCATAGGATGTGGTTCTGGCGTCTAGCCTAGACGCCTTTAAAAGGGGATTGGACAAGTTTCTGGAGGAAAAATCCATTATGGCGTACAAGCCATGATGTGTATGCGCAACCTCCTGATTTTAGAAATGGGTTATGTCAGAATGCCAGATGCAAGGGAGGGCACCAGGATGAGGTCTCTTGTTATCTGGTGTGCTCCCTGGAGCATTTGGTGGGCCGCTGTGAGATACAGGAAGCTGGACTAGATGGGCCTATGGCCTGATCCAGTGGGGCTGTTCTTATGTTCTTATGTTGTCGGATGTTGCTGTGTCACCCAAAATGTCATGGCATGTCACCTTTGACACCCATGCCATAGGTTCGCCATCATTGGCCAATATCCACCCCCTCCCATTTACCAAAACTGTGGGACAATAGCAGGCAGGACCAGCTGGAGACCTTTCTTCCTCACTGCAGTTGGAATATATGTTTGTATATGCAGGTATGGTTGTATCAAAGGGACAGCGTCTCTAGGAAATGCAGTTTTCTTATGGTGCCTGAATCTTTTATTTATTTATTCATTTATTCATTTACTTACTTATTTACTTATTGGTGTCAGAACCCCTGGAAATGACATATCCCAGGATTCAGGATTCCTGGAAATAGGAGCAGTGTTCAAAGCTCCAGTGATAGAGAGAAACCTCAAAATCATTCTTTCTTCTGCTGCCACCATTTGCTCATTTATAGGAGGAAGCTGCAGGAGCTTTAAGGTTGTAGGTTTTAACCAGTGTTGTCCAACTGGTGGAGTAGATGCATCTAATGGTTGTATGGGACTGTGTTGGACCCAGAGATTTGGGGAATAATCTGTGGCCACCATGATGAGATAACAGTTTCTCTATGATCTTCCCTTTTTCCCCCTCCTTCCTTGCCCCTGCCATGAGTTCTGATTGTGGTAAACATAGAAGAGAGTGAGAGAGCAAAGTGACAAATGGAAATCTTACAAGAATGCCTGGAGGAGGGAGTCTTTCAGTTCCGTTCACTCTGTTCAGTGGTTATAAACACCGGAACAAGACCTCTTCATCTTTTTATGTAGCCTTCCTGTCTGTACAGATCCAGCAGGTGGTTTGCCCTCCACTCATTTGCAAAATACACCAGCATTTGGTCCTTTCTGGCAATTGTTGCAGTACCAACCAACTCTTATTCTGCCCTGAGTGCACCTCAGTAGGTAAACAAACAAGTGGAATAGGAACTGGGAAAGGATTAGGGTATGGTCTTAGTGTTATGCTACCACAGGGCTGCCAGTCACCGAACCCAGTCTCTGGGGTACAGCCAGTTGCAGTCCTATAAAGTTTGGTTTGCTTCCAGGAACATCCACCCACAAAGGTGGATTGTTTTCATCTGCTAACTCTCCAGCCAGGGGACTCTGAAGGCTTATAAACACCCCTAGACCTTAAGAGTTCAGAGCAATACAAATGACAATGGCCTTTGCCTCCAAGGCCCTGGCAAAGTACTTGAAAGACAGTAATGTGGTTTGTTAGCCAAGCCTAGATCTAGGTGAATCAGTTCCTTTTCATAGACAACACATCTATAGATTTTATAAATTCATTAAGATTGAAATAAATGTTTAGATTTATACAGAACTCAAAAATACTTAACAGCCCAATCCTATAAACTACTAATGGTGCAGCAGTTGCTGCATGTTGCAAACATGCCATAAATCAAGCTAGCGACTACACTAGTGCAAGCACTTGCCAGCAGAAAGGCCTGCACAAGACTGCCAGTGTTGCATCCCAGTTTCTGGCCACCGGAGGCAAGTACTCTGCCAAGCGGTGTATTGGCAACCTTCAGTCTCGAAAGACTATGGTATCGCGCTCTGAAAGGTGGTTCTAGCACAGCATCTAGTGTGGCTGAAAAGGCCAATCCGGGAGTGACAATCCCTTCCACACCGGGAGCAAGTGCAGTCTGTCCCTGGTCTGTCTCCCTGGCTATGGGCCTTCCTTCTTTGCCTCTTAGCCTCAGACTGTTGGCAAAGTGTCTCTTCAAACTGGGAAAGGCCATGCTGCACAGCCTGCCTCCAAGCGGGCCGCTCAGAGGCCAGGGTTTCCCACTTGTTGAGGTCCATCCCTAAGGCCTTCAGATCCCTCTTGCAGATGTCCTTGTATCGCAGCTGTGGTCTACCTGTAGGGCGCTTTCCTTGCACAAGTTCTCCATAGAGGAGATCCTTTGGGATCCGGCCATCATCCATTCTCACGACATGACCAAGCCAACGCAGGCGTCTCTGTTTCAGCAGTGAATACATGCTAGGGATTCCAGCACGTTCCAGGACTGTGTTGTTTGGAACTTTGTCCTGCCAGGTGATGCCGAGGATGCGTCGGAGGCAGCGCATGTGGAAAGCGCTCAGTTTCCTCTCCTGTTGTGAGCGAAGAGTCCATGACTCGCTGCAGTACAGAAGTGTACTCAGGACGCAAGCTCTGTAGACCTGGATCTTGGTATGTTCTGTCAGCTTCTTGTTGGACCAGACTCTCTTTGTGAGTCTGGAAAACGTGGTAGCTGCTTTACCGATGCGCTTGTTTAGCTCAGTATCGAGAGAATGAGTGTCGGAGATCGTTGAGCCAAGGTACACAAAGTCATGGACAACCTCCAGTTCATGCTCAGAGATTGTAATGCAGGAAGTGTATGTAATGCAGGAAGTGATTGTAATGCAGAGATTGTAATGCAGAAAAGTGGAGGAATTTGCACAAGCGCTTGAGGAATCTCTTCCAGGCCCGTCCGACGCAAACGCATCCAACAGATGGGAACATTTCAAGAATACCGTTTACAACACCGCCTTGTCCATATTCGGCAAGAAGACCAACAAGGCGGCAGACTGGTTTGAAGCCCACTCAAGCGGTGTAGAGGCGGTGGAAGGGCGGTGGGAGGGTGGAATGGAGGCGGTGAGGCTGTGTAATGGGGTGGGGGAGGGCAGAACAGGGGGTGAGACAGGCCCAGCATGGTGGTGGGATTGGTAGAGGAGGCCTCTGCTGTATTCTAATCCCTTACTGGACCTGGCATCTTTACAAGGAGCTGCTTAGTTTTGCACCAACAGTTTAGCTGGCACAGATCTGAGTAGCCCCATTGGGCAGGCTGGAGCATTACATAGCGTAAGAGGAAAAATATCCCCTTCCCCCAAGTAGGTCTTCAGCGTCCTCCTAACCAGTACCGCATACAGGCTATTTGGCTTCTCTGTACCAGCACAGATTAGGACTGAGCTGTCCCTAAGGTAACAAGATGCAGTCAAAAGCACTGCATCAAATAAAACAATAAAGCTAACACCTAAGTCTTACTAGACTATCTCTCACCTGTGATGTATAGTTCCTGAGATTGAGTAAAGTGTGGACCTTCTCATCTGCAGTACAACCGACAGCAACACTGGCAGGAATCCATGATCACTGAGGACACATGATACAGCCACTTTGCTGAAGCAGGTATAGGCCTGGTCAAGCAGGCCTAGGTCTGGTCACTGCCTGCGTAGTTCTGGGAAGCAGATGTATGTCACTTTAAATTTCTTGATGGAAAGGCAGGATATGTAATTCATAAATGAAGGGCTGATGCTCATGATAAAAAACATTTTTTTTGCCTTTTTACTGCTTATCACTGCATGGGTGATGGGTTCTTCAACTTCTGTCTTTCTTGATACAATATTGTACTCTCTTCAGTCCTATTTGAATCAGTGGAATTCTACAACCTGCAAACAGAAAGAGGAAGCATGTTGTTTGACTCCTTATGGTAAGTCTACCAATGTCACATAACATTGATCATTCTGTGTAGAGTAGACCAATAATCATCGAACAATCAGTTTACAAATAACAAACTCAACCACCTTGGCCAATGATGCTATGATTTGGCAACTCTCTTCTTTGTACAAGTGATGCCTTAGTATCCACAGGGGGATCAATTCCTGGACACCCCCCCCATACTGAAATCTGCTGATTATCAAATCCATGGATCTCCCCACCTGGTGTTCTCTGTATGTGACTGCAGCTGTGCTCTGGTTGCATTTGGAGGCCCTTCTGAGGGCCAGGGAAGCTGTGTGTGGCTTCCCTGATCCTCAAGAGTCCCTCTAAGGCCTCCGGAATGCAAAAAATCAACACTTCCAGTTTTTGACTGAAAACTGGAAGTGTCCATTTTTGGCCTTCTGGAGGCCTTAGAGGGTCTCCTGAGAGTCAGGGAGGCCATGCACAACCTCCCCAGCCCTCAGAAGGGGCTCCAAATGCCACCAGAGTATAGCTCCCATCACGTTTGGAGAACCATGGATTTGGTGGTTCCGAAAAACTGCAGGTCCCAAATCTGTGGATGAAGAGGCCCTACCTGTACTTTGGCTGGCAAATTACTTTGTTTAGAATTCTGTACCAAAATCCTTCCAGGGATACCTCTTGATTTACACAGGGGTTATGTTCGTGGCAATTGGTGGGTTTATTAAACATGTGTAAATTAAAACTACTTTTCCCTTAGGAACCAATGTAATTGGTATAGCTTAGGGGAAAGGAATCTAACGCTCATGTTAATGATTGTCAGTTACAGAGGGAGGTTATTGGGAGCAGGACAGAGAGGCTACAGGTGTCCCAACGAAGAAAGGCTCCAAACAGAGGGCAGTGCCGACTGCATGTAATATCTCCCTCAGTAGATAAACAAAGCTCCAAGGAAGGAACAGCTCACTTCTCAAGTTCCCTTCCCCGTCCGCAGAAGAATCACCAGGTGGCACTGGCTCTTACTCAGTCAAAGTAGAAGAAATTCCATGGCTTTCCTGCTTTCAACACCCCTGAAAATGAACAGTTCTTTACACATGTACATGTGTACTCCTCTGCCATTCATCCTGTGCCTGGGAGTGCAACTTGGGCATAGTTTTCTGCCCCAGAGGCATGTCATCTCAGTAGCTTCCAGTATTGTTGTCACTGCTGCCATTGCCGTCTGGAAAGAAAGTGGAGGCAAGCAAAGCAACCTGCAACTGGGCAGCTTCTCTGTTGCTGCCTGGACTTACAGCCCAATCCTATGCATGTCTACTCAGATGTAAGTCCACTATAGTCAATGGGGCTTACTCCCAGGTAAGTGTGGATAGGATTGCAGCCTTAGGGCAAAATCTTATCCTGCAATGGATCAGGCAAGCCAACAGGCTTGCGCTGTATCCAGTGCAGGATAGGGGCCATAAGCGGCTCAGCCAGAGGCAAGGGAAAACATTTCCCCTTACCTCTGGGTAAGGGCCGCAGGCTCCGATGGATCTCCTCAGACTTGTGCCACCTCTTGGGGTGGCACAAGTCCGAGAAGAGCGGAGCAGCTTAGAGATGCTCCATTCTCCCTGGGAACGGGGGTTGGGATCCAGGATAATTGCCAGATCCCAGCCCCGCCTCCTGCTCCCCACCGGTCTCCAGGGCCGCCTACCAGCCGCCTTCCCCCCACCCATGAACGTCTCCCTCCCACATCCTTCCTGCCTCCCCCCTGCCTACCTTTCCTCCTTGCATTGGCCCAGCCAGGCTGATACAACCTGTGCAGAGAAAGCTGGCGCGGAGGCTTGCAGAGGCCTCTGCAGGCTGACCCTTCTTTGAGCGCTGACCTGGCTTCCTCCTGAGGAGGCACAAACATGCCTTATGGCATGTTTCCAACCCTCCTGGGCTGGCGAAAGGGATTTGTACTGGCCCAAGTCAAGGGCTGAATTATGCCCTTAGTCAGTTTCTCTCAACTGAGGTGGCTTCTGCCAGAGGCTTCCCTCCTTTGCCAGTGGGTTTGAATGAAGACCAAAAAACTGTTATGTTCTGCTCTGCCACATTGGACAGAGTGACAGTCAGTGCTGCTCCTGCAGCTAGAGACCTGGAATCTCTGTGTATGAGCCATGATAAGACAGATGCAGGTGTTGGTCTTATTGCTACTGGGGCAACTGATACTTAAAATGCACAAAATATTATATGAGTCCATGCTGCTGGCCAAACATGTGGAAGCATAGTAAGCTTTGCTGTGAAAACTTTGAAAATTCGTATGCATGAATCAGACTTCCACTATTAATGTTCAAATCATCTTATTTTGAAACATGCAAATCAAGGCCATGTAAATCGAGAGGTGCCTGTATTGTGTAAGAGTAATTTTGCTACTTTAAGTTAATGTAGCTAAATTCAAGTAATATTATGTAGCTTCATTCTGGATTAGAACCTCTTCTCCCAGCCCATATACCATTCTTTTCCCACCAAATTCTCCCTTGAAACATTTTAATGCAAATTTCTAAACTGCTTTTTGAGTTATGGTCTGGTGGGCCACTGTGAGATACAAGGAAGCTGGGCTGTGTGGGTCCTTGAACTGATCCAGTGGGGCTCATCTTACGTTCTTATGTAAGGAGAATTTAAGGATCTGTTAGGGTCAATTCTATGGCAGCATCTTCTGAAAGAGAAACTTACAGGACAATCTTATGCATGTCTACCCAGAATTACGTCCCATTGAGTTCAGTCAGATTTACTCGCAGGTAAGCACTTATAGGATTGAAGCCTAAGCCTAGTCGATATATTTGGCTGGCGTGGTACTGAAATAGTGTAGTGAGAAGGATGGCACCAGTCCCTTTACTGTACAGATGTAGCCTCTAGCATGAACGGGCCTTTTGTACTAGTACCTAATCACAAGGAGGCAACCACCAAAAGAGTGTATGAACAGGAACTGAAAGAAATGTGGATCATGACTTAGAGATTATCTTCTTTAGTAGCAAAATGAAAGATTGTGTGAAGGATGATGGAAATTATTATTGCCTTACTTCTCAATTGTGCGATGCAGCAATATCAAGTGTTGCAATTTTAGTTTTGTGTAATTGATGCAATACTATGAAGGTTCTGTTCTTAGAAGTCCCATTTCTACATCTGAGGGCAAGGAGCAGGCTCATCTTCTATTTTCTATGTTGCTGACCAGAGGGACAACCGTATTGCTGTGTCATTATTTAAATAACTATTTTGATAAAGATTAAAACAGCTTCCACTCTCCCCCAATGCAGCTTATACCTCTTTGAGTTCCCCCTCCCCCTTTAACTGTCAGAAAACTTAAGTGGTGATATTCCCAGAAAAGTCTGACCAGTATCTAATTTCACCCTAGCCTTTTTGCCAACAGTTTGTTGTCTTTCCTCCTATCTGTCTTCCTGAAATTCACACTCCCATTAGCCAGACAGATAACAGTAGTTACGGTCAATATAGTCAGAGAGCAAGAGAAACCGTGAAATCTGTCTTTCAAGGCTAAAGGCGAGGAAAGTAGTATCGAGGCTCTTTAAAACGGAGCTGTGATTGTCATCTGTCAGCAGTTTGGCTGAGTAGGATAGGCTTAACAGTGATCACATAACCATATGAAACTAGGTTGCTGTTTTTTTTTTCTTTTTCCTTTTCTTTCTTTTTTTAAT